>NC_138773.1:41964606-42157106 GCF_965119305.1 Pelophylax lessonae
TGAAACCAAAATCTAACTTTTTGGCAACAATGCAAAACGTTATGTTTGGCGTAAAAGCAACACAGCTCATCACCCTGAACACACCATCCCCACTGTCAAACATGGTGGTGGCAGCATCATGGTTTGGGCCTGCTTTTCTTCAGCAGGGACAGGGAAGATGGTTAAAATTGATGGGAAGATAGATGGAGCCAAATACAGGACCATTCTGGAAGAAAACCTGATGGAATCTGCAAAAGACCTGAGACTGGGACAGAGATTTGTCTTCCAACAAGACAATGATCCAAAACATAAAGCAAAATCTACAATGGAATGGTTCACAAATAAACATATCCAGGTGTTAGAATGGCCAAGTCAAAGTCCAGAACTGAATCCAATCGAGAATCTGTGGAAAGAACTGAAAACTGCTGTTCACAAACGCTCTCCATCCAACCTCACTGAGCTCGAACTGTTTTGCAAGGAGGAATGGGCAAAAATTTCAGTCTCTCGATGTGCAAAACTGATAGAGACATACCCCAAGCGACTTACAGCTGTAATCGCAGCAAAAGGAGGCAGTACAAAGTATTAACTTAAGGGAGTTGAATAATTTTGCACGCCCAATTTTTCAGTTTTTATTTGTTAAAAAAGTTTGATATATGCAATAAATTTCGTTCCACTTCATGATTGTGTCCCACTTGTTGTTGATTCTTCACAAAAAATTACAGTTTTATATCTTTATGTTTGAAGCCTGAACTTGGACACGGCTTCCGCAATCTCCCCTTCGGACAGAGGTGCCTCGAGGATTGCCACCTGTTCGGGTGTCAGAGTGGGGAAGTCATCTCTAAAAAGTCATGCATATCAGTACAGTCAGCAGGGGCCCTAGAAGTGTAGAGTGCACTAAAGAATGAACGGAACTTGCAGTACTTTTTATCATTGCAGGGGGGTGCAGTGGAAGCTACAACATTCCAACATCGCTCTATGAATAGAACTAATGAAATATCTCTTGTGAAAATAAAGTGTTAACAAAAATAAAAGAAAACAGTGCAATCCGCTAGGATTCCAGCGCACATCAGCGGCTGTGCGTTCAGCATGGTTGCTAGTGTGAATCAGCCCTAAAGATAGTATGAAGGCCATATAAAAAATATTGATTGTAAATTGCAAATCTGGTGAGTATATACAATTTTTTTTTGTGAATGTTTGGTTTTGTGTTGGAGAGCAACTTCTTTGTCCTTGACAGAAAGTGGTTCAGGGGTGTTTTATGAAATCAGTGGACCTGTGTGCAAGATCAAGTTAGGCCCCATTGCTTGATAAGATTTTTTTTAAAAATGGAAATGTGCTTAATGGGCCACAGTGAAGGGTGGGCATGGTTTTCATTGTGCCAAGGATATTGTTAGGATTGTAAACGGCCTGGGGCACCTTTGGGTACACCAAGTAGAAGAGTAATGTGGCACGCATAGTGCACTGCGGCCAACAGTGGGTGTCGCCAAATTGTGCAAATGGTGGTAGAGGCCTGAATGTCATGCTTAAATCAACCAAGGTCAGTCTGTCCCCCTGTACAGTGCTCCCCTCCCCCCAGGTCAGTCTGTCCCCTAGTAGAATCCTCCCAGGTCAATCTGTCTTCCAATATAATCCTTCCCCTCATGTCATTCTGTCTCCCAGTATAATTCCCCCAGGTCATTCTGTCCCCTGTACATTCCTTACCCCCAAGGACAACCTGTCCCCCAGTATAACTCCCCCCCCCCCCCGATCGGCCTGTCCCCCAGTATAATCCTTCTTCCCCGGTCAATCTATACCCTAGTATAATCCCCCCCCCCCCAGATCCAGGTCAGACTGTCCCCCAGTATAAGCCCCCCCCCCCCCCCCCAAGGTAATCTGTGTCCCAGTATAATTCCCCTAGGTCAGTCTGTCCCCCAGTACAATCACCTTCAGGTCAATCAGACTGACCTAGGGGGATTGTACTGGGGGACAGATTGATTCCCAATATCCTAATTTTTTTAGGCCCCTCAATAGTTGTGCAAATGTTTATCAAGTCACTGTTTTTCACTGGAAATACACTAAAAGCATTGTTAGCATACATAAACGGGTTTTTGTTCACTCTGGACAGATTGAAACATGTCCCTTATAAAATCCCCACAGAAAGCAAACTGGAAGTCAAATGGTAGTTAAGCCCATATTGGAATGGACAGCAGCCTTCTCTTGAGCAAATGGTGTACAATGCAGTGTCTGTGGACCAAAGTGGACTTTGCAAGCCCTTGCCCAGATATCTGGTTCAACTTTTGTTCAGTGCAGACTATTTTCAGGCTGCAGAGGTTACCAATGGGGTATAGGAGAAGTTCCCTCTGCAACTGAAGCCTTGTGGAATTGGAGTCTTCCTCCTCTTTTTTTAGTAGAGGTCTTGTCCAGGAGGAACTGACCATCCTTTTAAAAAATGGACAGCATCTAAATTCTTCTTTTGAGTATAGACAACTTGTGGATGCCTAGTCTTGCCTGCCTAGGTGAACCACTAGTGGACTCCTTACAATGTATGCTGTTTTTTTCTGTTTTTCATAATGGGTTTGCTTACTTGTTATGTCAAGGACTGCATCCATTATGAGTTACATTTTAAGAGCGAGTTTAGACAGGAGATATGCCAGGAAGTCTGAATGCATGACCATGTCTGAAAATTTGTGCATGCGCATATTACAGCCCATGGTCAAACACAGCCATTCCTGGCCTATTGTTGACCATTACATCTTCTTTTCGTAGATGTTATTACTGGATATCTTTTTCCACTGCAAGTACCGGCTCTTGGCCCGGTTTGCTTTTCCACTGCTGGTACAGCATGGTATAGTGTTGGAACGGTTCGGTACGGTACGGTATAGGTTTGCTTTTCCACTAAAGTAGTACTAAAGTTAAGTGGGTGGGATAACAACGGGGTGGGTGTGATTCTCTGACCAATCGGTGGCTAGTAGTGACTGCATGCAAAGGATTGTGGGATATGGTACCAGTTTGGTACCTGTTGGAACCACAATCGAGTAGGTACTGTTTTTTCAGAGCCGTACCGTACCGTTCGGTTCCATGCAGTGGAAAAGCAAACCTATACCGTACCGAACCGTTCCGACCCTATACCATGCGGTACCAGCAGTGGAAAAGCACAAAAGCGTGCCGAACCGGTACGGTTCCATGCAGTGGAAAAGCGCCATAAGGTAAGCATCAATTTAATGGAGTTTGGTTGTTGGATGGTTCTAGTCAAGGTCTAACCCTGGTTTGTTCCCCCATGGCTTACCCTCTTTTGGCATACCTGTCTGGCTTGCTCAGGGTGGGGATGGAAATTCATGGGGCTGGAGGTGGAAGGGGGGTAGAGGTGTAAGAGGGGTTTATTAAGGATAAATGTTTGATTTTTGTAGGTTTTTGTGTTTTTTTCTCCCCTTTTCCCCTCCTCCACAGCATTCCCCCTATATATATATATATATATATATATATATATATATATATATATATAATATATATATATATATATATATGCATATGTATAATGGTTGTACTTGATCTACTGTATATACTGTTGTTTTTTCAATTTGTATTTGTTTGTTTTAGTTACACCTTGTGCAAGCGTGGATCCTGAGGAAGCAAATAATGCAAAATGCGTAGATCCTTTATGCCTAAGTTTTTTACTGATGATAAATGATTGTAGAAATGATGTTGACACAGCATATGATGGAATTGGATTTACAGTTGACTTTTAAAACCGTGGGATTTTATTTGTGTTTTTTAATAAAAATTGTATTTTTATCTTATTTGAGTTTTTGGTATCTCCCATCACCTTAAAATCCCACTTTTTAACCACTTCAATACTGGACACTTTCACCCTCTGTCTGCCCAGGCCAATTTTCAGCTTTCAGCGCTGTCGCACTTTGAATGACTATTGTATGGTTATGCAATGCGGTACCCAAACAAAATTTTTACCATTTTTTTTTTAGACAGGTATAGCTTTCTTTTGGTAGTATTAATCACCACTGTTTTTTTATTTTTTTACTAAACAAATGAAAAAAGACCCATCATTTTGAAAAAAAAGTTTTTCTTTGTTTTTAATATAAAATTTTGTAAATAAGTAAGTTTTCTCATTCACTGATATGTGCTGATGAGGCTGCACTAACAGGCACTGATGAGGTGGCACTGATTGGCACTGATGAGGAGGCACCAATATACAGCACTGATGGGCACTGATCAGTAGCCCTGATATGCAGCACTTATGGGCACTGATTGGTGGCACTGATGGGCACTGATAGGTGACACTGATGGCAGCCTTTATGGGCACTGATAGGCGGCACTGATGGATACTGATAGACAGCACTGATGGGCGGCAACGATGGGCACTGATGGGCACTGATAGGTGACACTGATGAGGATGCACTAACAGGCATCACTGAAGGGCACTGATTGGCATTACTGATGGGTACTGATTGGCATTACTGATGGGTACTGATTGGCATCACTGGTAGGCACTGGTGGGAATCACTGGTGGGCATTGCTGATGGGGCTGCACTGATGATCACTGGACTGAATATCAGTGCAGATCCCCCCTGTCAGGAGAGCCACATGGTAAAGAGCCTATGTCATAGGCTCCTTATATTGTTTGGAGATGCAGCATGTTGGAGCTACACACCGCACTACTGATCTACGCGTTGTGCACCCCCAGGGGCGCACACAAGGGGCTTGTTCTACAGGATGACATATAATGTCCAGTCAGAATGGGAGAGCCACCGTCTGGCCATCATTTCACTAAAGGCCGGGTGGGATGTGGTTAAAGGGGTTTCCACTCTACCCTGGGTCTTGTTTCATGGGGTGGATGGACTTAAGAGATAGAATGATTTACCTTAATCGATAGTTGCTCAGGCTTCCTTCCCACCAGTCCTGATAGTGGCAAATGGCAGAGATGTATAGTAACTAAGTAGAACTACTTCACTACTGTACTTAAGTACCGAAAGGCGGTATCTGTAGAATTTTTTTCTCCTACTTCCACTTTTACTTCACTACATTTTTTCAATGATTTCAATACTTCTACTCCAATATTTTTTTTGTGCTGCATAGTTACAATTATAAAAATTACCACTGCCAGAACAGTAGATGGCAGGTTTCATGAAGCTCAAAACATGTGTATTATCAGCGCATACGAAAATAAAAGCTACGTATAAATAAAAGCTGCATTTGAAATAATAAAAAACAATATGATGTTCAAACTTTTGACTTCTTTCTTTAATAACTACATAACACAGCAAAATTTTTTAAAAAAACTACTTGCAATACTTAAGTACAAAAAATGTTGAATACTTTAGTACTTCTACTCAAGTCACTTTTTGATCGAGCACTTGTACTTTTACTCAAGTATGGGTTTCGAGTACTTTATACAACTCTGGCAAATGGTCTTAGAAAGCTCCTCCTCTTCTCTGGTGGTGTCTCTGCCTCTTGCCAAGGTCATGGTACAATGCAGGACCAGGACCAGAGCTAGCAATCACAGTTAAGGTACAATCTCCTAACTGACTCTAGTCTCTCTATCCTTTCCCTGAAACGGCTTCCAATACACCAACACTATGGCTGCTCCCTTTTATATTGAGGAGGGCTGGCACATAATGAAGCCCCCATTACAGTATTTGCTATTCTATGCCAGCTCACCTAATTTCAAAAGCCCTTGCAATGAATTATGATTACAAAGCATTTAGCCAGGTGAAATCCCGCACTAGTTCACCAGGACCGCAAACAGGCAGGGATTGCCTTACCCTCATAGTAGACCTCAATCCAAACTTCATTCCTAATGATAATATATTATATCTTTTTCTGGTGGTATTACCCACAGAAGTAGTAGTGTGAAGAATGATGGAAAGTCTATTTGTGGTTCCCAGTCACATTGACATCCATGACTACAGATAGACATCTGATTCTTGTTTTAATTTTTAAAAACAATTTTATTGAAGAATTTGAATACACATGTGTTTACATCAACATACATGGACTGATTTTCTAAAAAAGTACACAATACTGTATCTGATTTTTATTTTTTTGCCATCTGGGTACCATTGGGGAAATTTCCCTTTTACTTCATGTCACAGAGATGCAATAGGAAGTTATAGGAAATCTCCCAAAGTGAGGGGTATTTTCCTCTTAGACAGTTGTTTTAGAATAGGTGTTCCCATTGAAATATTTCCCACTGCCAAAATTATGGATTTAGCCCAATTTTCTTTCTTGGTACAGTCATCACCAGTACAAAGAAAGAGGTGAATCTCCCCAAAGGGGACACAGACAATGATAAATACTGGTATATCAAGAGATTTTTAGTAAAAGGCTCATAGAGTCAAATCACTTAAAGTGATTGTAAACGATCATCTTGTAAAACAACCCATTCAGTTTAAAATAGAAATGAAAGGCAAAAAATGTTTGTATAGATTTATAAAAAATACATTATAAATACATTTTTTCCCTTTTTATAAGTGATCACATTCCCTCTATTCTTAGCTGCATAAGAGCTGGGGGGGGGGGTGGAGAAGCAGCAGCATACTGAGCTTCCCAGTGACTGAATTTGCAGAGGAGGCGTGTCAGGACAAGTCTGATCATTGGAGGAGAGCACACTGACTTCCCAGCATAGTAAGAGAACGAACCACTGTATGCTATCCTGCTTAGTGTGGTCATTTTTTAATAGGAAATCAGAGGGACTGGCAGGAACACCAGGGATTTCACACAAAGGAAGTAATACAAAGAGAACAGGATGCTTTCTCATACAAGTCCATGGTACAGCAGGCACATATATGGAGTATGAAATGTTAGAGTAACAAACACTTTAACTAACAATTCAGTAGCTTTAATAGATGTAAATTACCACTGTTTAAAACCATTAAAGTGGTATTTAAACCTAACACTAATTATTTTTAAGAATGCCACCCCTCCTATCCTACCTACCCTGTGTAAAAAAAGAACTGTATACTTATCTATTTTTTTTGTCTGCTCCGGTCTGGTCTGGTGATCTTGCAGCTCCAGCTCCCATGTGTCAGGAATAGAGATGGGTTTAGGCGTGTTCGGGATCCTAGTCCCAACCCATCTGCTCGATCCCACCAGGAAGCCAACATTGCACACCCCTAATCACAGGCATTGAGACATTTCCAGGTCCCCACAGACCAGGGGTGTGCAATGTCGGCTTCCTGGAAGGATTGGGAAGGTGGGTTGGGACTAGGATCCCGAACACGCCTGAGTGCATCTCTAGTCAGGAAGTGCCCAACAGCAGCTGGGACTTCAAGAGCAGTGACATCACCCATAGGTTCCCATAGCCCAGCCATTGTCAATGCTCCCTCTTCTTCCCTGCAGCAGCTGCTCACTAACACAGAGGAGTCGGGGCTGCAGGATCATGTGACCAGGGTGGATTGAAGAAAGGTAAGTATACAGATCGTTTTTTACACAGGGATGGCAGGATAGGTGGGAGGAGGAAGATGGAATATTTTAGAGATTAGTTTAGTGTTAGGCTAAATTCCACGTTAACACTAGAGGCAATACCACAATCTAATCTAAGTAGATACAACATCCTACTACACATCCTCCATACATCTATCCTTATATTAAATAAAGCATGGAAAATATATATCAGAATAAAAAAGGAGATCACAAATAGAGCCTCTTGTGATACTTGTCTGACAATTGAAGGATTGAATAAATCGAGTGAAGATTCTCAACCCCTTTAGTAAATCTGCCACAAAGAGGCAATACAGTACATAATATAGACCTATACAAGAGGTATTTTAAAAGACAAGTATGACATTTTTTTTTTCCTTAGAATCATACCTAGGTGGATTCAGCATCGATCTGAGAACTGAGCGTTTAAACACCGCCGATCGCAGCTCTCTGCTCACTGGAGCGCTGGGTAACGGTCCAGGCATGTTGGCGAAACCCGACCATATAGTAACTATCTTTCCCGACCCTGGCCCAGCTCTGTGATGTCAGCCAACAGCGGGCTTCAGCCCCCGGGAGTGCAGAAGGAATCAGTGCTATAGTTAAATATAAATATAACGAGAACAATAGCCACATATCAAACTATAATGAGGCTAGTACATCTGCTAAGGATCCAGTCAAAGAAATTGTAAGTCTTTGGAGAAGCGTGTCATTCAAACGCAATAACGAATACAGGGAGAAGATCTTCTGGTTATGTAGGTTAAATGAAAAACCACCAGTGCACTTCTGGTCCCTCTGTCCATTCAGACAGGGAGCCCCGGCCTGGCCCCGACCCTCGCTTCCCTGATTGGCTAGCTGACTTTGATTGACAGCAGCGGTAGCCAATGGCACCGCCGCGGTGTCTCAACCAATCAGGAGGAAGAATATCAAATGGCTGAGACAGTGGTGGACATTACGGGACAGAGGGGGACCTCATTAAGATAAAAAAAATATGCTTTGCCATGCAGGTCAAATCACCAGGTATTCTTTGATTTGCCCCTTTTCTGTCTCATATACTCCCTGCCACTCCATTCATTCAAGGAGAGTGGAAGAAAAGCCCTTTGTACCCAATGTGGTTGAATTACTAAAACTGGAGAGTGGAAAATCTGGTGCTGCTGTGCACGGTAACCAATCAGCTTCTAACTTCAGCTTTTCAATTAAGCTTTGACAAACAAACCTGGAAGCTGATTGGTTTCTATGCAGAGCTGCACCAGATTTTGCACTCTCCAGTTGTAATAAATCAACCCCTATGAGTAAATGCAGTTGTAGCTTACAAAGTACTAAATGACCCTGTGCTGGGAAAAGGGGTGAGTCAACAATAAGTACTGAGTATTTAATTTGTCACTTAACGGAGAACAGGGGAGCGAAGGAAAAGTAAGGATGCACTGGGGAGGTAGTGAGGTTAAAGAAAACTTCAGCTTTTCCCCAAATGTTCAAGGGACACCATGACATCCTATTATTACCCTTCTGACACTTTTCCTACAGGATTGAACAGGATATTTGAAACCTTGACTTTGCTTCCTCTCTTCTCAATCTTTCTTCCAAGTCTCTCACTTTAGTCTGTGCCTCTTCCAGTTCTCTCTTCTGCATCCTCGCCTGTCTATCAATCTCTTCTTTCTCTTCCTTAATTTGATTGGCCACATTCTTAGCAAACATGTCAAGCTGGTCCCGGCGCTCCCTTTGCCCGATGGCATGTTCAGCCTCTTTCATACAAACTATCAGGAAGCAGAGAAATTGATCATCAGCCTCTTGGCTCCTCGTTGGGCTGTTTTCGGTGTAATTCTCCAGACAAATTTTGTTAGTGCACCCCATGTCTCCAAATTTTTTCATGATTGCTGCACCATTTCCAGATCTGGTATTCGGGGGGCCTACATTGGTGATCACAACGATAGGTGGGATTCCTGTTTATCAAGACAAAGTGACAAACATTAAAGTATGTGTACGGCCCAACATTTCTTTTTGGTTATAGTAGAGAAGAGTTAAAACTCCTTTCACTTTATTTTTTGCTGTCTGTGCTCTAGTGCGATTTTGACTCAAGATTCCAGAGATGCAATCGGATGTAAGAGGAAATTCCTACAAATTGAAGAGAATTTCCCTCTTACTTGTCACCAGAACAGGTGTCTCCTTTGCAGGGGATTACCTACAGATCATCATGAGGCCTCTTAGCAAATATTAATGGGACTCAGTGGTGACCTCCCTACTGTAATTTATCTTAACATAAGGCATGGCTAAATCAGGGTCAGGTAGCAAAATTGCTGTCTGCATAGTCAAAACGTTATTTGGGGCCTGTGCTGTGGTTAGGGAATAGTGGGCATCACAAAAAAGGCCAAGGAGTTTCCAGGCACAACTTACCAACCAGTCTGCGACCAACCGAAATAACCTGTCTAACAGTATGCGTTAAAAACAGGGGTTTAGTTGCACACATTTACATATACATGCGTAAGCTGTAGGTCACGGCAAGGCACCCTGATATCTGCAGACCCTAACTCTACCTTTAATGAGTCTCCACAGTGAGAGCACATGTATTCTGATGGATAGATGGAGGACAGGTGACTGGAGGAAGCCCACACCTCCTTGGTGTTAAGACCAGTTATAGGTGGGGGAAGTGACAATGTTTTGAATTATTGTTGTTACATTGGTCAGGCAACGCACTGACACCTTTGCTGCCATTGTGCAATTTGCTGGGTGTTCAGTGTGACCCTGAACCTTTAAGGAGGGGTGGGCTCCCTCCAGTCACCTGTCCTCCATCTATCCATCAGAATACATGTTCTCCCACTGTGGAGACTCTTTAAAGGTAGAGTTAGGGACTGCAGATATCAAGGTGCCTTGCCGGGGCCTGGAGCTTACGCATGTGTTTGCAAATGTGTGCAACTAAACCCCTGTTTTTAACGCATACTGTTAGACAGGTTAATTCGATTATTTGCAGGCTGCTTGGTAAGTTGTGCCTGGAAACACCTTGACATTTTTGACATGCGTTTGCCCTTCCAGTGCTCCCTGCTGTTAAGACCAGTTATAGGTGTGGGGAAGTGACCATTTTTTGTATAATAGTGGGCATCAGTTGATGGAACTAAAGTAGTAATAAATGCTCAATTATTTATGTATGCACACTAGGTAGCCACTTACAGATTCCCCATTACCCAGTTCTAATGAAATGTGGACACAAACAGTTCCTTTGCTGTCTTCTCACCCCCACTGGCTCCAAGTTGTACATTTGAGCTTCACTAAACTTCTGGTAGGTTGAGCATACACTCTAAGTGCTTCACACACACAGTAAACTAGGGACACCACAAGTGAAGAGTGGAGGGGGGCTGACAACCAGGACTGTTTTTGTGGATGCATGGGATTTATTCATAGTGACCGCCAGGAGCATGCATGCAAAGGTGGCAACACCTGGACTGCTTTGAGCGATGTTAATGTGGGAAATTTCTATTCCTCATAAAAAACTGTCAAAAAAAATGGCAAAACTGCCACCAGTCCTGATGAAAGGGACTTGCTGCCCCTGAAACTTGTTGGCTTTCCTTTGTTGACTGTTACATCTTAAACATTCTATATGACACTGACTAGTGGGTTGACTCTTCCATTGATCTTTACGGAAATTAGAACCTGACAGAGATCTAACTACTCACCTCTCTATCCAAAACTAAATAAAACTTGTTAGCTGGTGTGGGGATTTAAAGTAAAGTTTTTTTTTTTTTTTTCATTTTGCACAGAGTAGGGGAAATCTTTGCATGTGGTCATGATAATCACTCATCAGTCATCAGCCTAAAGAGAACCTACCTGTGATTTCTTGGCATTTTTTTATTAGTTTTCTCATTGAATTGCCTTCATCATCTTTGAAAATATATAGACAGCTAAAAGAAATAAACAATAACACCAATTATACAAAGTATAAAAACATTTTTTTTTGCTATTTACTGAGAAATACTACTAAAATACCTGATGCGCTATTTTATGAAGTGGTACGGTATTTTAATAGTGAAAGTGTGTGGTATTTTAACACTGGAGGTAGCTGGCGCCCCCCTAACACGCAATAAGTAGCTGGTTGTTAAGGAGTGGGTGGCTGCCGGTGTCCTTAACCATCAGTAACTGTCATGGCTTTTAACCCCCCTGGCGGTATTCCCGAGTGTGGCTTGGGGTTAAATTTCAGTAACAAATGCGGTAACCCTGAGCCACACTCGGGATTACCCCAGAATGTTACTCACCTTCCCTGCGATCCCCCGCCGTCCTCCCCGTCGTCCTCACAGTCTCTCCCCGCTCTGTGCTCGGCCGATGCCGGAACTTGCTTTCCGGTTCCCTTCCCTGCGAGCGTTGTGACGCAGGGGGGTGGAACCGGCGGCAAATTCAAAAATTTAAATACACCAAATGACACGATACAAAGTTGTGATCCTAACAGATTACACTGTATCATGCCATTTCACCACAGGATTTCACCTGGTGACTTTTCCAGTGCCCTGTCTGTGCTTTTCCAGTTCTTTGTGCCTGGAAAATAGAGAACGACCATGGCGTCCAAAAAGCATTCTTTTTGCGCAAAAGCGCTTTTAGACGAACTGGAAAACAGCGACAGCGAAACGGAGTTACTTGAAGAATTCTGATGTCTCTTTTTGGCACATAGCTTGTGGTATTTGGGAAGTACATCAAATGATTCTTCAGAATTTCCAATGGAGCGTGTACCTTATGACGAATTATCCCCCATGAATCGCTATCGCTCAGTTCAAGTAACTCAGTTTCGCTGTCGCTGTTTTCCAGTTCGTCTAAAAGCGCTTTTGCGCAAAAAGAACGCTTTTTAGACGCCATGGTCGTTCTCTATTTTCCAGGCACAAAGAACTGGAAAAGCACAGGCAGGGCACTGGAAAAGCCACCAGGTGAAATCTTGTGGTGAAATGGGATGATACAGTGTAATCCGTTAGGATCACAGCTTTGTATAATGTCATTTAGTGTATTTACATTTTTGATATTGCCGCAGGCTCCACCCCCCTGCGTCGCAATGCTCGCAGGGAAGGGAACCGGAAGACAGGTGCCGGCATCGGCCGAACACAGAGCGTGAGGACAGCGGGAGAACGGCGGGGGAGGACGGCAGGGGATCGCAGGGGAAGGTGAGTTTTAAAATATAAAACAACAGATTTCCATGCAAAACAATGTACCGCTTTTAGCACAGAAATCCTGACATAATCAGACCGCAGGGAGGTTAAGGAGCGGATGGCTGGGGAACCCCGCTGAGAGTGTTAACAAAAGAATTGCTGGCACATACATTTTTCTCTTACATCCCCTGACAGACGCAGCTCTTAATGTTTCTTCATGAATGGGTAATGTGCGCCCTCTTCAGGAGTAGCTAGGCAGTGAAAGCTTTCACTTGACACTCCCATAGGGGCTGTCCCTCACGACATTACCTCAGACACCCTGTGCTTACTAATCAGTTTCTTGCTGCCTAGCTCAGGAGTAGACCTAGGTTTCCTGCTGGGATTTCGGTCTCAGTTTTTATTTTCTTTGAGAAATGTTTATGTTTATTTTTCTTTACTTACTATCGCTAGCTAGTGTCCTGGTGAACTACAAGCGACAGCCGGGCTGGGCTTCGCACTGGATAATCTAGATCCTTATGGTACCCCAGCCTGGCCAACGAGCGTGAGCAGGTTGTGGTCCGCCCAGGCCTCGCCACAAAAGAGCCCCGACGGATGGGGACGAGCCTTCGAACAGATGTTTTTCCCAGGGAAGCTTCAACCTGAAACGCCCTGAGTTGCAGCGTACCCCTCTTGGCTGGCAGCACCCCCACTCAGGGTGGGAGGTGAGCTGTATGGGAGCGGAGCCCACTGTCCATGGAATGGTGAGTGATACAACCCCCGCTGTCCCTGGGACAGAAACCTGAGAGGGAACTATGGGCCCACTCTTGTGGATATAATAGGCTGTTTTTCCTAAAAATATCCCTATGGCCTGTCAGGACAGGTATTTCCTTCCCTACTCCCACTGGGGGTGCTGTAGTGGCAACTAACGCCTGGGGAAAGGGGTGTAACAATGTTACTTGGTCCTGGGGGGGGGGGGGTCCCTGTAGTTGGTCCCTGTGTAGGCCTCATTCCCTGGGCTCCTGACCTTTGGCACTGTTTTTGGCCGCCATTTTAAGTGTGGGCATTAAGCTGCATAGAAGTAAGGGCAGAAGCCATTTTCTTGGTTTCCCTGAGTGTTTGGTGCCGTTTTCGGGCGCCATCTTAAGTGTGGGCAACCACGCTGTGTGGGCGGTGGCCATTTTCTCCTATTCTTTTGTATTGGAGTTTTTTGTCTTTGTCTAGGTGAGGCTGTCAGCTATCGGCGCACGCTGTGAAGACCGGCGGCGCTGTGCAGTCTCTCCCACTATACCACCACGATTTCCACCATTTACTTGATGCTATTGTCCAAGTGCATGTGTTGCACCTACAAATGTGAGTGAGATTTATAGACCTTTATTTAATAAAAGCTGATTGTTTAAGGATTTCATACACTATTGCAAGTCTTTTTGTTTGCATATATACTGCATTGATTGACACTGCAACTCCTGTGAATGAGAGGAGCCCTGAAGGATATGGATGGATGATCTTTTTGGGATAACAATCTATGCGCTCTTTTTAAGGATTTGAGGTGAGCACCCATTCACAAGGGGGTGCACGGCTGGCTGTCCACTGTGACACTCAGGTCACTTCTCTCTGGGAGCACAGATCACTTTAGGATTACATTTTGGACTTTGTTTATTGGCTTTTTGCACTTTGCACACTGGACTTATATCTATATATTTTCTCTTTTCTATGAGTATTATATTCTATTATATTTACCACTTTATTAGCACTATTGGCACTTTAATATTATGTCACATATAAATATTTTGGGTTTTTAATAATTTAAGCACAAATTAATTAATTTAATAATTTTTTATTTGCGCAACACTATACAGTATATTTATTTCAATTAAGCACACTATTATGAGAAGTGGAGTGTCTGCGGCAAATAACTGATCGATTTAGAGCCTCAGGGTCGCTCCCAGGACTTATTCCTTATGAGTCCTCCTCAGCTGCAGCGCGGGAACACGCTCTGGTGGAAGCACTGATTTGTTCAGTGAGGGAAACATTGAAATTGGATGATGAGCCCACACAGTCAGAAAAGCGGGTTGACTTTGGCTCCCGCAAAGCCCAGAAGCCGGGTCAGGTTTTTCCTTGTCCCGAGGGATTTCACGAAATGAAGTGAATGAACAATGGCGGCGCATTAAGCACATGCTGGTGGTGCCCAAGCGTTTTCTGTGCCTCTATCCTTTTGCGGACTCGGTTTCCAATCGCTGGACGGTGTCCCCTAAGGTGGATCACACTGTTTCTCAGTTGAATGAATCAACTGTAGTCCCCGTGGAAGATTCCCTGGTGTTTAAGGACCCGGTGGACAGGCGTATGGAGGCACTTTCCCGCCACTTACACTTAGTGGCAAGTTTGCTGCTTAAAACTTTGTTCGCATCCGTCTTGGTGTCTCAGATGGTTACGGCTTGGATCAAGGTGCTTAAAAGCAACCTGCAGGCTGAGTCAGTTCCTCCGACTCTAATGGCCCAGGCCTTGGTGTACCTGTATGATGCAGCCCTGGTCGTGGCCCCTCTGGTTGCCAGAGTGTCTGCGGTAGGGCTCGCATTGCGCCGCATGGTGTGGCTGAAGAGCTGGTCGGCGGACCAAGCTTCTAAGAAGGCTGTGGCTGACCTTCTCTTCTTGGATGAATGTCTATTTAGTGACTCCTTGGATGAGTTAATCATGGACCTAACAGGGGGCAAGAGTACTTTTCTCCCACAATCCTCAAAAAGTAAGGCACCTCGCAGTAAGTGGGGGCCTTCCATCAAGGCTCACCGGGGGCTTTTTTTTGTGCCTCAGGGGCACAGGAAAAAGGCAAACCATTCAGAGCCTCCGGAGGAACAAAGAAGTCTTGGTCGGGTAAGTCCAAGACCGGTCAGTCTGGTTCGACGGACAAGTCCTCCTCTGCATGAGAGGACGCCGTCACCCGGTTCAGGGGTGGGGGGGACGTCTGCGTCACTTTCGGGAACCTTGGACATCTCTGATACCAGACATATGGGTTCATGTATTGATTTGTACATGGTACAAAAACGAATTTCGGTCTCGCTCAGCAGACAGTTTTTTTCCGTCAAATCTCTGTTTGTCTCTGGATCGGTTGGCCGATCTCAGGGAGGCAGTGCAGGATCTCCTTGCACAGGGTGTTATTGTCCCGATTCCTCGACCGGAAAGATTTTGGGGTTTTTAATTAAACCTGTTCACAGTGCCCAGGAAACTGGGCAAGGTGCCTCTAATTCTGGACCTAAAATCACTGAACTACCTTGTGTGATACAAATGTTTCGGATGGAATCCATCCAGTCGGTGGTGGCGTCTTTGCTACAAGGAGACTTTCTGGCCTCCATCGACTTGAAGGATGCATATCTGCACATCCCTATTTACGAGGGCCACCAACGGTATCTCAGTTTCGTGGTGGCGGAGGAGCACTATAAATTTGTGGCATTACTCTTTGGTCTAGCCTCCGCTCCCAGAGTCTCCACCAAGGTTTTGGCCCTGGTGTTGGCTTTACTCCGCAAGAAGGGGATTGCGGTCCTCGGTTATTTGGACAATCTCCTGTTGAGAGTGGGCTCCTGTGTCACCCTGGCGAGTGACCTGACATTCACAGTTCTGACGTTTCAGGAATTCGGGTGGACCATCTACTTCCAGAAGTCTGCACTGACACTGTCAGTACGATTGAGTTATCTGGGCATGGTTTTGGACTCTGCTCAGGTGCGAGTCTTTCTGCCAGGGGAAAATCCCCAGACTTTGCAGGGTGAGATCAGGATCCTGCTGGACAACGATCTCACCTCCCTGTGTTTGGGGGTCCTGGGGCTGATGGTGTTGGTAACAGTACTAACAGTTTTGGAGTATCCCATGCCCTAACCCCTCTCCTGTCACACGTTTTACCAGCAATAAATCACAAAAAGACAACCTCTAGTGTCTTTTGGAGCCAGAATGAATTGACTGACAATCGGCCAATATTCTGCAATTCACAACGTTGACTTTCTGTTTACTTCAACATTAAATGTTCTAGTTATTTAGGCTGATTCCAACCTGGTTTAGGTCCTTTCCTTCCTTTCCCTTCAGACTCCCCTCAAAAACCCCCCTTCAGAATTGTTTCTCTACCTACAGCTCAAAAATGCTGTCCAAAATGGTCTCAAACACACACATCTTCCCAACTCTCCATAATGCCTTTTGAGCACCAATTTGGACAATCCCCTAGTGAAAGGTAGAGTGTCTTTAATGTACTCATCCATCCTAGAATATGATGATCACTACCAGGTGAGAAAGTGACCTGGGCAACCACTTGGAAAAAGAACATTGGCTCCAAATCTGGGATTTGGATTCTAAGAACTTTCAAAGGTAGCAACAGAACTGCCCCAAAAGAGAAGGCTCTATTTTCCTCATTCAACTGTGAAAAAGCTAAATTTCAGTGGGCAGTAGCCTCTGGCAGATCCAGGTTAAGGAGTAGGAAAAAGAGGAGGCTGCCTTGGGTGCATCAGCAGGAGGAGTTTGGGGGGGGGGGGGGGGACAAAGAGGACAGGACCTGTAGCCAATACTGAAGAGGTAGTTCACAGCTAATAGGGAGGGGGGAATGTACTTTGGCTTTTTTGTGTTCGGTGCTAAGGACATGGCACTGGTAGTTCTTCTACATAAAGTAATCCTTTTGTTAGGTGTAGTTCTTTATACAGTATGTGAAATATGCATTGGTTACCATGATATAGAATACACATATCATGCCACACGACAAACCTGTGTACAATAACAGGAAGAATGAATTCATTTGGTTGTTTATTGACCTCTGGGATACATCTTATAGTCTCCTGTAGATTGTCTTTTTCCCATTCAACATCTCCCACTAGCCGCAAGTTTCCTAGAAGAGGGAAACAAAAACAAATACATTTAAAGTGGGTCTTTCACAAACTTTTCAAGTCTGCATGAATAAATACATTGCATGTCACACGATATACAGCAATAGTATAATTTAAGAAAAAAACATGTTATCATTAAAAACCCATCCTTAAAGCGGAGTTCCACCCTGGAATACTTTTTTTTAATAAAAATACCCCCGGGACAGTCAGGGCTAGTACATTCCACAATGGCTAGCCTCTGATCTGTCCCGGGTTGCACTTACCTTTTAGGACAAATACTTCCCTTGAAAAAGTATTGTCCAGCGCTGCCATCTCAGGTGTGGGCAGCTTGAAGCCAGCGCGATCCTCTTCTGCGTCCTCTTCCGTCTTCTTCGGTCCCACGATGCACTGCACCGGCCCTGCCGTCACTTCCGGTGCGTGCACGTCATCCCTCCACAGCTTCTGGGCATGCCCAGAAGCTGTTTAGAAGGGAATGACGCGCGCGCCCCGGAACTGACGTCGGGGCCGGTGCAGGCGCAATGATTCCTGGGAGCGATGAAGTTCAGCTCCCAGGAATTATTGCAAAGCCAGGAAGTGACGACGGGCCGGGGCCGCCGAGGGGAGGAAGAAGGAAGTAAGGTAAGTATTTTCTTCTCTACGAGGTAAGTAAAAAAAAAAAAAAAAAATGCGATTATCCATTTGTTTGTCAGGTGACCCGGAGCAAGAAGATGGAGGTAAGTATCATTTTAGGGTGGAACTCCACTTTAAGCCCCTGTCAGTGATTTTCCTAGCCTAAGATGTGATCAGTGCACTGCAGGCAGAAGGAAGTATATTCTAAATATCATCCCTTCAGTTAAATCTTCTTAGGCTAGAGTACCTAAAGGGAAACGTTACCAAAAAAGTTAGGTGCCACTCATTCTCTTCCTTCCCCCAACATCTAATTGAGCTGCAGCTTTTTTTTTACAGGGTAGGGAGGTTGGGGATAGAGTACCTTTTTCGATCAGTACCTGGTCCCACTATTTCAATCTTCACTAAGGGCGGGATGGGCTGGGGATGGCATTGCCTCAACTCACCCTCACCCTTAGCCCACTGCCTCCTGGGATAAAGTCACTCAGCCCAGGAGGCTGCAGGACCAGTCACCATGCGCCACATGGTCTCGCACATGCCTAGTGAGGAGCTGACTAAAACATCAAAAAATCACATCCGGCTCACAAATCCCGGATGGTGCCAAGGATCTGCTGAGGTGACAAGAATCATCTGAGGGGAAGACAACACTGAACTCCATGGGCTGGTAAGTACCTGTTTTCTTAAAGTCACCAGCTACAGCCATTGCAGCTATTTAGATTTACTTTGCACAATGCTGG
The DNA here is from genome assembly GCF_965119305.1 of Pelophylax lessonae. Lineage (NCBI taxonomy): Eukaryota > Metazoa > Chordata > Amphibia > Anura > Ranidae > Pelophylax > Pelophylax lessonae. The sequence goes on from NC_138773.1 coordinate 41,983,282, forward strand.
GTGAAGTTCTTCTTTAATTTATAGATCAAAATTACATGTCCATGCACAACAGTTACAGTTAGAAACATTTTTTTTTCCCTAAAACTAAACAAAAATTAAAAAAGAGCACAGGAAGAAAGTCATGTATCTGTGATCTCTTTGCCGGATAGGCTAGAATTAGATGGTCAGTCAGAGTCTCTCTAAAAGCAACAAGTTTAGTAGAAATGTAGAACAAGATAAAAAAACAGTGAATATGTATCAACAGAGCTGACACTTGGTCACAGGGATATAGTAAATCTGAGGAAGTACAGGGTAAAGCCTGTAAACTGACCAATATATACCTTAGGGTATCAGTCGTGCAAAAAAATAGGTGAAATATACAACACATGCAGAATATACAAGTATATAAGATGGACGGTTATAGCACTATGCCAATGTGAAAACCTGTAAAGAAAACATGATTACAGTGATAAGTGAATAAACACCCACAATGGGTAATAAAAAAACTGGGTGTACATAGATGGCGCTATTTCAGATAGTGAAAAAAATATATTTATAAATAATAAAGTCCAATATGTGGAAATCATTCTAATACAGTTGGGAAAATAATTATTTGATCCCCTGCAGATTTTGTAAGTTTGCCCACTTACAAAGGAATGAAGGGTCTATAGTTTTTATCATAAGTGTATTTTAACCAGTTCCTTACTGGGCCATAGTCAAATGACGCCGGCAGGAACACTCTGTCGATCCAGGCGGCCGTTATATGACGTCCGCCCACTCTCGCCGCTACTGCTCCCTCGGACAGAGCCCATCCCAGATCAAGGTAAAGATCCAATGAAATTGGATTTTTACCACGTGATTGGCTGTGTCCAATCACAGCCGATCACATGAGAGGCTCCAGTGCGAGCCGTTCATTCTCGCCGCAATGCACGCCCTCGGGGGTCACAAATGTCAACAAAGATGTGGTAACTCACTGTTACTAGGTTCTCCTCCTCACACACCGATCCAGTGTGAGGAGCAGATCTGGAAACAGTGAGTTAACACTTTACTGTGTATACTACTGTGCCCTGATTGCCCCACCAAATAAAGAGGACCTGTCACCAGCTGATCCTAGTACCTATCTATGAGCCCATCAGGGTACCTGTCACCTGCCCATCTGAGTACCCGAGTAACTGTCACCTGCCCATCAGAGTGCCCGAGTACCTGTCCCCTGCCCATCAGATTACCGGAGTACCTGTCACCTGCCCATCAGAGTACCTGTCACTTGCCCATCAGAGTACCCAGGTACCTGTCACCTGCCAATCAGAGTACCCAAGTACCTGTCACCTGCCCATCAGAGTACCCGAGTACCTGTCACCTGCCCCGTCAGAGTACCCGGGTACCTGTCACCTGCCCATCAGAGTACCCGAGTGTTGACTAAACCCCTGTTTTTAACCTACATTGTTAGACAGGTTGATTCAGTTTGTTAGCAGACTGGTAGGTGAGTATGGTTTACTTAGGGCCGGTTGTTCTCACGCACTTAATTTAAAGTCCCAATCTTTTTTCCTTTATTTCTATCACAGGGATGGAGACGCAGAGCCTTTACAGGGCTTGTGTCTCATTCAAAGTCCCAAAATTGCCCATTTGTAACTAGAATGCATGATGCTGCTCCTTGGATGTTGGGCCCCTCTATGTGGCCAGGCTGTGTAAAAGTCTCACACATGTGGTATCGCCATACTCAGGAGGAGTAGTAGAATGTATTTTGGGGTGTCATTTTTGCTGTGTGCATGCTATGTGTTAGAAATATCCTATAAATTGACAACTTTGGGTAAAAAAAAAAAATAGGTTTTCATTTTTTTCCCCACATTTTCCAAAAACTTGTGGAAAAAAATGACAAGTTCAAAAGACTCATAATGCCTCATAGAATATACGTTGGGATGTTTCCTTTCCAAAATTGGGTAATCTTGTGGGTGTTTCCATTGTCTTGGTGGTCTAGGGCCTTCAAAAGTGTGATAGGTAGTCAGAAAATTATATGTGTAATTTATGCTCCTACAACGCCTGAAGGTGCTACTTGGATGTTGAGTCTCTTTATGTGGCCAGGCTGTGTAAAAGTCTCACACATGTGGTATCGCCATACTCAGGAGGAGTAGCAGAATGTATTTTGCGGTGTAATTTTTGCTATGTGCATGCTATGTGTTAGAAAAAGCTTATAAATTGACAACTTTGTGGGGGAAAAAAGAAAACAAAATGTTTTTCTTAATTTTCCCAAGAATTGTGGGAAAAAATTACAACTTCAAAAAACTCACCATGCCTCTTACTAAATACCTTGGCCTGTCTACCTTCCAAAAAGGGGTCATTTGGGGGGTATTTGTACTGTCCTGACATATCAGGGCCTCAAGAAATTAGATAGGCTGTCGGTACATCCGGTGTGATCAATTTTCAGTAATTGGTACCATAGCTTCTAGACTCAATAACTTTCACACAGACTAAATAATGTACACTAATTTGGGTTATTTTTACCAGAGATATGTAGCAGTATAAATTTTGGCCCAAATGTATGAAGGAAAATAAATTTTTTGCAAAATTGTATAATAGAAGCTAAAAAAGTTTTCATTTTTTTTTAATTTTTGCTCTTTTTTTGCTTATATCACGAAAAAAAAAAAAAACACAGTTGTGATCATTTACCACCAAAAGAAAGCTCTATTTGTGAGAAAAAAAATGATAAAAATGTTGTATGGTTACAGTGTAGCATGACTTAGCAATTGTCATTCAAAGTGTGAGAGTGCTGAAAGCTGAAAATTGGTCTGGGCAGGAAGGGGTGTAACTACCCTGTATTAAATCAACGCAGTGCCAAATTGCAAAAAAATTGCCTGGTCATTAAGGGCGTAAAACCTTCTGGGGCTGAAGTGGTTACAAAATTATTTTATTTGTCTTCCTCTGGATAAACTGTGGGTGCAGGATTGTATATATAGAGGTTTTCTATGTGTGTTTTTTTTTTCTGTGTCAGTTAAACTGGCTAGACCTGTGTCTTTTTTCAACCAGATTAACTATTTAACTATGTAATGAAATAGTGTTTTTGGTTTGCAGTGCAGTGTAGTTTCGCTTTAACTAAGCCCTGGACTGTCAGCTCTTCCAGACAAACTGTATGATTTCTGCTCTGTAAGGGTTCTGCGGCGATACTGTGAGCCAGCTTTTGGTACCTAAAACTGGTTCAATCCGCTTAGACCTCCTGATCCTTCCATCTGCTGCCCTGCTATACCTCATCCTGTAAGTAAGCATGCCACTGAATGTTCTTCTATATACACAGAAATGACAGGCCACTGCCGGTCCAACACCTCGAATGTCTTGGGGATTTCCCATCTCTTGGGGATTTCCTATTTTTCTTGCTGTACTTCCTGATTGTTCCTTCACACGCACAATGTCTATGTTTCTCTTGCATGTGACATAAATGAAAAACTAAAGAAAAAGAGCTCACTTTGGATTGGTGGAGCTGGGAGCCTGGGTCTCTCCACACTAGTTCCTGTGAGTGAGACCTCTGCTCACAACCACAGTGGGGAACCTTTCCAAGTGTAGGAACAATGTGTGGAGGACCTCCACATTCTGAGACACAGTAGCCTCTGCCACCGCTCTACTTTTACTCTCAAGTGACACAAGTAGAAGATTCACCCAAGCTGTATCACTCAGTCACAAGGCAGCCTAGGCAGGAGCCTAAAGCCTGGTGGATGGCCAAAGGGAACATCTACAACCTTTATGTTCTTGCAGTTAAAAAGGGGAATAGTTTGTCAAAGCTGGGCAGCTGCCAGGACAAACAATGCTAATGAACAATATATATGTGCTTACTGCAACCCTTATAATTGTGAACCTTAAAGGATGGGGTGGGCAAAGTCACTGCCCTGCCTAAATCCTGTTACACACTACTAGTTTTTTTTTCATTCAACCCAGTTGGTTGTAAAAAAACAAAAAATGACAGCTCAGGTTGGAGTCACTGTACTAACTATCTGATACTAGTACAGCGATCTGCCCTGCTGTGCTAATCGGGAATCAGGAGTCGGTTGGCTGCTGATTTTCCAGCATTCTCGTTCGACAAAAGCCGGCCCAACGGCCGTCTTCTATCGGACCGCCTGCCATACACACGGGCCGTGTGTTCTAGGGTTAAGGCCCCATTCTACCTTAATTTATCTATTGTCGAACTTGCAGGTAAATGACTAGCATTGCTGTACTCTACTTACTTTGCTGAGCACACACTTCAAAAATCTCCTCCGGCTTCATCTTTTTGAACCCTCTGTTGTCAGTTATCCAGATAGTGTTGGTAAGATGGTGTGATGTCCTCTTCATTGTGCTCCCTCCTTCATCTTCCCTGGCTCCAGCCAAGTTCCGATATATGTCATCCTTCACCACACACATACAGGAATTGATGAGGGACGACTTGCCATGTCCTGAAAATCCCAACAGCAGTATATTGAGTCGGTCGATACCATGGTCAGAGTTCTCAGCCCTGATACCCGGGACATATCCCTTAATTTCCTCTATTCTAGGAGCAGACATGATGTGACCAGTGAAAGATGTCACAATCAGACAGAGGAAAAGTAAGCGTCTTTTTAATCTTAGCACAAAGTGAAAGTGAAAATAAGTTCAAGCAAAGAATTAACAAATTGTTGTAATAAACCAAGAGGGGAGGGGGTAAGGAGGTAGAAAAGGAAAAGGGAGAAAAGGAAGAGCAGAGTCAGGAGAGCAGAGTTGAGATAAAGGGGAGAGCAAAAACAAGGCGATAGAGTGGAAAGGGGCAGAGAGAGGAGTAAAGAGAGAGAAGGGAGGAGAGGGAGAACAGAGAGAAAGGAGAGGGAGCAAAAAGAGAGAACAGGAGAGAGCAAAGAAGGAGCAGATGAAATGGAAACCAGGGAGAGAAGAGAGAAGGGGGAGCTGAGCAGAGAGGAAAGGATAGCAGGGAGACAGGAGAGTAAAGAGAGAACAGGAGGGGAGGAGAGAAAAGGGAGAACAATGAGAGAGGAGAGGATGGAGAGCAGAGGGAGACGAAAGAAGAGTAAAGGGAGAGCAGGGAGAGAGAAAAAAGAGCAGAAAGGGGAGGATATGAAGGAGAGCAGACAGAGAGGAAAGGAGGAAGATCAGAAAGAGAGGAGAGGATGCAGGGGAAGAGGAGAGCAGGGAGAGAGTAGATGAGGAAGATGAGGGAGAGAGGAAAGGAAAGGGAAAACAGGGAGAGGGGAGGATGGAGAGCAGGGGGAGACAAGAGGAGAGTAAAGGGAGAGCAGGGAGAGAGGAAATAGCGAGAAAGAAGAGGGGAGAAAGAGCAGAAAGTGTAGGAGAAGAAGAAGAGGAGACAGAGAGGAAAAGAGGAAGATCAGGAAGAGAGGGGGGGGGGAGGATAGGATTCAGAGTAAAAGCAAAGCAGAGAAAGAGTAGATGATGGAGATCAGGGAGAGGGGAGAGGAAATGGAGAGCAGAGAGAGGAGAGGAGAGGAGAAAGAACAGAGAGGGGAAGAGAAGAAGGAGAGCAGGGAGAGAGTAGATGAGGAAGATCATGGAGAGAAGAGAGGAAAGGAATAACAGGAAGAAATGAGAGGATGGAGAGCAGGGGGAGACAAAAGGAGAGTAAAGGGAGAGCAGGGAGAGAGGAAATAGAGACAAAGGAGAGGGGAGAAAGAGCAGAAAGGGTAGGAGAAGAAGAAGAGCAGACAGAGAGGAAAGGAGGAAGATCAGGAAGAGAGGAGGGGGAGAGGATAGGATGCAGAGTAAGAGCAAAGCAGGGAAAGAGTAGATGATGGAAGAAAACACAGGCGCCACTCTAAGTGCAGTAACTTGAAACTTTAATTGGGATAAACCCCTATATAGGGGGGTACTCACAAAGGGGATGATTAAGAACAGCTCATAAACACACTCCGGTAGGAATCAGGATGGCTCGAGCGGTGACAGGTAGACAGGCTGTAGCGGTAGCTACCGCACTTCCTCGTCCCGGGGACACTCAGAAAACCTTCCGTCGTCACTTCCGCAAGCGTGGTTACGTCATGGCGCCGGCGACGCGTTCTCGGAGCATGCGCTCCTTCTTCAGGCCGATACATCGGCCTGAAGAAGGAGCGCATGCTCCGAGAACGCGTCGCCGGCGCCATGACGTAACCACGCTTGCGGAAGTGACGACGGAAGGTTTTCTGAGTGTCCCCGGGACGAGGAAGTGCGGTAGCTACCGCTACAGCCTGTCTACCTGTCACCGCTCGAGCCATCCTGATTCCTACCGGAGTGTGTTTATGAGCTGTTCTTAATCATCCCCTTTTTGAGTACCCCCCTATATAGGGGTTTATCCCAATTAAAGTTTCAAGTTACTGCACTTAGAGTGGCGCCTGTGTTTTCTTCCAGTTGACTCCAAGCGTATCTTCTACTTGTCACTAGAGCTGCCTCAGAAGTGCACCTTGAGCTTTTCATAGACTTTTTATGGACCTTTCTATGGACATTGCCAAATATGGATTTTTATTTCTATTTTCCAATCTGCCCTTTCCATTGATTGTTACCTATTGTTATTTAACTGGTTAGTTGTATGTCCGGTAACATTGGTATAGCCCCTGGTGATATATATTCCTCGTTGTGCGCCAGTTATTTATTTTAAAGAGTAGATGATGAAGATCAGGGAGAGAGGAGAGGAAATAGAGAGGAGAGCAGAGAGAGAGGAGAAAGAACAGAGAGGGGAAGAAAAGAAGGAGAGCAGGGGGAGAGTAGATGAGAAAGATCATGGAGAGAAGAGAGGAAAGGAAGAACAGGGATAAATGAGAGAATGGAGAGCAGGGGGAGACAAGAGGAAAGTAAAGTGAGACCAGGGAGAGAGGTGAAAAAGCAGAAAGGGAGGAGAGGAAGAAGAGCAGACAGAGAGGAAAGAAGGAAGATCAGGAAGAGAGGATAGGATGCAGGGTAAAAGGGGAGCAGGGAGAGAGTAGATGATGAAGATCAGGGTGAGAGCAGAGGAAAGGAATAACAAGGAGAGAGGAGAATATAAAAGTAGGGGGAGAGAAGTGGAGAGTAAAGGGAGAGCAGGGAGAGTAGAGGAAATAGATCAGGGAGAAAGGAGAGACATGGGGGAGCAGTGAGAGAGGGCAGGAGACAGAGAGCAGAGACAGGAGAGGAAAGCGAGAGATTCAGGTCTTCTTCTAGGTCTGTGTCCACATTGCAGTAATTTTCTCTATCACTTTTTGTCCTTCACAAATGGGTAGAGGCAGGAAGGCATGGACAGTGACAAAGGTATTATCAGAAGTTCTAAATTATCCCAACTCTCCTAAAATGTGTTTGTTTGTGTCCCCAATTAAAAGCTTTTCCCATCATTTCCTTTCCTAAATTAAAGGAAATCTCACCAATAGAGACACAGATGGTAATAAAGCCTGGCAGAGGATCTAACCCTCCCTCTTACCTCCAATGCAAAATAATACATTTCTACTGTACTTGACTTGGGCAGTAAGGTAAGGTACATTGTCTTTCTTACATGTTATTAGCCCAGAGATAGTAGTGTAAAATAGGAGGTAATTACTTTCTAGTGTCCGTCACATGGCCATCTATGGCTACAAATAAACTCTTGCTTTAATTTTCAAAATACCTTTATAGAGGAATAAGAAAACAATTGTGTTTAAAACATTCATAGAATGATTAAGACCCGGTTCACACTGATGCGAGTGCCGGGTTCGCATGTAATGTCGGAGCGCACTGCTCCGACATTACATGCGATCAGCTGTGCGGTGCGAGTTTAGCCATACAGTTTGTATGGCTAAATTCGCATCGCACCCGGTGCAAACACGCACAGGAGGCATTTTTGCAGCCGCATCAGGATCGGATCGCACAGCGGTTCACACTTGTGCGATCCCATCCTGTGCGAACTGCACGATCGCACTGCGATATGCGATCAAACTGGGGGTGTCGTTAAGATTACATTGACACCCCCAGCGGATCGCATATGGCAGTGTGAACTGCCGGGGGTGCGTGTGCGATGCGGGAACAGGCTGCGAATTCGCAGCCTTCCCGCATCGCAATAGTGTGACCCGAGCCTTACTAAATGAGTTAAGAATCTTAACTTAATAAATTGTGTGACTATCCACTTCAATGGTCCAATCAAGTGAAAAGCCAAATTATTGCACTTGTTTGATCTGAAACCTGATTGGGCATTCAAAGGGAACAATAATTTGCGTTGACTTTTAATTTTTTTTTTTATTGGGAATGTTATATAGCAGAAAGTAAAAAATATTGTTTGTTTTTTTTTTTCAGAATTGTTGCTCTTTTTTTGTTTATAGCGCAAAAAATAAAAATCGCAGAGGTGATCAAATACCACCATAAGAAATCTCTATTTGTGGGGGAAAAAAAGGACATCAATTTTATTTGGGTACAGCGTCGCATGACCGCGGAATTGTCAGTTAAAGTAACGCACTGCCATATCGCAAAAAATGGCCTGGTCATTAAGGGGGTAAAACCTTCCGGTCCAGAAGTGGTTAATCATAGCTGTGATTAAGCACCAGTTGAGGTATGAAATGAGTTAGCTGTACCGTGTTGTTTTACCACCGTTTGCTGTATGACTCATCATTTTATCACTTTGAATAAAGGTGTTTGCATCAGAGTGCTGCCATCCAGTTCTGTTTCTTCTATGTGTTCCTGTTGCAACCAGGGCCGGCACCGGATCCATTCCCAGAGGCAGCTGAGTAGCAAAGGAGGTGATTCTTATCTGAAACAGTACGCTATTCATACCATATACGTGTATTTGTTGTTTGTTCTTTGTACCAATAGTACAGCCCAGAAACAATAGTGTACATTTTTTATAATATCGGTGACACTAACTGACACCGATATTATTTAAGAAAAAATAATCCTGTCCAAAAAAATACTGAACCTGACCTTGACCCAATTACTAACCCTGCCACCAACCTAGATCACGTCGGGATCTAAGTATTTATTTATTTACTTTTATTTATTATTATTATTATTTATTTTTTATTTTTAACACACTTTTTTTTAAGTCTCTCTGCAAGGACACAATTCATCTCTCTCCTCTATTCACAGAGAGAGAGAAAGCACGGGGGTGGACTGCACAGTGACCAACCACTGTGATAGCCAATCAGAAGTAGTACTAATGTTCGGGACAGTGGGCTCTCGGTGAGACCCTGGTCTCTGTACTGGGAGTGCGGCATGCCAAAATATGTGACCCCCACTGAAAAAAGTCCAGTCCAGTCCAGTGGGCCGCATATTTGGTTACACTCGGCACCGCTATCAACTATGCAATATAAGGGCCTGTGCCTTTGGATAGAAATTGATTGTATAGGTTTGTCCTCATGTAACACAGTTTTTGTAAATATAAATGAGATTATACAACCCTTGTACAATCAGATTGTAGTGTGCATGGCAACCCTATAGAACCAACCTGAGACAAGAGCATGGTAATTTCTTTCAAAACCTTCCATGCTCCAACAGTAAAAAAAAAAAAGGTTTATATTTAATAAAAGTATGAATATGCAAAATATCCCTTGAGAAAGTCACGTTTATGCTGTGACGCAACGCATCGGGAGAAGCGTCTGACGTCACTTCCGGTCTTCTGCCAAGACCGGAAGTCCTTGGATTCCACTGCCACGCTACTTATATGCTGTTTATACTTTATACGAAATGTGAGTGCATTATTTTTTTATCTATGTCTAAAATAAATGCCTTTAAACGTACTACGCCATGAAGTGCCTCCTTTTATCGTTGGTTTGAGCTCCAAACCTTACATAGGATTTCACCCTTTGATGCTTTGATGTTGGCTTTCCAATAAGGACCAAAAAAGTCTGCCTTAAAGGAACCATCACTGGACCCCTATCTCTACAGTGGAGACCTTGTTACCTTTGGTACAAACATTCATTTAGAGTGTTTTGAAGGTGAGCGGCCATTTCACTCATTTATGGATTTTAGCTCACCACCACAGCGTAATTAGTTTTCCACTTCATAAGGAGTTTCCCGCACTTCCGGCAATATTTCTTCACCAGCACTTTCTTTATGAACTTTGTTGTTCTTTATGAGCTAATGAACTTTTTTTCCATGTTTTTTATCTGCATTCATTTTTTCTTTTTCAGACCTATTTCTCTCTTTATTGGATCTGACCGCTTTTTTAGCACAGTGCATTTTTAGGAGTTTAATTTTCATCACTTTTATTCTCAGTGACCCTCTTTTTGTATCACGCTATACTATTGTGGTATTATACACAATTTGCACTATGCACTTTGTTACCCTGTGATATTATTTCAGCATATTTGTATTTATTTATCACTTCCTAAGATATTTATTACATCTATTTTATTCCTCAACTATTTATTATTTGCACGTATTGTCACTACACATTACTGTTTTTACTGTGCATTGTTTTTGCTGTTGCCTTGCTTGGTTTTAGAGTTATATGCATTTTTTATCCTTGTGATTTTTATATATATTGGGGGTGATTGAGCGCCGGTTCTATTTATTATTTACTTAATATGCAAAATATGTATTTATATATAGTATGCACTTGACTCTTGAAGCTTATAATTTAACTGGCATCTTTGCACAGAGCCTGGCCTTACAGCAACCAGGGGAGGACTGGGCCAGGGGGCAGAGGGGCAATTGCCCCCCGGGCCACCCTTCCCAACTGAGCTGTCCCAACTGCCCCATGCTGGCCAGGTCGGGAACCCGGATTCAGCCTGAGTAGAGAGTACCTGGAGCAGGGCTTCAGCCTGGAATGGGGGTCAGGAGGAGGACGGAAAGAAGGAGAGTGGGAGGGGGGCCGAGTCGCTGCACCATGGGCCTCTGGGTTGTACTTGCACCATGGGCAGGAAGTTGCCAGTCTGCTCCTGACAGCAACACTTAATGGGCAATCTAAATGGGTGATTGGAGAGGAGCTCGCAATGTCCAAAAAGAAGGTGGTCTCACTTGATGAATTTTTTAGTTGTATTGGGCACTCCTCTCCAATTCATCAAGTAAGACCTTTTTTTTTTTTTTTCTTCTCTCAAATTACCCAAATGTTAACTGCAGTAATGCCTCCATTATCGTTATCAGAAAGGTAACAGCCCTAGACCCCAACGGAGTCTATTACTTACCACCTACAATTAGGATACAACCCATTGGAAGCAATTCCTCCTATACCTTCCACACAGTAACTTTCCGCTAGGCAGCCCTGAACGGCATCAGGCCAGCGCGGTCTTCCACTCAAACCTAGGCGATCTACACTATGTGCGCAATTATTGGACAATATGCATAAAAATAATGATTTGGTGAAAATACTTATTTGCCTAACTCCAAGCTGTATAAACTGGAATGCTTATTGAATGTAAGGATATCAGGTGATGTGTATCTGTGTAATGAGGGAGGGTGTGGCCTAAGGAGATCAACACCCTATATCAAAGTGTGTATAATTATTAGGCAGCTTCTTTTCCTTCAGGCAAAAAATAGAATTAACTGACTCTAAAAAGTAAAAACGTTAAAAAGGGGGATGCAGCACTCTTGAAATTGCTAAGATATTGGGGCGCGATCACAGAACTATCAAGCGTTTTGTTGCAAATAGTCAACAGAGTATAAAAAGAACTGCCAAAGATTGAAGAATCAAACGTGAAGCCACCAGGAACCCATTATCCTCCAGTGCTATCACATTCCAGAACTGCAACCTACCTAGGGTGCCCAGAAGTACAAGGTGTTCAGTGCTCAGAGACATGGCCAAGGTAAGGGAGGCTGAAACCTGACCACTACTGAACAAGACACATTAGTTGAAATGTCAAGACTGGGCCAAGAAATATCTGAAGACAGATTTATCAAAGGTTTTATGGACTGATGAGATGAGAGTGACTCTTGACAGACCAGATGGATGGGCATGTGGTTGGATCAGTAACGGGCATAGAGCTCCACTTCCACTCAGATGCCAGTAAGGTGGAGGTGGGGTACTGGTATGGGCTGGTATTATTAAAGGTAAGCTAGTTGGACCTTTTCAGGTTGAAGATGGACTCAAAATCAACTCCCAAATCTACTGCCAGTTTTTAAAAGACTGTCTTCAAGCAGTGATAAATGAAAAAGTCTGCATCTTTCAAAGAAGACTATGATATTTATACAGGACTATGCTCCATTGCATGCATCAAAGTACTCTACTACGTGTCTAGCCAGTAAAGGCCTTAACCTGTTGCCTTTTTACTGTGGCAGGGTGGCTCTGATGCGCAAACCAACGTAGACCTAGATCGGTCGCGCGCCTGCAGCTAGGGGGTGAGTGCCGTGGGCAGTGGGGAAGCCGATGCACGGGTCAGGCGCCTCCGATTGCCGCCTGACACCTGCGATCGCTCCCCGTTGAGAGAGAAGAATGGTCAGCTGTTGTAAACACAGCTGACCGTTCTTCTCCCTGGAATGATCACAGAGCCCCTGTGATTCTGCTATATAGGATCACAGGTCTCTATGATCATTTCACAAGCCACGCCCCCCTCCACAGTTAGAATCACTCCCCTAGGCTCTCATTTAACCCCTTGATCACCCACAATGGTAACCCCTTCCCTGCCAGTGTCATTATTACAGTACCAGTGCATATTTTTAGCACTGATTACTGTAGTAATGTCACTGGTCCCCCCAAAAGTGTCAAAAATGTCAGTTAGGGGTCCAATCTGTCCGCCGCAATGTCGCAGTCCCGCTAAAAATCGCAGATCGCCGTCATTACTAGTAAAAAAAAAAAAAACAACAATAAAAAAAATGGCAAATCTTTCCCGTAGTTAGTAAACACGATAACTTTTACGCAAACCAATCAAAATATGCTTATTGCTATTTTTTTACCAAAAATATGTAGCAGAAAAATTGGCCTACAATGTTAAAAAATTTTCATTTTTAAATGTTATTTATTTGAGAATGTTATATAGCAGAATGTGAAAAATAGTTATTTTTTTCAGAATTTTTTTTGTTTATAGCGCAAAAAATAAAAATTGCACAGGTGATCAAATACCACCAAAATAAAGCTCTATTTGTGGGGGGAAAAAAAGGACTTCAATTTCATGTAAGTACAGCGTCGCACGACTGCGCAATTGTTAGTTAAAATAACACAGTGCCGAAAAATATGGCCTGGTCATTAGGGGAGAAAATCTTCCGGTCCAGAACTGGTTAAAGATGAAAGAATAATGACATGGGCCCCTTCCTCACCAGAGCTAAACCCTATTGAGAACTTGTGTGAGCCCTTCTTAAATGGGAGATTTATGATGATGGAAAACTGTACACCTCTCTGAACAGTGTCTGGGAGGCTGTAGTTGCTGCTGCACAAAAAGTTGATCGTCAAGAGATCAAGAAACTGACAGTCTCAATGAATGGAAGGCTTATGACTGTTATTGAAAAGAAAGGTTGCGATATTGGTAACTGATTTTTTTTTTATTTATTTTTTTTAATGTCAGAAATGTTTATTTGTAAATTTTGTGTTGTTTGTTTATTATTCTCACTGACAAGTGAGATGGGAACATTTTTACATTTAGTTGCATAATAATTGTGCACACTAATAATTGTGCACGCATAGATATTCTCCTAAGAAGACCAAAACCTCACTTTTACTTCCTAAAATATTCAGGTTTGAGGTTTATTAACATTTTTGGATTGACTGAGAGCACTATAGTTGTTCAAAAATTAAATGAATCCTCAAAAATACAACTTGCCTACAACAACATAAATGCAACAATTATTATTGTGCATGCAGTGTAATGACCTGGATGTGTGCAACTAGTCTAGTGAATGCTTAGGAGCATTTTGATTATTGGGGGACAGAGCACCATCTAATGGCTACAAACTAGTATTACAACAGTTGTGTTTTCCTATGCTGTGTGATGGCAGTAGCGGTCTTAGCAGACAGGAAGCCACAGCCTGGCAGGAGGGAGGCCATGACCTGGCAGCAGGCTGTGAAAACCGCTGACCTAAAAAATGAAGGTTGGGAAAGAGAACCCCCCCTCCATCTCTTTAAAGAGATGAGATAATGTAACTAGTCACATAAGACATCAGCGATGCTTTGGAGCAAAAAGCAACCCCTTCCTAAGGCAACAGTGACTATTTGCCACGGCCAACCCATACCCTTGTCTTTCCATATGAAGTTTGTTCAATCAGTCTGACAAATACTGCATAGTAATGCTATGGCGAATGATCTTTCTGGTTTTACTTTCAAAACTAAATTCTTTCCCCTTGTACGGCCAGCTTTAGAAACTGGTTCTTCTGGTTCGGGCAGCCCATTAACTTAAAAACAGTGTCGGCAGCTGTCAGAAATAGGATTAACCGAAGCCATGAAACTTTAATTCTTTCATTTACTGTGGCTTATGCTTGTCACGCACACACCAAGCGCTGGGCCAAATGGGAAGAGGAGGGGGGAAACATGCAGGGCCATCTTCCCGAATGGGCACGCTGGGCAGGTGGGGCCCCCGGGCAACTGCCAAGCCCCAGCCAAGCTTTAGTCCCGATACCCGTATGCGGCTGCCAAGGTTAGTAGGTAACAAGCGCCTGTCGGCCCTGCGCTGCTGTCAGGCCACTTGGGCCATGGAGGGGGAGCCCACAACTGCAGGAATGTTGTACCCAAATTAAATTGACATCCTTTTTTTCCCACAAACAGAGCTTTCATTTGGTGGTATTTGATCACCTGTGCGATTTTTACTTTTTGCGCTATAAACAAAAAAAGAGCGACAATTTTGAAAAAAATATATTTTTCACATTTTTTTATATAAAATTCCAGAAAAAGAAAATGTAAAAATCAAAAATTTTTAACATTTTAGGCCAATTTGTTTTCTGCTACAAAAAAAAAAAAAAATCGCAATATGCGTATTTTGATTGGTTTGCGCAAAAGTTATTGCGTTTACTAAGGGAAAGATTTTTGTCATTTTTGTTTTTTTTTTTAACGAGTAATGGCGGCGATCTGCGATTTTTTTTTTGCGGGACTGCGACATTGTGGCGGACAGATCGGACCCTTGACTGACATTTTTGACACTTTTGGGGGTACCAGTGACATTACTACAGTAATCAGTGCTATACATATGCACTGTTACTGTAAAAATGACACTGGCAGGGAAGGGGTTAACTTTATTAGTGATCGGGGTTAAGTGTGTCCCTAGGGGCATGATTCTTACTGTAAAGGGGTGTAGCTAGTGATGTAACCACAGAGACATACGATCCTACATAGCAGGATTGTATGATCTCTGCAGTTACACAAGGGAGAATGACAGGCGGCTTTGTTTTCATCGGCCGCCTGCCTTTCTCGCTCTCCACGGGGAGATCGCGAGTGACCAGTGGACATCGGGTCCGCCGGTCACACGCACGGACTTGTTAGAAAATGAGCGGGGACGGGAGCGCACCTGCGGCAGCGCGCGCTCGCCTCCTAGAGGCTCACAGGCTAGCGATGTAGTACTACGTCACTTTGCCTGTACGGGGCTGACCGCCGCAGTAAATGTACTTGCGGCGGTCGGCAAGTGGTTAAAAAGCCATCCTTGAGCTCTAGTCAGTGACTTTGCCTAGGCTGAAATGATGTGAGCAGTGTGCTGCAGGCAGTTGGAAGCATTTCCTCAGTCTCCTCTCCCTCAATTACCACTACTGAATGGATAGACTACATAAACTGTGGATCAGGTGTCATTCCATTACATGTCAGGACACCGGATATGCACAGAATCCTAGCAGTTGAAGATAAAAGGATTTTTCCATGAATCTACAAGAAACCCACACAAGGTGAAAGTCATATTAGTGATGTCTCGGGCGATCGGGTCAGATGGGCAGTCAGAGAAAAGCATCAGTCAGCAGAGAAAGAAACAAGCACCAAGGACTATTAACAGGTCCAAAACAAACTTGGTCACAGTGCCTCTTCCACGTGGCAGCGGAGCTTGCATTCAGGATTCTTTCTCTTTGCAATGAATACTACACCACAGAGCCCCAGACATAATTGCCTTTCCAAAGTCTGGGAGAACTTTATACACTTTTTTTTTTTTTTGCAGCGCACCAACAGATATTTTTTTTCCTGTAATTGGAGTTAGACACACAGGGGTGGACACTGAGCACCTGACTCGTAATCCTTCTGCTCACCCCATGCTGCAATTACTGGCACCTCTGCACACAGCACTGACCCTGCAGCGACCCCTACTGGTGATCAGAGATGTATAGTAACTAAGTAGAACAACTTCACTACTGTACTTAAGTACGGAAAGGCGGTATCTGTACTTTCCTAGAGTAGAATTTCTTTCTCCTACTTCCACTTTTACTTCACTACATTTTTTCGATGATTTCAATACTTCTACTCCGATATTTTTTTTTTTTGTGCTGCATAGTTACTCGTTACATTTATAAAAATTACCACTGCCAGAACAGTAGATGGCAGGTTTCATGAAGCTCAAAATATGTGTATTATCAGCGCATACGAAAATAAATGCTACTGTAAGTATAAATAAAAGCTGCATTTGAAATAATAAAAAAACAATATGATGTTCAAACCTTTGACTTCTTTCTTTAATAACTACATAACACAATACTTGTACTTTTTACTTTCAGTACTTGAGTAGCAATTTTTTTTCAAAACTACTGGTACTTTTACTTTCAGTACTTGAGTAGCAAAATTTTTAAAAAAACTACTTGCAATACTTAAGTACAAAAAATGTTGAATACTTTAGTACTTCTACTCAAGTCACTTTTTGATCAAGCACTTGTAGTTTTACTCAAGTATGGGTTTCGAGTACTTTATACAACTCTGCTGGTGATCCACTGGCCTGGAGGGCAAGCACTGGTCCAATTCATAGAAATAAAATAGAGCTTGATTAGTGGGGACAGATAGCCATCTAGTGGCTGCCTAATGGTATTACAGCAGTTGTATAGAAACCATAGCCCCGCAACAGGCAGTTGCTTGGTGGTTGAGTGCCACTGACTTATAGAGTAAGGGCTGGGCGTGTGAACGTGTGGGTAAGTGCAGCCTGGTACAGCAACAATAATTCACACACAGTCTAGGATGAATCAGTATAACTTGTATGGTAGCAAAGGCAGAACTTGTATTGCAAAACGGCAGACAGTTCACAACAAACCTGGTGGGAGAGGACCCAACCAGGAGCACCTGCGAATACCAACAGCGTGTAGCACAGCAGGTATCAGACGAACAGACAGCATCTGTTTGGAGGGACAGAATGCAGCCTGGCCGTCTCGTACCCCAATGGGAAGTTGTCCAAGGCAATTTTGAGCCCTAAGCTTTCCCATCTTGTCTAGAAACTCTTCCTGCCACTAATACTGTCCCTGAAAGATGGAAGACTTGCCCTACACTAGCCACTTGCATAAAGAGCACCAAACCCAGGAGCCAGAGTCTTAAATAGACTCTGCCTGCTCCAAGTTGGCCACCAAAGTCACGTGGGGCACCAGCATCCAATTAGACAGCTGTTTCCCTGTGAAGGAAGCCAAAGAGGAAACAAGTTCCCTTTCTTCCCCTTCTGCATTGTCCCATTGTTGATGGGGGACTTCTTCCCGACAACCCTGGGCGGTGGTTGCCAGGGTCTGCTGGCAGGGGGCTTAGAATCTGGGAGCCCCCTTTGGGAGCCCCCTTTAACAAGGGAGCTCCCAAATCCCAGGGCCCCCCTCTATGTGAATGAATATGGGGTACATTGTACCCTTACCCATTCACCCCGAAAAAAAAGAAGTGTAGTGTTAAAAAAAAAAAAAAGACGGTTTTGGACAAGTCCTTTATTATTTGAAGAATGGCCCCTGTTGTTGCTCAAACGAGTCTTCTTTCTCCGGTCTTCTCCTTCCTCCGCTGTCTTCTCTTTCCAGGGATGTCTTTTTCCTCTGTTGATGTCCTTGTCTTCTTCTTTTGCCACCACCAACCTGCTAAAAAAAAAAAAAAACCCGGTCCTGCTCCGACGATGCCTTCTGCTGTTATGCCAGCTAAACTATCTGCCAGCTTTTATATAACTATGGGGCATGGCCACCCAGTGAGGTCACCCGGAAGCCCAGTCTATTGTGGTGTCTCCACCCCCATCATGCTCCAGGCAGGGACATCACAAGGGGCGGGGTCTCCGGGTGACCTCACCAGTTTTACACCGTCACGACATCGCTTCCAGCCTCCCAGGGTCATAGAGATGGACAGGGACCATCTGGTCCACAGCCAGCTTTATTGTAAACCGACACCGCCGGATCAGATCTCCAGCTCCCCAATTGCACAGGAGTGCCGGAGCGGCACCAGAGGGTGGCGGAAGGGGGGGCATCCCCTCTCACTGCCTGTAAAAGCAATGCAATGGCTAATCAGCAAAAAGAGGATGTATTTTACAACACAGGGAAACGCTGGCTGGAAAAAAAAAAAGTCGCCGCCCCCTCCAATTCTTAACCAATGGGTATTGACCTTTGCTCCGTAGGAGTAGCTAGGCAACAAGAATTGTTAATACAAAAGCTTTTAGCATAGACACACCCCTAGGGGCTGTCCCCTCAGTCAATACCTCCCTGCACCAGCATTCCCAACTCAGTTTTGGTAGCATAGCAGTAAGAGTACATAAAAACCCCCAAAAGAGGGGCGGGGGGCGGCGACTGTCGGAGGACTCAGAGAAAGGAATTTTACGGTAAAATTTTACAAAAATTCCATTTTCTCTTACGTCCTCCGAAAGTCGCCGCCCCCTCCAATTCTTCACCAATGGGACGTCCAAAAGCAGTGTAGACATGAGGGGTGGGAGACTCAACCGTAGAAAAAGGCAACGCAGTACCCACATCAGAGAAAGGAACCTTACCACAGTAAGAGAACCAACTGGGCAACAGGAAAAACGCGCTCAACAGGAGCAACAACCCAGGAAACCAAGTAACCCAGGGGTAAAACACCCCAATAACCAAGGGCCCACAAAAAACAAGGGTCCCTAAGAAACTGCCGCACTGAGAACTTTACGGCCAAAGGAGGCATCAGCCGATGCCTAAACATCCACCTTATAGAATTTTGAGAAGGTGTGAACGGACGACCAAGTCGCCGCCTTACACACCTGGGCCACAGAAGCCTGATGACGGTAAGCCCAAGACGTACTCAAAGATCTGGTAGAGTGCGCCTTCACAGGGAAAGGAGGAACCTTCCCCTTCAAGGCATAGGCTTGCTCAATGATCTGTCTGATCCATTTGGCGATGGTCGCAGCCGACGCTGCCATGCCCTTCCAAGGTCCCTCAGGAAGGACAAAGAGGGAAACTGACTTGCAAAAGGATTTTGTGGACAACAGGTAAACCCTGATAGCCCGGACAACATCCAAGGAATGTAAGGCAACCTCCTTCGGATGCTTAGGCTTCGCGCAGAGCGAAGGCAAGACAATGTCTTCATTAAGATGAAAATCCGAGATCCTTTTCGGAAGAAAAGATGGGTTAGGTCGCAGGACCACCTTATCCTTGTGAATCACCAGGTAGGGAGAGCTGCAGGACAAAGCCGCCAGCTCCGACACCCTGCGAGCCGAAGTGATCGCCACCAAAAAGGCAACCTTCTTGGACAACAGAGGCAACGACAACGAAATCTCCCTGATCTTTTCAAAAGGAGCATGTTGTAACACGGACAGAACTAAGTTCAAGTCCAACGGGGGCAAAGGTTCCCTCCTAGGAGGGGCCAAATGTCGCACCCCCTGAACAAAGGTGCTAACCAATGAAGTTGACGCCACAGGGCGTTGAAAGAGAACGGCCAGCGCAGAAATCTGACCCTTAATCGTGGCCAACGCCAAACGCTGGTCCACTCCAGTTTGGAGGAAAGCCAACACTCTTGCCACCGAGTATGAGCGAGGAGAATACCCCCTGGACTCACACCAGGCAAAATACGCTTTCCAAGTACGGTAGTAAATTTTACGCGAAGAGGCTTTTCTAGCCTTGATTTAAAAACCTGTGTTAAAATTAAAAAAAAAAATAAATAAATAAAATAAATAGGAAAAAAAAATAAAAATTTTAGCCGCCCCGCCGTTAGCTCGCACACGAAAGAAAAAAGAAAGAAAACGTCTATGGAAGTCGAGCCGCAAATGAAATCACTGTTCAAACCACACGTGAGGTATTGCCGTGATCGCCAGAGCGTGAGCAAGAATTAAAAAAAAAAAAAAAAAAAAGAGCTACACTCTAACTCTAAACTGGTAACCGTTAAAGCGTCGCCTATGGAGATTTCTATTGACCGTAGCTTGTTGCCATTCCACGGGTGTGCGCAATTTTAAACCGTAACATGTTGGGTATCTATTTACTCGGCGTGACATCATCTTTCACAATATACAAAAAAATGGGCTAACTTTACTGTTTAGTTTTTTAAATGCAGTGAAATGTGATTTTTCATAATTTTTTTTTTTTAAAAAATGGCGTTTGAAAGACGGCTGCTCAAATACCATGTGACAAAAAATATTGCAATGACCGCCATTTTATTCACCAGAGTCTTTGCTAAAAAAATATATATAATGTTTGGGAGTTCTAAGTAATTTTCTAGCAAAAAATACTGGTTTTAACTTGTAAACAAAAAGTGTCAAAAATAGGTCTGGGGCTTAAGTGGTTAAAAAAAATAAAAAAAAAGATAATTCCTGGAGTTTAGCTTTACCACACACACACAAAAACACACAGACCATAACTGATATAAAAGAAGACTTTAATAAAATGTAACAATGTTTAGTATTCATTAGTAATTAGCTTGTACAGCACTTTAAGTGCACTTCTAGCTTCCAT
This sequence comes from Pelophylax lessonae, assembly GCF_965119305.1. NCBI lineage: Eukaryota > Metazoa > Chordata > Amphibia > Anura > Ranidae > Pelophylax > Pelophylax lessonae. The sequence goes on from NC_138773.1 coordinate 42,003,868, forward strand.
TACAGTGACAGCAATATGATTAGTCCAATCAGCTTCCTGGGATCTGAGGGCATCCAGGGAACTGATAGGCTGAATTATCGGGAAGGATTGGTCCATCCTAAAAACAAGCTTTGGTTCCTCTCCCTTTGAGATTGTAATTAATGTTTGAGAATGGTATCTTCATCCTTCAGTGTTCCTCCCATATTCCATCCTCGTAGATTGCGCACTGATATGGTGTCACCAGCACCGAGTTCTAGTGTCCTTTATTAGTGTTAGTGTTGCATATTTACCATATATACACAGTATACATTTTCCAGTTTCAGTAGTCTTCAGTTTTACATGGAACTTGTTGGAATAGCTATATGGAAGTGACCACTGCCAGCTTGGCTTGCAAGATGCAAACTTTGTCAGTGGCATCCCTATCCTTGCTTTAGCGCATAGCAGTCGCTTACAAAGAAAGCATGTGCATGTTAAATTACCAGTACTTTACTGGCTGCATGCTTGTTTAAGGTCAGTGACAGCGTCTACACCCTTCGGGCCTTTGCTCGACAATGCAACTTCTTCCAGGTGCAATCCACTTGTACTTGACATCAGCCTGAGATGCTTCTGGAGTATAGGGAATTCATTGACAGGATCATGGGACTTGCAGCAGATTTCTTTATGACCTGTGAATGTCCTCCTACTAAGCTCCATCAACCTGCCTTTGCTTTCCAATTGACTTTTATGGGGGTGGAGAAACAATTCTGACATGAACAAAAGCCCATTGATAAGAACCTTAAAGTGGAACTTCACTCTGGCATTTATCATTGATTGTTTGTAATCCTCACGCTGCTAGCATTAGTAAATAGATGGGAAAGTAGATCATGTTTCTTTGTTTTAAAGTTTTTTTTTTTACATTTCTTCAGTGACTTCCTGCTGTCTTGCCTAGGCAAATGATGTCATACATCCCAGGAGTCTTCAGGAGGGGAGGGGTTTTCTCAGCTAAGAACACTCCCCTGCATGCATGCTTGAACTAAGGGCAGATGGATTCTAGGAAGTAAATGCTACATGAATCATTGCCCTTACTCAAGATGGCCTCAACCAAAAATGCTGGGGGGGTTCAAAATGATTTCCCCCAAAAAATAAAGCATAGACTATTAAAATATTAAAAATAGTGTTTTTGGTTTGTGGTGCTCAGATGCAGTGAAGATTGGCTTTAAGGACTACAGCCCTGGAGCTTTACATTGCAAAAACAAGTCACCAACAGCAGGTTCCATACTTCTATCCTGACAAGGGGTTCCGACCTTGTGATGACCTTCATTTACTGTCTCATCCCGCAGATTTATTAGAAATATATTGCTTTTTGGTTTCGGCTTCCTTTTTTTAAATGCCGGAGGAGTTATTTCCACTGACCTGAGAGAACGCTCAGCTCTGTACAGGAGACTGTGCTGTATATCAGGGTAACAGAAATCAAACTAGAGGTTGGAAGACATTGCTGAGAAGCACAGGAGCAAAGTAGGCAGAAATTAGTTCAGTAAAAATCACAGGTCTTGCACCGTCCATATAAATCCACCAGAGATCAGGTAGCTATATCATTTAGGGCCGTGATGATCAGGTGTCATTTGACGGGCTGACATCTGTGAACCGGGTGCCTTCTAAAATTTCCTGCACATCCTTTATTGAAGTGGCCTGTCGGATCTTCTCCAGGCTGACCTGCAATACACCGACATAAGCAAATATGCCAATAAGAAAAAAATATCATCTGAGCAAAAAATACACAATAAATGGAATATTTAAAGCCCAATATTAGCCCATTTTTTTTTTTTTTTTTTGATAAAAAGGAAGGAGTTGGACCTTTAACCACTTCAATACAGAGCACTTTACCCCCTTCCTGCCCAGGCCAATTTTCAGCTTTGAGCACTATTGCATTTTGAATGACAATTGCACGGTCATGCAACACTGTACCTAAACCAAATTTATGTAATTCCCCCCCCCCCCCCCCCCCCACAAATAGAGATTTCTTTTGGTGGTGTTTGATCACCACAAGTTTATAAAGTAATGAACCTTCAGACAGCAGCTATCTGGGCCATTATGCGTAGCACCTGGAGGTGCCCCTATCCTTAATTATATCATTGAAATGGAAGGGTTGGGAGACAAGGATTTCGGGCACTGAACTTCATAAAAATAAGTTTTATTAAACAAATTCTTTAAAAACATCTATTGTTACAAGCAGATGAACCACAAGGTTTTTTCTTTGCTACACAAACAAAAAAAGACCGAAAAGTTTGAAAAAAAAAAAACAAAAAAAAACGTTTTTTGTTTACGTTATAAAATTTTGTAAATAGATAAGTTATTTCCTGCACTGATGAGGCCGCACTGACAGGCACTGATGAGGAGGCACTGATGGGGTGGCACTGATATGCAGCACTGATGGGTACTAATATGTGGCATTGATATGCAGCATTTGTGGGCACTGATGGGTGGCACTAATGGACAATGGTGGACGGCACTGATAGATGGCAATGATGGGCACTGGTGGGCGGCACTGATAGATGGCAATGATGGTCAACTCTGATGAGGGGGGCACTGAAAGGGTCCCTGAGCCCTGATTGGCATCCCTGGTGCAAGTAGAAGTAGTGGAACCGCACACAGGTGGATGAAAGCAAATGAAGTGATTTATTCTTCAAAATCATAAAATGTACAGACAGTGCAGGGAACAGATAATCCAGGTTAACGCGTTTCACGGCTCACATGGCCGCTTACTCATAACCGTAGTGATCCTCATAACCGTAGTGGCATCCCTGGTGGCCATGGGTGGGCAATCCCCCAAGGGTCTGCACTGGTAATCAATGCTCTAATTACCAGCACAGACCCCTCCCCCCCATCAGGAAAGCCACTGATCGGCTCTCCTCTACTCGAGCCTGTCAGGCAACACAGTTTGTTAAACTCCTTGTAATGTACAGAGATCACCCAGAGGGGAATGTTTTTTTCTCAACAAAAGTGGAGTTACGCTTTAATGATTTATCATTTGATCATATGCGCAGTCCGATTTATACAAAATATTTACTGAAGGGTGCACACACTGGTATCCCAGACGAATATGGTTTTCTAAAGCAGTGTCTCTCAACCAGGGTGCCAGGGGTGTGGTTTTGGTTCCCTCAGGTTGCTGTGAGCATGGGACCCAAATTGTCCTGTATCAGCATCATGAGTCACCATCGTGCAGGCAGGCTGGCCACCAGCCCCATAACAACAAAATATGCTCCAGGGCATGGACATGAAGCATCATTTGTTACTTTGCTTTGGTGATGGCAGATCGCTCACCCGCACCATGCCCAGGCATGATTCTGATCCTGGGCAGGCGGCATGCAGGGCCAACCCCAGCATTCAGGGAAAGACCGAAGTCCACCTCCAGGCCTCCTCCACCACAGCCCTCTGCTGGAGCCAAAGGTGTGACTCTGATGTGAGGAGGGGGCTCTCTGATAGGGGGATTCTGTGGTGATGTAAGTATTCATGTTTAGGAGGACTTTGATGTAAACAGGCAACCTTGATGTGATGAGGGGATCTCCTCATGTACAGCGGGGGCTCTGACGTGAAGGAGTGACTGTGTCATGTGGGGTTCTCTGGCATCATGGGGGGCATCTGATGTGCAGGGGGACCTCCGATATGATGTAATGACTTCTGAAGTGAGGGGCGGATTCTGATGTGAAGTTAATTATTTTTTTTTTCTTACAGGTACAAAACATTTTATCCAACAGTAAAATGGGCAGACATTTGGCCATACCTGGGCACACCTGTAACTGCATCTATTTACAGGCACCTTTGTTTATTAAAGCAATATTACTATACAAGAACAGCGTTCTCTTGTATGGAGTTTGGCTTTAAGCCCGTAGCAGCATTTCTTTTTTTAGAAGACACTCAGAAATTAGCATCTTCTCTTTGAACAGTTGCACATCACTCTTGCATTGAGCATTTAAACGTGAAGTTAATTTTATCAAGGCGGTTGTGTGCCCACGCTCAGATGTACTAGTATTAGGTAATTTTATACATTTTAGACTGGGGTGCCTTGAGATTTTGCAAACTTTTAAAGTGTGGCATGACTGAAAAGGGGAGGGAAATGCTGTTCTAAAGACAGAGTCAAGGCAGGAGCTGTTTACTTTCAGACTACCTCTCACTAATTGAATGTCTATATGGCACTGTACATGGTGGGTTGAGAGGAGAGGAGTTGCGCTCTGACTCAGTCACTCGTGTGTGTAAATTAGAACTTAAAACTAGTAAGCTCTGCAAGCAGGCATTTTTTTGATTTCCAGAAATACAAATGAAAGCTAGCCTGACAGACATGTGAAAATTAGTCTACAGCTACATCTGCTGGCTGGAACTATAAATATAAATAAAAAATGATCATATGCAGGATTATTGTTTTTGTATTTACCGAGTAAAAATATTCAAATTTATTTAGCCCTGAACACAATACAGAAAATATATGGAAAAATACGATACATTTCCATTAAACCAACCACATAAGTTTAGATAAGACAGATCGGTAAAGTTGGGGTCACCTGCAGTTTTTGGGATAGCCGGACAAAGTCCCTTTGCACCTCCTCGCTGGTGTTGAGTTCAGTCTGCAGTCTGATGATCTTGTTCCTCTCCTCGCTCAGTGCTTGCTCAAGTGAAGCCTGGAGACACAAGTTAGTGAGAAACAATGAGAATCAGGGCCCAGAACCTTCAGAGAAAATGTTCTTTGCGATTATCTTTTAAATTGATGTGTTCCCTACTATGCTTGCTAGCAGTAGAGAGGTTAGCCTTCCCATAGATCTAATGATATCCTCTGGGTTGACACCCTTTATTTGCCTGAGAAGAGATGAGCTAAACAGCATGTGACCTTATTTTACTATGCAAGTCTTCATACCTTCTCCTCCTTCTCATTCTGAAGAAGCTTCTCCTGTTCACCCAGAGACTCCCACAGCTTCTGGACCTGAGTCTCTGACTCCTGCAACTGCAGCTCTGACTGTAGAGAGAGAAGAGAAGAGAGAATCACTCTGTGTTGGCTTATTACTGCTCAGTATAATCAGCCTCGATTGGTTCATTGTGGGTAACCACCAGTTCAATGTACATTTATCAGCAGATGATAAGAAATCATGAGCTAGAGGTGTAGAGACCTGTTTATTTAAATTGAATTTGGTCATCATTAGTATAATGTATGGAAACCAAGGCTTCCATGGAGTACGGCTCGGGACCAAACAAGATGGAATGGCCGGATCAGTTATTGTAAGAAGCGGCTATAGGGCTTGAGACCCAAGAAGACGGTATAACCATACCTGTAATGGTGGAAGGGAACGAGAGGCCTTGGAACCCAACAAGACAGTATAGTTATACCGGTTAAAGTGCAAAGGGTCCAACACATAGGAACATAAAAAATTGACGGCAGAAAAACCACCAAGTGGTCCATCGAGTCAGTCCTATTTTTTTATATATATATAGATCTATTATGGTGAGAAGGGGCTAAAAGAAACAAAAAAGCCCTACAACCGAATCAATGCATAGAATTGTAAAGACTTCTTAGAATAAATTATTTCAATATTCACATCTCATTACATCACATGTTCATTGATTGGAGGGCTTTTTGAATCCTCTTCTCCCTTCCCACCATAACCTGTATGGTTATATTGTATCAGCACGAAGGGAAAACTGGATGAAGAATCAGGAGCTCAAACCAGAACGTTTCAGGTCATCTCACTAAAGCACCATCTCTCTTCCCAGAGAAACCGCTCTGCCTACCACACCTAACTCCCACAACCTAACCTCTCAGTTTTTACTAAAAGGCACATAGGTTTGGGACTCAACAAGACAGTATATCCATACTGGTTATGGTGAGGAGGGGCTAATCTGCTTGAGACAAATAAAGCCAGGAAAACCATACCGGTTATGGTGAGCAGGGACAAAAAGACAGTAGAACCATACCAATTATGGCGAGAAGGGACTAAAGAGCTTGGGACCAACAAAGACAGTAGAACCATACATGATTTGGTGAGAAGGACCTAAAGTGCTTGGGACCCCAAAAGACAGTAGAACCATACATGATTTGGTAAGGAGCTAAAGGGCTTGGGACCCAGTAGAACCATACATGATTTGGCCAGTAGAACCATACCAGTTATGGTTAGAAGGGACTAAAGGGCTTGGCACCCAAAAAAGACGGTAGAACCATACCAATTATGGCGAGAAGGGACTAAAGAGCTTGGGACTAATAAAGACAGTAGAACCATACATGATTTGTTAAGAAGGTGCTAAAGGGCTTGGGACCCAAAAAGACAGTAAAACCATACATGATTTGGTGAGACTGAGCTAAAAGGCTTAGGACCCAAAAAGACAGTAGAACCATAAATGATTTTGTAAGGAGCTAAAAGGCTCGGGATCAAAAAGACAGTAAAACCATAGATGATTTGGTAAGGAGCAGCTAAAGGGCTTGGGACCCAGTAGTACCATACATGATTTGGCCAGTAGAACCATATCGGTTATGGTGAGGGCTTGGGACCCAAAAAAGACAGTAGAACCATACCAATTATGGCGAGAAGGGACTAAAGAGCTTGGGACTAATAAAGACAGTAGAACCATACATGATTTGGTAAGAAGGTTCTAAAGGGCTTGGGACCCAAAAAGACAGTAGAATCATACATGATTTAGTAAGGAGCTAAAGGGCTTGGGAGCAAAAAAACAGTAGCACTATACATGATTTGGTGAGAAGGAGCTAAAGGGCTTGGGACCCAAAAAGGCAGTAGAACCATACATGATTTGGTAAGGAGCAGCTAAAGGACTTGGGACCCAGTAGAACCATACATGATTTGGCCAGTAGAACAATACCGGTTATGGTGAGAAGGAACTAAAGGGCTTGGGACTCAAAAAAGACAGTAGAATCACACGTGATTTAGTAAGGAGCTAAAGGGCTTGGAAGCAAAAAAGACAGTAGAACCATACATGATTTGGTAAGGAGCAGCTAAAGGACTTGGGACCCAGTAGAACCATACATGATTTGGCCAGTAGAACAATACCGGTTATGGTGAGAAGGAACTAAAGGGCTTGGGACTCAAAAAAGACAGTAGAATCACACGTGATTTAGTAAGGAGCTAAAGGGCTTGGAAGCAAAAAAGACAGTAGAACCATACATGATTTGGTAAGAAGATGCTAAAGGGCTTGGGACCCAAAAAGACAGAATCATACATGATTTGGTGAGAAGGAGCTAAAGGGCTTGGGACACAAAAAGACAGTAGAACCATACATGATTTGGCGAGAAGGGGCTAAAGGGCTTGGGACCCAAAAAAAGACAGTAGAACCATACCAATTATGGCGAGAAGGGACTAAAGATCTTGGGACCAATAAAGACAGTAGAACCATATATGATTTGGTATGAAGACGCTAAAGGGCTTGGAACCCAAAAAGACAGTAGAACCATTCATGATTTGGTGAGAAGGAGCTAAAGAGCTTGGGACAAAAAAAGACAGTAGAACCATACATGATTTGGCCAGTAGAACCATACCGGTTATGATGAGAAGGGTACTAAAGAGCTTTGGACCAATGAAGACAGTAGAACCATACATGATTTTTTAAGAAGACGCTAAAGGGCTTGGGACCCAAAAAGACAGAATCATACATGATTTGGCGAGAAGGGACTAAAGATCTTGGGACCAATAAAGACAGTAGAACCATATATGATTTGGTGAGAAGGAGCTAAAGTAATAAAACCCCTCCAACGGAATCATTGCTTACAACTGTAAAAACGTTTTAAAACAAAATATTTAAAGTATTTACATGTATTATTCCATCCTTTCCTCCCTTCTCACCATAACCTGTAGGGTTATACTGTCTTATTGTACAAAGGGAAAATGAAGAATCAGGAGCTCGAACCGGAACATCTCATGGCACCTTAGAGCTCTTTCCCTGAGTAACAGCTCTGCCTACCACACCTAACTCAAACAACCTAACCTCCTAATGTTAATAAAAAGGCACACAAGCCTTAAGAAGGGCAAAACGAGCCAAATTATTCCAGAATCCTCATCTCTAAAAGAACCAGCTATAGTGTCTACCTCCATAACCCTCTTTATCCACAGCATTATGTCCAATGCTATAGTTTCTACCTCCATAACCCACTTTCTTCACAGCATTATGTCCATTGCTATAGTTTCTACCTCCATAATCCGCTTTATCCACAGCATTATGTCCAATGCTATAGTGTCTACCTCCATAATCCGCTTTCTTCACAGCATTATGTCCATTGCTATAGTATCTACCTCCATAACCCGCTTTCTTCACAGCATTATGTCCATTGCTATAGTATCTACCTCCATAATCCGCTTTCTTCACAGCATTATGTCCATTGCTATAGTATCTACCTCCATAACCCGCTTTCTTCACAGCATTATGTCCATTGCTATAGTGTCTACCTCCATAACCCTCTTTATCCACAGCATTATGTCCATTGCTATAGTGTCTACCTCCATAATCCGCTTTCGTCACAGCATTATGTCCAATGCTATCACAGGAGCTTTTTTATTACATATCAGAATCACAAGTAAAAAGCAGACTGGATCGGTCACAATGAGAACTGAGGGTGAAGAATGACGACGAAGGAAATAAAACAGTTTTTCCATTTCCCATCGGTCCCACCTGTTTCCTGTCCTGCTGAATCCGGTCCATCTCTGTCCTCATGCTGGAAAGTGTCGCTGAGTGAATAAAAAAGAGAGGCGTCACATATAACACAAGACAGGCAATTTTATACAACTCATATCCATGGCTGTATCTGCCCCATCTGTGTTTACTGGACAGATTTATTTATTCCCAAGCAACTTTAATTGTTAAATTGGTAATTCTCTGGGAAAATGCAAAGCTGAACTTGATTCAGATAGCTAAATACACAGATGAAATACATATGGGGAGACGTTTTAGCCACCAAATTTGTTTTTCTGTCCAACCAGTCCTGAAATTTTCAGAGCTCCGCTACACAGCACAGCTCTGTCTGGCAGAACAGACCTGATTTTTCTCTGCTGCAATTAAAGAGTTGTCCCCATTCTCCCTCTCTGGCGCCACCAACTTTGTAACGCTGGCACCTGCACAGCTATGCCAAAGGACTCTGCCCGCACTTCAGGTCCCAGCAGTGCCCTGCGGCATATTTGCGCATGCGCGAGGAATTGTCACACATGCGCAGACATGGCACTGTTAAAAACTTCAATACCTGCATGCCTTTGAGAATGCACAGGGATGCCCCACGTGTGCACATATGTGCTGCAGGGCTTTACCTGGACCGGAAGCCCTGCAGCACACCCATAGAACTGACAGGGAGGGATGCCTAGGCAAGAAAGAAAAACTGAATTAAAAAAACACAACAATGTCCAAATGTGAGAGAAGGAGGGGAGAACCTGTAACACTTACAGGTCATGTACCTCCCCCCAGCCTGTGACTGGACAGTGAAAGGAGAAGCAGAAAACGGATAGGGTAATCCCACGATCACTCTGCCCTCTCCTAGTATCAGCATTTTCTTGGTTAGTACATGAGCACTGCAGCACAATTGGGTGGCTCCTTTCACTGCTTCTCCCTACTACAGTCTGAGCTCTGCTGTACAGGAGATTGGAAGAGGTTGATACCAAGTCCAATCCAGGTACTTTCACTGCATGCAGTGTAAAGAAAAAAAATTATATATAATAAAAAGTATATTCAATAAATACAGAGCTGCATTAATTTTAATGTCAATTGTCTGCTAAGATGTAGAATTAATGAATTCATTAAGAAAAACAGCAACCAATTAAAATGTATTGTTCACTGGATAAAAGTGGTTCTAAAGCCTGAACATTTTTTACCTTGCCCTCATTCATTCGATCCAGTGCTGTGCACGTCTGCGGCTCTCCTCTCCCCTCACCTCCGGGTCTCACTGGCTTTGCTGGGGCCATTGGTTTACAGTGCTGTCAATCAAAACCAATGAAGAGGGAGCAGGGGCCGGGGTCAGGTCCTGCGGTCTGTGTCAATGGACGCAGCAGCGGGGCTCGGGAGTGAGCACGCACAAGTGCCCCCATGGGAGGCGGCTTCCTGTGGAGGCACTGGACAGAGAGGAGGGGCCAGGAGCGCCAGGCGGGGACCCAAGAAGAGACGTTTGTGGGTTCCTTTGCACAGGGCAGGTAATTATAGACATGATTGTCCAGAACCTCCTCTTCTCAGGTCCCTCTTCTGTGCTCCTGGCCCCTCCCTCTTGTTGAGTGCCCCCACAGCAAGCAACCCCACCCCCTTCCTCTCCTCATTGACTGACATAATTTGATTGACAGCAGCGGGGGGCCAATGGCGCCGTTGAGGAGGGGAGTCCTGGGCAGCCTAGACTCTCCTGCATTATCGCTGGATCTAGATGGGGCTCAGGTAAGTATTAGGGGGGCTGCCCTCACACAGAAGGTGTTTTATCTGAATGCATAGAATGCATTCAGATAAAAAAAACTTCTGCCTTTACAACCACTTCAAATTTAAAAAGAATGCGAGCAATTCTGCAGCAAATCTACAATCATTATATTCCATCCTGTGTCATGTATCACATACCTTCCATAATCTCTGCAATCCCAATAAGAGTGTGTAGATGATGGAGAAGAAGGGAAAGAGACAAAAAAGATTGATAAGTCAAAAACACGCCAGCATTTTGGTTTCATTATTAATTATTCTCATTGATAGTGAATACATGAAAAGTCATTTCATCTACATTATATTATACAGAGGGGACATTATGCTGAACAGATAAAGGCATCTAATAATCATCTAACTATCTGTACTAAATGCAAATTCTTGCAAATGCTGAACCCAAATGGAGTCTATTAACAAATTACATTCACCCAATGAATCTGCATGTACATTTATTCTGTGTGAATGGGGCAGAAACAAATGTTCTTAGGCTATCTTCTCTTCTAAATGAATGTTGCTTTATTATTGGCAGTAGGACAATACCACATTATGGCAACTAGATGGAGTGGATGAGCATAGAAAATGGTCACAATTATTTGCTAATTCCCTCTAGCGTTCTCCGGAATTGTTATTGTATCTTCTCTTATTACACAGATGTTTGTATTTCCTGTGCTCCTCATCTCCATCTAGTGGTCCTAACGCAGTGTTTAACTACTGCCCATCACTGCAGAAAATAGCCTAAAGAACATTTGTATAAATCAGGGATCTCCAAACTACGGCCCTCCAGCTGTTGAGGAACTAACTGTCCCATGAGGCATTGTAAAACTCTGACATTCACAGACATGACTAGGCATGATGGGAATTGTAGTTCCTGAACAACTGGAGGGCCGTAGTTTGAAGAACCCTGGTATAAATGTACATGCAGATTCGCTGGACACATGACTATGCATTTTTTTTTTTTTTTTTTTGTTTTTTTTAAATAGACCCCATAAAGTTTATTTCAACCCATAAACACTAATGTAACTAATGCAGACACCATATCTAAGGATGGGTAAGCTGAAATATGTTTGCCAATTTTAAGTCTTTTTTCTTTATTTAACACAGATGATGCTGCCAGTAACACACATCCTTCCTAAGGGTGACAACGCTCATTCACTCACTGTCCTGTATCTTTGCAGAAGCAGTGTTTTCACCTGTAGGGCAGGACTACAGAACCCCCCCCCCCCCTCTATTACTTAGGAAAGATGCATCTTGTAGCTCATGTAAGATAACTGGGATAAGAAGAAACGGCCGCACATCACTGGAGTTCCAAATGCTTTTACAGTATTGTGATTTCCAGGGTGGCACAACAAACCACCAGCCAGTCCAGGTTGACGCGTTTCACACAGTACAACTCTGCTTATTCATTACACAGATATGTCACACTGATGCATCTTAACCACTTCTGGACCGGAAGATTTTCCCCCTTAATGACCAGGCCCTATTTTGCTATTCGGCACTGCATTACGTTAACTGACAATTGCGCGGTCTTGCGATGCTGTACCCAAATAAAATTGATCTTTTTTTTCCCCACAAATAGAGCTTTCTTGTGGTGGTATTTGATCACCTGTGCGATTTTTTTTTTTTATTTTTAACCACTTTACCTCCGCTTACATGGAGGCTACTGCGGCAAAGTGCCGCGATCCCGTCCAGCGACGTAGACCTACGTCGCTGGACTCCGCCCCTTGTGGGCGGCGCTCGCGCGCCGCCGGAGGCTCGCTCCCGCTGTGTTCATTCACAGCGGAAGTCGGGCCAGCGGAGGAGCAGCGGCGATTGCCGCTGCTCTGCCCCGATCGTCGGGGATCGAGTCTGGAGATCCGCCCGCTGTATGTAAACACAGCAGGCGGATCTCCATAGTGACAGGGACTGACAGATCGGAGTGTTCAGCATAGCTGGACATCCGATCTGTCCTTGTGTCACACAGTCACCTCCCCCCCCACACGTCAGTAAGCACCAGGCATACATTAACCCCTCCCTCTCCAATAAAATTAACCCCTTCCCTGCCAGTGTCATTTTTACAGTAACAGTGCATATATATAGCACTGATTACTGTAGAAATGTCACTGGTACCCCAAAAAGTGTCAAAAATGTCAGTCAAGGGTCCGATCTGTCCGCCGCAATGTCGCAGTCCCGCAAAAAAAAAAATCGCAGATCACCGCCATTACGCGTTAAAAAAAAAAACACCAAAAATGACAGAAATCTTTCCCTTAGTTAGTAAACGCAATAACTTTTGCGCAAACCAATCAAAATACGCTTATTGCGATTTTTTTTACTAAACATAGGTAGCAGAAAACAAATTGGGCAAAAATTTAAAAAAAATTTGATTTTTACATTTTTTGGGGGGGAATTTCATATAAAAAAATGTGAAAAATATTGTTATTTTTTCAAAATAAACGCTCTTTTTTTGTTTATAGCGCAAAAAGTAAAAATCGCACAGGTGATCAAATACCACCAAAAGAAAGCTCTGTTTGTGGGAAAAAAAGGACGTAAATTTCGTTTGGGTACGGCGTCGCACGACCGCGCAATTGTCAGTTAAAGTCGCACAGTGCCGAATCGCAAAAAGTGGCCTGGACGGAATACAGCAAAATCCTCCGGTGGTAAAGTGGTTAAATAAAAAAAAAAAGACAATTCTGAAAAAAAAAAAAAAAAACCAATATTTTTCACTTTCTGCTATAGAACATTCCCTAAAAAAGAAAAAAATCTAAAATGTTTCATCCTTTTAGGCCAATTTGTATTCTGCTACATATTTTTGGTAAAAAAAAAAAAAAAAAATCGCAATAAGCGTATTTTGATTGGTTTGTGCAAAAGTTATCGTGCCTACAAAATACATCTACAAACTATGGGGAAAGATTTATGTAATTTTTATTTTTTTTTACTAGTAATGGCGGTGATCAGCAATTTGTAGCGGGACTGCGACATTGCAGCAGACAGATCGGACCCCTAACTGTGATTTTTGACACTTTTGGAGGGACCAGTGACATTACTACAGTAATCAGTGCTAAAAATATGCGCTGTTACTGTAATAAAGACACTGGCAGGGAAGGGGTTAACCCAGGGGTAATCAAAGGGTTGAATGTGAGCCTAGGGGCAGTGATGGGGAACCTTGGCACCCCAGATGTTTTGGAGCTATATTTCCCATGATGCTCATGAACTCTGCAGTGTAGTTGAGCATCATGGGAAATGTAGTTCCAAAACATCTGGGGTGTCAAGGTTTGCCATCACTGGCCTAGGGGGTGTTTTCTAACTGTAAGGGGGATGGGCTTGTGAAATCAACACAGAGACCTATGATCCTAAATAGGAGGAACACAGGAGCTCTTCTGTGTTGATAGCTGAGAGAACAACGGTCTGCTGTGTTTACAACAGCAGACCGCCATCTCTCTCAGCACAGTTTCTTTCATTATTGCATGTATGGCTCCTCTCTCACCCCTCTCCTCAGTCTGTGACTCCTCCAGTCTCCTCATCTGCTCCTCCAGGTCCTTCTTAGCCACCTGTTCAGCTTTTAGCTCTTCCTGCAGACTGACAATCTCAATACATAGACGCTCCTGCCTGTGTTGCTCCGTTCTCTGGAAAGGACACCATATGGTTAGACTTCCTGCCTGCATTCATATGGATTCATGTACAATGTCATCCCTCGCAGAGTCCATATTGATGTACACTGCTCAAAAAAATTAAAGGAACACTTTTTTTATCAGAGTATAGCATCAAGTCAATTAAACTCCGGGAATTTGATCGGGTCAGTTAAGTAGCAGAGGGGGTTGCTTATTTCATCAACACTAAAGCAGCTGAAACAGGTGCACTAGATGGGCAACAATGAGACAACCTACAAAACAGGAATGGTTTTACAAGTGGAGGTCACAGACATTCTTTTCCCTACTCATCTTTTCTGACTGTTTTTCACTAGCTTTGCATTTGGCTAGGGTCAGTGTCACTACTGGTAGCATGAGGAGATATCTGTACCCTATAGAGGTTGCACAGGCAGTCCAACTCCTCCAGGGGGGCTCATCAATACATGCCATTGCCAGAAGGTTTGCTGTGTCTCCCAGCACAGTCTTAATAGCATGGAGGAGATTCCAGGAGACAGGCAGTTACTCTAGGAGAGCTGGACAGGACCGCAGAAGGTCCTCAACCCATCAGCAGGACCGGTATCTGCTCCTTTCTGGAAGGAGGAACAGGATGAGCACTGCCAGAGCCCTACAAAATGACCTCCAGCAGGCCACTGGTGTGAATGTCTCTGACCAAACAATCAGAAACAGACTTCATGAGGGGGGCCTGAGGGCCCAACGTCCTCTGGTGGGCCCTGTGCTCACTGCCCAGCACCATGGAGCATGATTGGCATTTGCCATTTAACACCAGAATTGGCAGGTCCACCACTGGTGTCCTGTGATTTTCAAAGATGAGAGCAGGTTCAACCTGAGCACATGTGACAGACATGAAAGGGTCTGAAGAAGCCATGGAGAATGTTATGCTGCCTGTAACATTGTTCAGCATGACTGGTTTGGTGGTGGGTCAGTGATGGTGTGTGGAGTCATATCCATGGAGGGACACACAAGCCTCAACAAGGTAGACAATGGCACCCTGACTGCCATTAGGTATCAGGATGAAATCCTTGGACCCATTGTCAGACCCTACGCTGGTGCAGTGGGTCCTGGGTACCTCCTGGTGCACGACAATGCCCGGCCTCATGTGATGAGAGAATGCAGCCAGTTCCTGGAGGATGAAGGAATTGATACCATTGAATGGCCGCCATGCTCACCTGACCTAAATCCAATAGAACACCTCTGGGACATTAGGTTTCAGTTCATCCGACGCCACCAGGTTGCAACAGTCTGGTCAGGAGCTCATTGATGCCCTGGTACAGATCTGGGAGGAAATACCCCAGGGCACCTTCCATTGTCTCATTAGGAGCATTCCCCGATGTGGTCAGGCATGCATACAAACACGTGGGGGCCATACAACTACTGAGGACCATTTTGAGTTGCTGCAATGAAATTTCAGAAAAATGGACTAGTCTGCTGCGATATTTTTTCACTTTGATTTTTGGGGTGTCTGAATTCAGCCCTCTGTAGGGCTCGTAGGGTTCCATCAAATGATAGGACATCTTTTCATTCCTAACACATTACCCAGTCCATATCAGTATAGAAATCCAGCATGGGATTTTTCCCCATTGAGATCTGATGTGTTTTCAAAGTGTTCCTTTCATTTTTTCTGAGTAGTGTACTTAGAAAACCTGAACAGTAACACTTTCTGGGCACCATTTATTCCAAGTGACTGCAGCCCCTGGGAATGTGTGCCTGGGTAAGCACACAATGCCATTTTCACTGTCACTCCGCTGTGACTGATAGCTCAGTAAGCTGTCAGTGCAAGAAAGTAGCTGACCCACATGTCTACATGTCTTCTTTCTGTTGTAAGCAGTAGGTATGTAAAACCCCTGCACTTCTGAAGGTGCAGGAATTGAGGTTTATTGAGGCTTTAATCTGAGCTGATCTGATTTTAGAATGTGAATTGTTTGGGGCTGATCTGAGGCATGGAGGCTCATTAATTGGGGTTGGTCTGGGGTATGAAAGTGCAGGAATTGAGTTTGATCTGAAGTGTGACAGTACAGATATTAGGGCTGATATAAAGTCTAAGAGTGCAGAAGGTGCAGGAACTGGTGTAATCTGAGGTGTGAAGGTGCAGGAACTGGTGTAATCTGAGGTGTGAAGGTGCAGGAACTGGTGTAATCTGAGGTGTGAAGGTGCAGGAATTGGGGTGATCTGAGGTGTGAAGGTGAAGGAACTGGGGTGATCCGAGGTGTGAAGGTGCAGGAACTGGGGTGATCCGAGGTGTGAAGGTGCAGGAACTGGGGTGATCCGAGGTGTGAAGGTGCAGGAACTGGGGTGATCCGAGGTGTGAAGGTGCAGGAACTGGGGTGATCCGAGGTGTGAAGGTGCAGGAACTGGGGTGATCCGAGGTGTGAAGGTGCAGGAACTGGGGTGATCTGAGGTGTGAAGGTGCAGGAACTGGGGTGATCTAAGGTGTGAAGGTGCAGGAACTGGGGTGATCTGAAGTGTGAAGGTGCAGGAGCTGGCGTAATCTGAGGTGTGAAGGTGCAGGAGCTGGCGTAATCTGAGGTGTGAAGGTGCAGGAGCTGGGGTGATCCGAGGTGTGAAGGTGCAGGAGCTGGGGTGATCTGAGGTGTGAAGGTGCAGGAGCTGGGGTGATCTGAGGTGTGAAGGTGCAGGAATTGGGGTGATCTGAGGTGTGAAGGTGCAGGAACTGGTGTAATCTGAGGTGTGAAGGTGCAGGAACTGGTGTAATCTGAGGTGTGAAGGTGCAGGAATTGGGGTGATCTGAGGTGTGAAGGTGAAGGAACTGGGGTGATCCGAGGTGTGAAGGTGCAGGAACTGGGGTGATCCGAGGTGTGAAGGTGCAGGAACTGGGGTGATCCGAGGTGTGAAGGTGCAGGAACTGGGGTGATCCGAGGTGTGAAGGTGCAGGAACTGGGGTGATCCGAGGTGTGAAGGTGCAGGAACTGGGGTGATCCGAGGTGTGAAGGTGCAGGAACTGGGGTGATCTGAGGTGTGAAGGTGCAGGAACTGGGGTGATCTAAGGTGTGAAGGTGCAGGAACTGGGGTGATCTGAAGTGTGAAGGTGCAGGAGCTGGCGTAATCTGAGGTGTGAAGGTGCAGGAGCTGGCGTAATCTGAGGTGTGAAGGTGCAGGAGCTGGGGTGATCCGAGGTGTGAAGGTGCAGGAGCTGGGGTGATCTGAGGTGTGAAGGTGCAGGAGCTGGGGTGATCTGAGGTGTGAAGGTGCAGGAATTGGGGTGATCTGAGGTGTGAAGGTGCAGGAGCTGGCGTAATCTGAGGTGTGAAGGTGCAGGAGCTGGCGTAATCTGAGGTGTGAAGGTGCAGGAGCTGGGGTGATCTGAGGTGTGAAGGTGCAGGAGCTGGGGTGATCTGAGGTGTGAAGGTGCAGGAGCTGGGGTGATCTGAGGTGTGAAGGTGCAGGAATTGGGGTGATCTGAGGTGTGAAGGTGCAGGAGCTGGCGTAATCTGAGGTGTGAAGGTGCAGGAGCTGGCGTAATCTGAGGTGTGAAGGTGCAGGAGCTGGGGTGATCCGAGGTGTGAAGGTGCAGGAACTGGGGTGATCTGAGGTGTGAAGGTGCAGGAGCTGGCGTAATCTGAGGTGTGAAGGTGCAGGAGCTGGCGTAATCTGAGGTGTGAAGGTGCAGGAGCTGGGGTGATCCGAGGTGTGAAGGTGCAGGAGCTGGCGTAATCTGAGGTGTGAAGGTGCAGGAGCTGGGGTGATCCGAGGTGTGAAGGTGCAGGAGCTGGCGTAATCTGAGGTGTGAAGGTGCAGGAACTGGGGTGATCTGAAGTGTGAAGGTGCAGGAACTGGGGTGATCTGAGGTGTGAAGGTGCAGGAACTGGGGTGATCTGAGGTGTGAAGGTGCAGGAATTGGGGTGATCCGAGGTGTGAAGGTGCAGGAATTGGGGTGATCTGAGGTGTGAAGGTGCAGGAACTGGGGTGATCTGAGGTGTGAAGGTGCAGGAGCTGGCGTAATCTGAGGTGTGAAGGTGCAGGAACTGGGGTGATCTGAGGTGTGAAGGTGCAGCAGCTAATAAAGTTACATAATTATGGTATATTTTATTTTCTATACAGAAATGGGCATTTTACATACATATGTGAATGTTACTCTTACCGGAATGAGTTTTTTCCCTTCTAATTGATTATTATTCCAACGTTGAGAAAGATTATTTCCAAAAATACCAGCTATCCTACATAAATGGATTGCCATTAATATTGTTGTTAGATGTCAGTTTTACAACTATCTCACAAAACACCTTTTATCCTGAAATTGTATTTCTCTTTGCTGTGACAAACATACACAAATTTCACAAACATTTACTGTTGGCAGATGTGCCTCTGCCACTGTGCATATTTTACTATGAGGTCTATGACAATACCTGCTGAGAAGATTGTTGCACACCCTGTCCAACAGGGGCCGCCTCTGAGCTTAGCGATCTCAGCTTCTCATTCTCATCATTGAGAGAATTCACTTCCTGGTTCAAGCGACTGAAGGAGGCTGTCAGAGCTGCCTGAGAAGGGGACCACAGGTAACAGGTTAAAAAAAAAAAAAAGGATCAAGATAGAGAGGTAGGTCAGGAGATGGGTCAAGACATCGAGAGAGAAAAATCAAGGGGGGCATCGAGAGAGAAAAATCAAGGGGGGCATCGAGAGAGAAAAATCAAGGGGGGCATCGAGAGAGAAAAATCAAGGAGGGGCATCGAGAGAGAAAAATCAAGGGGGGCATCGAGAGAGAAAAATCAAGGAGGGGCATCGAGAGAGAAAAATCAAGGAGGGGCATCGAGAGAGAAAAATCAAGGAGGGGCATCGAGAGAGAAAAATCAAGGAGGGGCATCGAGAGAGAAAAATCAAGGAGGGGCATCGAGAGAGAAATCAAGGGGGGGCATCGAGAGAAAAATCAAGGGGGGCATCGAGAGAAAAATCAAGGGGGGCATCGATAGAGAAAAATCAAGGGGGGCATCGATAGAGAAAAATCAAGGGGGGCATCGAGAGAGAAAAATCAAGGGGGGCATCGAGAGAGAAAAATCAAGGGGGGCATCGAGAGAAAAATCAAGGGGGGGATCGAGAGAGAAAAATCAAGGGGGGCATCGAGAGAGAAAAATCAAGGGGGGCATCGAGAGAGAAAAATCAAGGGGGGCATCGAGAGAGAAAAATCAAGGGAGGCATCGAGATAGATCAAGGGAGGCATCGAGATAGATCAAGGGAGGCATCGAGATAGATCAAGGGAGGCATCGAGATAGATCAAGGGAGGCATCGAGATAGATCAAGGGAGGCATCGAGATAGATCAAGGGAGGCATCGAGATAGATCAAGGGAGGCATCGAGATAGATCAAGGGAGGCATCGAGATAGATCAAGGGAGGCATCGAGATAGATCAAGGGAGGCATCGAGATAGATCAAGGGAGGCATCGAGATAGATCAAGGGAGGCATCGAGATAGATCAAGGGAGGCATCGAGATAGATCAAGGGAGGCATCGAGATAGATCAAGGGAGGCATCGAGATAGATCAAGGGAGGCATCGAGATAGATCAAGGGAGGCATCGAGATAGATCAAGGGAGGCATCGAGATAGATCAAGGGAGGCATCGAGATAGATCAAGATCAAGATGGATGGTACGATCAAGAAAGAGATCAAGAGAGGGAGAGGGATCAGGACAGTGAAAGAGAGAGAGATCAAGAGATGGTTATTCCACTTTGCTAAAATCTGGAAGAAATATTGCCTGCTGCGGAGACAATATCATATTCTGGCTTCTATGTAATTTCTCTGTGACATCTAACAACCAGGCAACTAGCATTTTCAGAATTCTAGTACATTACTTGAGACTTGTAGATGGTTCTCACCATTTTCCTTGAGGTCTTCTGCTGGGTGTCGGTCAGATTCCTCTGAAGGCTCTGTAAAATCTCTTCAGAATTCTTTATCTGATCCAGCAGCTGCTTCACCTGTGTGAGAAATAAATGGATATATATATGTGTGCTACTAGTCATCACCATATAAAACAATGGTGTCCAGTTAGGAAGTCAAGGCTCCAAATTAGTCTCGGAATTCATGCTTAAAGAATTTAAAGCTATTTAGACCTTTAGTGGAATCCTTGTTTTTTAAGTTGCAGAACAATCACATTTGGATAGCTTTGGTACCAGAAAATGATACACTGTTACTTAAACAGAACTTCTCAGAATAACATAATAACCTATTAAAAACTAAAATAAAAAAAATAAATAAAAAAAAATAGCAGCTTTTGGTGCAATACGTTCAATGTGGAGCTGTCTCCTGCAGTATTTCTTCTCTGCCAGCAGATGTCCTCGGTCTTACATGTTGAATGACAGCCAACATCAGTAAACCCCCTTCTTTTAAGTCCAGGCTGTCACTGACTCGCCCTCTGGGGGTCATACATATCATTACATGTGCGCCATTCAGTCCAAGAGTACAAGCCACACATTACCGTCAGAGAAAAGAAAGGACCCTTGATATAAACATACTTAGAATAAAGATTTGTAAATTTTAAAGGAAAGAAAAGTGAGCAGGGGGTAAACAAAAAGGTGGGGGATTTACAAACTCATATATATTGTAAATGGTTTTATCTGATAGAATATATTCAACCAGTCCTGCGATTCAGACACCCCTGCAGACAATGAGATTGGTGACCGTACTTTTCTCCACTCCAGCTAAGCAATATAGTTCAGTCATTGACCCACCTCAGGTCTGATCAATAGACCTATCAGTAAGATGCCAGCGTTACAATAAAAGCACTGTAAAATACAATATAGCCCATCTGCTACATTTAAAGCGGAGTTCCACCCAATTTTGTGTTTATTAACAATCAGCAGCTACAAAAAGTGTAGCTGCCGACTTTTAACCACTTCTGGACCGGAAGGTTTTACCCCCTTAATGACCAGGCCATTTTTTTGCGATTCGGCACTGCGCTACTTTAACTGACAATTGCGCGGTCGTGCGATGCTGTACCCAAATAAAATTGATGTCCTTTTTTTCCCATAAATAGAGCTTTCTTTTGGTGGTATTTGATCACCTGTGCGATTTTTATTTTTTGCGATTTGAACAAAAAAAGAGCGACAATTCTGAAAAAAATATATATTTTTTTCCCTTTCTGCTATATAACATTCCCAATAATAATAAAAAAAAAAAAAATGTAAAAATCAAATGTTTTAATCATTTTAGGCCAATTTGTATTCTGCTACATATTTTTGGTAAAAAAAAAAAAAAAAAAAAAAAATCGCAATAAGAGTATATTGATTGGTTTGTGCAAAAATGATCACGTCTACAAACTAGGTGAAAGATTTATGCAATTTTTATTTATTTATTTATTTTTTTTGTATTTTTTTTTTTTTACTAGTAATGGTGGCGATCAGCAATTTTCTGCGGGACTGCGACATTGCGGCGGACAGATCGGACATTTTTGACACTTTTGGGGGGAGCCAGTGACATTACTACAGTAATCAGTGCTAAAAATATGTACTGTTACTGTATTGACAATGGCAGGGAAGAGGTTGACACCAGGGGCGATCAAAGAGTTAAATGTGTCCCTAGGGGGTGCTTTCTAACTGTGTAAGCGATGGCCTTATTGAATGAACACAGGGACCTCTGCTCCTAAATAGGAGGAGCACAGGAGCCCTGTGTTCATTGCTGACAGAACAGCGGTCTGCCGGGTTTACAAGGCAGACTGCCGTTCTGTCTCCACAGGGAGCCATCGCGGGTACCCGGCGGCAATCGAACTGGGCGGAACTCCGCTTTAATATAAGTAAAAAAAAAAAAAAAAAAAAGGAAAAATCCCTATTACTGATTGGTACAACCTCTAGGACTAGACATGACACACCTGGTTAGCGCAGTCCTCTGAACTGCACCGTAGCGCCTCCTGCAGGGTCTCCTTCTCCTGTGTTACCCTGTCTAGGCGCTCAGTGCTACTTTTTAGAGCTGCCTTCTGCTGAGCAACCTGCAAGCACAAAACAAAAAAATAAATAAATAAATAAAAAAACTCAAAGCAGATGACATTTTAATAAATAGCAGCATGAAATCATTTAATTTCTATAGAGGGATACATAATTAAAAAACTAAGAAATGATCTCTGCTCATTAATTATAACCCATATACACATATGATCGCTGGTTGTTTTACCGTGACAATCGCTGATAGGGACACAAAGTGCTGAGAAGTTTTCTGATTCATTCGATCTCGGTGTATTGAGTCCACAGATGGATGCAAATTAAATTTCAAACAGATTTTAGGTTGGTATATCTTTAGGGGGTACCGGAGCTCAGGGGCGATAATCGAGGGTGTACGTTTGTCATAAAAACCCCAGTTTTGAAGCTGAATTCCGAGATAGCTTCAAAGAGCCCTTGTTATTTATTTTCCTCAATAAAAAATGAGCATGTTAATGGTAAATATACATAGTTCTAGTGTTGATTACCTTATAAATGCTCAGGACATCATTTCTTTAGATGGAACAGTGCAGCTACATCCAGGAACAGTGCAGAGGGATCGATGAAATGCCAATGACACTTCCTTTTACTGTTCAGCACCAATGTATCATACTACAATTCCCATGATGCCAAGGGAATCAGTTCATTCAATGTGCCTGAATGTGGGAAAGTTTTTGAAATGAATGGGCATGACAGACCAGGCACCTTCTAACCTGTCAGTTATGGTATGATGTCATGGTGGGTGAGACAGACCAGGCGTCTTCTGACCTGTCAGTTGAGATTTTATGTCATGTTAAGTGGTACAGACCAGGAGTCCCCTGACCTGTAAGTTAAGGCGTGATGTCATAGTGGGTGGGACAGACCAGGAGTGGTCTTACCTGTCAGTCAAGATATGATGTCATGGTGGGTGGGACAGACCAGGAGTCACCTGACCTGAGTGTCAAGGTACGATATAGTGGGTGGGACAGACCAGGTATCTTCTGACCCGTTAGCCAAGGTATGATGTCACGGTGGGTGGGACAGACCAGCTGTCTCCTGGTCTGTAAGTCAAGGTATGATGTCATGGTGGGCAGAAGAGACCAGGAATCTGCTGTGAGTCAAGGTGTGATGTCATGGTGGGTGGGACAGACGAGGAGTCCCCTGACCTGTAAGTCAAGGTATGATATCATAGGCGGTGGGACAGACCAGGTGTCTTCTGACCTGTTAGCCATGGTACAATGTCACGGCATGATGTCATGGTGGGCAGAACAGACCAGTAATCTGCTGACCTGTCAATCAAGGTATGAAGTCATAGTAGAAGGGATAGACCAGGAGTTTCCTGTCCTGTTGGTTAAGGTATGATGTCATAGTGGGTGGGACAGACCAGGAGTCTCCTGTCCTGTTAGTCATGTTATGATGTCATGGTAGGTGGAGAAGACTCAAATTGAGGTATGATGTCATGGTGGGTGGGAAAGACGAGGAATCTCCTGACCTGATAAGTCAAGGCATGATGTCATGGTGGCTATGACATAGCTGTCTCCTAGACTGTTGGTCAAGGTATGATGTCATGGTGGGTGGCACAGACTCAATCAAGGTAGGATGTTAAGGCAGGTGACATGTTAAGACTGACAGTCTTGGTATGATGTCATGGTGGGTAAGCAGACCAGACATCTTCTGACCTGTCAGCCAAGGCTTGGTGTCATGGTAGATGGGACAGACAAGGAGTCTCCTGTCCTGTTAGTCAAAGTATGATGTTGAGGTGGCCAAGACAGACTCAATTAGGGTATAATGTCATGGTAGGTGGGATAGACCAGGAGTCTCCTGTCCTGTTAGTCATGGTATGATGTCATGGTAGGTGGAGCAGACAGAGTGGGTGGGACAGACTCAATCAAGGTATGATGTCATGGTAGGTGGAGCAGACAGAGTGGGTGGGACAGACTCAATCAAGGTATGATGTCATGGTAGGTGGAGCAGACAGAGTGGGTGGGACAGACTCAATCAAGGTATGATGTCATGGTAGGTGGAGCAGACAGAGTGGGTGGGACAGACTCAATCAAGGTATGATGTTATGGTAGGTGGAGCAGACAGAGTGGGTGGGACAGACTCAATCAAGGTATGATGTCATGGTAGGTGGAGCAGACAGAGTGGGTGGGACAGACTCAATCAAGGTATGATGTTATGGAAGGTGGGACAGACCCGAGTCTTCTGGGGACCTCCCTCTATAGTGAGCGGCAATCTCAATTGACGTGCCAATGCTGTTAGAAGTAGAAACTGTCATGGGGAAGTTACGTGACCTGTGGCCCAGTGAGGAGCAGCCACAGAGACCACTGGTCTTCCAAACAAATTGTTAGGAACATTGAGCCCTGGAATTGCTGCATTCAAGAACAGATTGATATGCAGCATGGAGGGTGTATGGAGGAGGTATGCTGCATGGAGGGTGTATGCAATAAGTGGTCAATGCTCTGTTTGCAGATAGAAGATCATGCGTTTTAAAAGGTAGGAATGGACGTTACAATACGGATTAGAAATTTCTACCCAGAGTTCACCTTTAAAATTAGGCAATTTTTTTATTCTGGACATTCATTTCAAACCCACAATGGCAACGATCTGCAGAATCCCACAGCTGCCTCAGGATGCAGTTTATACTGCTGAAACACTACAAAGGAAACTGAAATGCAGCCAAGAATAACTCCGATCACAATGTCATTAAACATCAAAAGACAATCAAAGTTCTCCCTCCACTCCCTGCCCCACATACAGTACATGCTGATCATGGTGGCTCATTTCCCCCCACCGCCCCCCCCCCCCCCATGCTATTCATTGTTCGATCGGTATACCCTCATCATACAGAACTCTGATCTCTGTACCCAGAGTTCAATCACCCATCAAGGGCATACAATACAGAGAATGGACATTTGTTAGTAAAGTCTTTTCCTCCTTCTCTATTGGCAGAAAAGGATTCCGAATACTAAATTCACTAATAATGATAATGGGATGGTGATTACCAAGTAATGAGACTATATTACAAATCTCACCCTAGATTCATACCCGCTTGTCCTCCGGAGGTACAGAGTCAGGTCACTCCAGTAACCTTCCCGCTGATAAGTGGAGGGGTCGCCTGCTATTATCACACCAAACATTCCCAGAGGTGCAAACAGAGAAAATCTTCACCCTTGTATCCCTCCAGACCTAAAGGAATCCTCGCCAAATGACTCACCAAAGTTAAAAGGCAGCAAACCTACGAGTGCCAGGGATGCCGATCATCTGACATTGGGGAAATCAGGAAAGGGAGTCCTGGGGGACAGTTTATTCACAGATTGCCCCAGAGTGGTCCCTGACATCTGAAATCTTGTGGATAAATGAGGTGCTAATAATGTGAATGGTGATAACTAAAATAAAGCTGCTGCTGACAAATAAGGGAAGGTGTGTGCAAGTCAGCGCTGCTAAATATATACACTCAATGTAGTAAATGAAGAATCATAAATATAAATAAAATTACTGTAAAGTGCTCAGTGCAAACAGTGCCAAATATGGTGCAATAATGTCCACAAAAAAAGTAAATGAGTATAAAAGTCCTTCCAAAGTTCAATATAATGCTCATATGTGCAATCCGTGCAAAAAGTGCTTCTGTGCTCCAAACGGGAAAAGATTGCTCGTGTTCCCCCTCTGCTGCCCTACTCACCGGAACAATATGTTGTCCAAGCCTTTCTGACACACTAGACCAGGGGTCGGGAACCTTTTTGGCTGAGAGAGCCATGAACACCACATATTTTCATATGTAATTCCGTGAGAGCCATACACTATATTTCAGAGGTCGGGAACCTTTATTTATTATTCATATTCATGGGCCGCAGCTATACAGTGAGTAGATGGAGCCGTGTGAAAGTGTCTGGAGTCCGGTCGGGAAGAGAGCACAGCAGGCAGGTATGCAATGAGGCCGGAGTGGTGAAGCGCCTGCAGGCCTGCAAATGATGGAGGTGAGTATAGGCCCTGAGAAAATGGCGACTGGCCGCCGAAGGCTTCAGAAGTGGATGTGAGAGGCAGCTCCCGCGGGTCCCCGGGTGTCAGAGGGGAAGGAGATCGTGCCTGTCGGGCACAGGGAGCGGATGGCAGGTCTCCTTACCGGGCGGTGATTGCCAAGGCCCTCAGATGCACAGCACACGAGCCGGCGGTGGTACCGCGAGTAGGCCGCGGGGTCCGTAGTGCGGCAATCCGGTCACCCAGAGACGAACTGAGGGTAGCGCACAAAGTGTACCGTCGATGGGTGCAGAAATCTCCTTGGCACCGGGCACAGCTATGCGGATGGCACTGGATTGAGTGGTAGACGCGGTGGAGCTCTGGGACTACACGTCCAGTGCAGCTCATGTCCGTACACGCCCCCCTTTATTAAAGATTTGTCTGCGAGCCACGTCTGGCTCGCAAGCCATAGGTTCTCTACCCCTGCACTAGACTGTGCTGGGCTGCTGTGTCCTCTTCAGAGATCAGAATCTGCGTCACAAGCGCCGATTCCCTGTGTGATTGCAGAGGGCTGCTACATACACATGCTGGCCGTATCTCTCCTCAGTACCATATAAATATAAAGTTTGCCATAGTGAAGTATGTAAAATAATCTTTATTTAAATATAAAAAAAATAAATAAATACACTCACAATAGAGATCTCTTTAAAATGGAGTGATACGGTCCGGTGGTTACTGCTCCTGCCGCGTGCGTTCCACCGACCGGAAATAACGTCGTACACTCTGCCTTGCTAGACGCATTTCGCCCTCACCCTGGGCGTCATCTGTAGCTCATGAGCGTACGACGTAATTTCCGGTCGGTGGAACGCACGCTGCAGGAGCAGTAACCACCGGACAGTATCACGCCATTTTAAAGAGATCTCTATTGTGAGTGTATTTTTTTATATTAATTAAAGATTATTTTACATACTTCACTATGGCGAACTTTATCTTTATATGGTACTGAGGAGAGATACGGCCAGCATGTGTATGTAGCAGCCCTCTGCAATAACACACGGACTCAACGCTTGTGACGCAGACTCTGATCTCTGGCGAGGACACAGCAGCCCAGCACAGTCTAGTGCAGGGGTAGGGAACCTATGGCTCGCGAGCCAGACGTGGCTCTTTTGATGGCTGCATCTGGCTCACAGACAAATCTATAATAAAGGGGGGCGTGTCCAGACGTGAGCCGCGCAGGACGTGTAGTCCCAGAGCTCCGCCGCGTCTACCACTCAATCCAGTGCCATCCACGTAGCTGTGCCCGGTGCCAAGGAGATTTCTGCACCCATCGACGGTACACTATGTGGGCTACCCACCGCTACCCTCAGTTCGTCTCTGGGTGACCGATTGCTGCGCTACGGACCCTGCGGCCTACTCACGGTACTGCCGCCGGCTCATTTGCTGTGCGTCTGAGGGCCTTGGCAATCACCGCCCGGTAAGGAGACCTGCCATCCGCTCCCTGTGCCCTGACAGACACGATCTCCTTCCCCTCTGACACCCGGGGACCCGCGGGAGCTGCCTCTCACATCCACTTCTGAGGCCTTCAGCGGCCGGCCGCCATTTTCTCAGGCCCTATACTCACCTCCATCACTCGCAGTCCTGCATGCGCTTCACCACTCCGGCCTCATTGCATACCTGCCTGCTCTGCTCTCTTCCCGACTGGACTCCAGGCACTTTCACATGGCTCCATCTACTCACTGTATAGCTGCAGCCCATGAATATGAATATTAAATAAAGGTTCCCGACCCCTGAAATATAGTGTATGGCTCTCACAGAATTACATTTAAAAATATATGGTGTTCATGGCTCTCTCAGCCAAAAAGGTTCCAGACCCCTGATCTAGTGTGTCAGAAAGGCTTGGACAACATATTGTTCCGGTGAGTAGGGCAGCAGAGGGGGAGCACGAGCAATCTTTTCCCGTTTGGAGCACAGAAGCATTTTTTGCACGCATTGCACATATGAGCATTATATTGAACTTTGGAAGGACTTTTATACTCATTTACTTTTTTGTGGACATTATTGCACCATATTTGGCACTGTTTGCACTGAGCACTTTACAGTAATTTTATTTATATTTATGATTCTTCATTTACTACATTGAGTGTATATATATTTAGCAGCGCTGACTTGCACACACCCTCATCTGAAATCTTTGCCAGGTTCAGAAAGTCATAGTGGCTGCATATTGGAAAGGGAACTTTAACAGTAATACATGAAACTGTCACACCAGCTTTTTTATATCGCTTAATCGGCATCTGCAAATCAGTAAATATTCAGCAGTAATGTACACCAACAGCAGTTTAATACAAGGTCTGCGAAGTCCAGTATACACCCACAGTACATAACCGAAGAGAAATGTATATAGGGGTGCATATAGGGAGGGATATAGAGGCTTGAGGAGCCTACAGTTTATAAGGTAGGATATGGACCGTCGAAGAGCTTACAATCTATTAGTGTATAAGGGAGGACATAGACCGTAGAAGCATTTACAATCTATTAGGATATAAGGGAGGATACAGAAGGCAGAAGAGCTTATGAACTATAAAAGGGTATACGGGAGGATACACAGGGTGGAAGAGCTTACAATCTATTATGGTATACACAACGTGGAAGAGTTTAAAATCTAATAGGGTATACAGAAGGTGGAGGAGCCTAGAATCTATAAGAATATAAGGGAGGATACAGAAGGTAGAAGTGCTTATGGTCTACAACATATATGGGAGGATATAGAAGGTGGAAGAGCTTACAATCTATTACGGTATACAGAAGGTGGAAGAGCTTACAATCTATTAGGGTATACAGAAGGTGGAGGTATGCAAAAGATGGAGGAGCTTACAATCTATTACAGTATACAGGAGGTGGAAGAGCTTACAATCTATTATGGTATACAGAAGGTGGAAGAGCTTACAATCTATTAGGGTATACAGAATGTGGAAGAGCTTACAATCTATTAGGGTATACAGAATGTGGAAGAGCTTACAATCTATTAGGGTATAAAGAAGGTGGTAAAGCTTACAATCTATTACGGTATGCAAAAGATGGAGGAGCTTACAATCTATTACAGTATACAGGAGGTGGAAGAGCTTACAATCTATTACAGTATACAGGAGGTGGAAGAGCTTACAATCTATTACAGTATACAGGAGGTGGAAGAGCTTACAATCTATTATGGTATACAGAAGGTGGAAGAGTTTACAAACGATTATGTATACAGAAGGTGGAAGAGCTTACAATCTATTAGGGTATACAGAAGGTGGAAGAGCTTACAATCTATTATGGAATACAGAAGGTGGAAGAGCTTACAATCTATTGTGGTATACAGAAGATGGAAGAGCTTACAATCTATTATGGAATACAGAAGGTGGAAGAGCTTACAATCTATTGTGGTATACAGAAGGTGGAAGAGCTTACAATCTATTATGGAATACAGAAGGTGGAAGAGCTTACAATCTATTGTGGTATACAGAAGGTGGAAGAGCTTACAATCTATTGTGGTATACAGAAGATGAAAGAGCTTACAATCTATTAGGTTATACAGAAGGTGGAAGAGCTTACAATCTATTGTGGTATACAGAAGATGAAAGAGCTTACAATCTATTAGGTTATACAGAAGGTGGAAGAGCTTACAATCTATTGTGGTATACAGAAGATGAAAGAGCTTACAATCTATTAGGTTATACAGAAGGTGAAAGAGCTTACAATCTATTATGGTATACAGAAGGTGGAAGAGTTTACAAACGATTATGTATACAGAAGGTGGAAGAGCTTACAATCTATTGTGATTTAAAGAAGATGGAAGAGCTTATAATCTATTAGGGTATACAGAAGATGGAAGAGCTTACAATCTATTATGGAATACAGAAGGTGGAAGAGCTTACAATCTATTGTGGTATACAGAAGATGGAAGAGCTTACAATCTATTATGGAATACAGAAGGTGGAAGAGCTTACAATCTATTGTGGTATACAGAAGGTGGAAGAGCTTACAATCTATTGTGGTATACAGAAGATGAAAGAGCTTACAATCTATTGTGGTATACAGAAGATGAAAGAGCTTACAATCTATTAGGTTATACAGAAGGTGAAAGAGCTTACAATCTATTGTGGTATACAGAAGATGAAAGAGCTTACAATCTATTAGGTTATACAGAAGGTGAAAGAGCTTACAATCTATTGTGGTATACAGGTGAAAGAGCTTACAATCTATTGTGGTATACAGAAGGTGGAAGAGCTTACAATCTATTGTGGTATACAGAAGATGAAAGAGCTTACAATCTATTAGGTTATACAGAAGGTGAAAGAGCTTACAATCTATTGTGGTATACAGGTGAAAGAGCTTACAATCTATTATACAGGAGGATACAGAAGATAGAAAAGCTTACAGTGTTTTAGGATATATGGGAGGAAAATAAGAAGCTTGCACTCAATAGGGATATAAGAGGGGGACCCAGAACATAGAGATGGTAAATCAGAACCCCGTGTATCATTCTGAGGACTGCATGTTACCTGTAAATGGGAATACACAGAGAAATGCTTTGGAGGAGAGGTAGAAGAAGAGAATCAGAGGACACACTCCCCAGGAGGTAGGTATTTTGGAAGCATGTTGCCCACTCTATATTACCTCTTGGTCAGACATCAGTTGGTACCCAGCAGGAGGAAGGTAGATACACTCAGGCACCAGGGTTGCTGTAGACACCAGGGATGCGGTGTCCTCCTGCCCCTGTAGTAGCCGATCTCCAGGGTAGGATGAGATGGAGACACAGTCATAGCCCCGGGCAAACGTCTCCGCTGCCACCATGAGCTCAGAGTCATCCGAGCTGCTGTCCGGGGAGGAAGTGAGCGACTCCTGCCCAGCACATCCATCATCGGGCTGAGACATCCAGGCGGCAGTTCTTCCTATACACAGATAAGATACAGAAGATATTATTATTATTGTATCTTATTATTATTATATATTATTATACTAATATTGTAGTAACAGAGAATAGAATACTTTACAAAGAACTGTCTTGGCCCAATTTTTGGGGAAGGAAAGTTTCGATTTAGGCAAATCAATACAAGGAGACTCTGGATTATATTTTACAATTGTTTCAATGGCAATGCAAGATAGCATTTATTAGATATACTATTACTATTTAACCACTTTAAGACCGGAAGGATTTGCCCCCTTCCTGACCAAGCCCTATTTTGCGATTCGGCACTGAGCTACTTTAACGGACAATTGCGCGGTCATGCAACGCTGTACCCAAATGAAATTTACATCCTTTTATTCCCACAAATAGAGCTTTCTTTTGGTGGTATTTGATCACCTGTTCGATTTTTTGATCACGTGCTATAAAACAAAAGACCGACAATTGTGCAAAAATAACAATATTTTTAACATTTTTTTATTTTTTGCGCTGTAAACAAAAACAGAGCGACAATTTTGAAGCAAAAAACAATATTTTTCACTTTCTGCTATATGACATTCCCAAAAAAAAAAAAAATTTAGAAATCAAAATTATTTAACATTTTAGGCCAATTTGTTTTCTACTATAGATTTTTGGGGAAAAAAAAAAAAAAAAATCACAATAAGCGGATTTTGATTGGTTTGTGCAAAAGTTATCACGTTTACTAACTACGGGAAAGATTTAGGTAATTTTTATTGTTATTTTTTTTACTAGTAATGGCGGCGAACTGCGATTTTTTGCGCATTGCGGTGGACAGATCGGACCCCTAACTGACATTTTTGACACTTTTGGGGGGACCAGTGTCATTTCTACAGTAATCAGTGCTAAAAATATGCACTGTTACTGTAATAATGCCATTGGGGTTAACCCTGTCGGTGATCAGGGGGTTAAATGTGAGCCTAGGGGAGTGATTCTAACTGTGGGGGGGGCGTGGCTTCTGAAATGACCATAGAGACATGTGACCCTATATAGAAGGATCACAGGGGATCTGTGATTATTCCAGGGAGAAGAACGGTTGGATGTGTTTACAACAGCTGACAGTCCTTCTCTCTCAGCGGGGAACGATCGCAGGTGTCAGGCGGCAATCGGAGCTGCCTGACACATGCATCAGCTTCCCCACTGTCGAGCCCCCTAGACTCCCAAGAGCGAGCGCCGTATACGTAAGGCGATTTGCCCAGGAGCGGCTGCCTGCTCTTGTCCTTTTTTGGGGCATCATGCGTCCCGCGATTCTGTTGCACGATGTTACCGAGATTCGGCAGGCGGAAATAACGGCAATATCGCACAGCGTTTGGGGTGCCATTGCAAATCACGGGCATCGCACAGGCGTCCCGCGATTTGCAATGATTTCCGTATCGCGGGCAGAATCGCAGTGATTCTGCCTGTGATCCGCTGCGCCCACATGTGAACGTAGCCTTATAGGGAACAGCGTTCTGTGACTGTCTGGTGAAACAGAAGTCAAAGCTGGAGGGGATCTGCTAGGAATCACTGGGGGTGGGAGTCTTTCTTGAGTTGATTATCTCACACAGAGGTGGCAGGATTATCCATTCATCCTTTGGACTTATTACTCTTTTTGTTTATTTATTTATTTTTGAATTGATTGTATATCATTGAAGACTTTTTTCCTTTGAACATGTTGTAATAGATACATTGCTTATTTATTTCACTTGGAGGTTTTTTTTTATATATTTAGTCACTTTGTATCGATCCTGACTCACAATACTAAAAGATCTTATTATGTAGACACAATGTTGGTTACACACAGAGGAGTTGAGATTGCGATGTATTTTCATTACAGCTTTATTCATTGGAGTGAAGTGAAAGCACTTTTTAATACAGGCAGCAATCCATTATTAATAATTATTTTTTTTTTTCACTTGTGCACCAATATTGGGGTAGAGGATATTTTGTCGTTCAGAATTTTAGATACGGTATTGCGCTGATTAATAATTACTATAATTTGAGCTTAATAGCACCCCCTCAGCACTGTGACCGCGCTGTCACTATCACCTTCCAATCACTATTCAGGATCAGGAGGCGGTAGGATGGGCTCTTGGTTAGGTGATCACTCCAGTTGGCTATCAAAGTGGTTGCATGATTGGGGAAAACGTCCCGCCGCCTCCTGATCATGACAGCCAGCCGCAGTGATCATGTGATCGGGAAGCTCCAGTGTTAGGATCCCATTAGGGGGTCAGCTCCTGCCAGCAGACAGGTGTCAACCACTTCTGGACCGGAAGATTTTCCCCCTTAATGACCAGGCCATTTTTGCAATTCGGCACTGTGTTACTTTAAAAGATAATTGCGCGGTTGTGCGACGCAAATAAATACCCAAATAAAATTGATCCTTTCCCCCCCCCCCCCCCCCCAAGTAGAGCTTTCTTTTGGTGGTATTTGATCACCTGTGCGATTTTTATTTTTTGCGCTATAAACAAAAAAAGAACGTCAATTCTGAAAAAAAAAAAAAGTATAATATATATATATATATATATATATATATATATATATATATATATATATATATATATATATATATATATATATATATATTTTTTTTTTCCCCCACTTTCTGCTATATAAACAATCCCAATAAAAAAAAAAAACATTTACTTAGTGAGAGTCTTTTTACCTAAAAGTGGTTCTAAAGGCAGAACATTTTTTACCTTTATGCATTAAGGTAAAAAACCTTATGGATGCAGCTGCCCCCCGCCCAGGGGGTGGGACTGGACTCTATGTGTTAATGCACAATGTCCATGCACAGGAGCACGGCTCCGGAATGAGTCTGCTCAAGTGCCCCCATAGCAACAGGCTTGCTATTGGGGGCATTTAACAGGGGGGGGGGAGCCAGGAGCGCCAGGGGGGACCCAAAAAGAAGAGGATCTGGACTGCTCTTTGCAAAACCATTACACAGAGCAGGCAAGTATAACATATTTATCTTTTTTTTTTTTTTTAACTTCAAACTTTTAGAGTCACTTTAATGCAGGAAATGCATTAAAGTGATTGTAAACGATCACCTTGTAAAACAAGCCATTCAGTTTAAAATAGAAATAAAAGGCAAAATATTTTTGTATAGATATAAAAATACTTAATAAATTCCTTTTTTTCCCCCTTTTCTAAAAGTGATCACATTCCCTCTGTCCTCAGCTGCATAAGAGCTGGGGGGAGGAGAAGCAACAACACACTGAACTTGACAGTGAATGGCTGTGCAGCGGGGGGGGGGGGTGTCAGGATGAGTCTGATCATTGGAGGAGAGCACACCGAGTTCCCAGCATAGCTAGAGAACTGACCACGGTGTGCTCTCCTACTTAGTGTGGTCAGTTTTTAACAGGAAAGCAGAGAGACTGGCAGGGATTTCACACAAAGGAAGCAATACAAAGAGAACAGAATACTTTCTCATACAAGTACATGGTACAGCAGCCACATATCAGAAATATGAAGTGTTGGGGTAACAAACTCACACCTCAGTCCCACCTCAGACGACGGCTGATTGGCCGAAACGCATTAGTTGGGTACGCTGACACCCACATGCTGGATGACCCGGAACCTTAGAAAAGTTTTGCTGCCTGTATTTTATCTGCTTCTTATAAGTATGTTTGCAAATACATTTTTATTTTGTTATTGAACATTCTGCACTATGAGATCTCCTTTGTCCCTCTTGGTTCATATCGGAGTTGTAAGCTGGTGATTTATCTCGGAGCACATCATCCCTGTCCATTGGTCTAAGCTGCATTTGGGACTGATTTGCCATTCAGTTGATCCCCTGCTTACACTTGCTACATGCTTCTTTACATCTTCATTCTGGTAAGGAGATTGGGAGATCACATTGTGGTGGTGAGTGCTATCAGATGAACTGATATTGTGTTGGATACTTCCTCCTATCAAGCGCTGCTTATTAACTTTTATACCTTATTTGTCCATGCATTTTAGCTGGCTGCTTGAACCCTCCTTGTTTTGAGCTTTCAAGGTTCCTATAGGGGTTTTTTTTATATTTGTTCAGCGCAGATATTTTTAGATTTTATTTAAAAATAAAATGGGACTTTAGAACCACTTTAGCCACCTCTCGCCCCCGCTATAGCCAAATGACGGCTACAGCCCGGGCTCACATTGCCGTGAGGGCGTCTATTGACCTCCTCCTGTGAGCGTGCTTCTGTGCGCCCCCTGTGGTGTGCATCGGCAGGGATCTGTGATTGCTGTATCTTTGGGGCACAGCTGATCACAGATCGGGGTAAAGAGCCAATTACAGCGGCTCTTTACCATGTGACCAGCTGTGTCCAATCACAGCTGATCACAGTGTAAACAGGATTTGCCGGTTATCGGCTCTCCTTTTCTCATGCCGAGGAGAGGAGAAGAGAGCCGATTACCGGCAAATCCACACAGGGGACATCTACACTGATTATCAGGGCAGGCCCAACAGTGCACATCAGTGTTGCCAATCTGTGCCCACTAGTGATGCCTGTCAGTGCCGCCAATCCTTGCCCACCAGAGATGCCCATCAGTGCTGCCTCATCAGTGCCTCCAATCTGTGCCCATCAGTGATGCCTGTCAGTGCCGCCAATCTTTGCCCACCAGAGATGCCTGTCAGCGCCGCCTCATCAGTGCCCATAAGTGATGCCTGTCAGCGCCGCCTCATCAGTGATGCCTGTCAGCGCCGCCTCATCAGTGCCCCATCATTAGTGCCCACCAGTGATGCCTGTCAGCGCCGCCTCATCAGTGCCCACCGGTGATGCCCGTCAGTGCCGCCTCATCAGTGCCCTATCAGTGCTATCAATCTGGGCCCACCAGAGATGCCTGTTAGTGCCGCCTCATCAGTGCCCACCAGTAATGCCTGTCAGTGCCGCCTCATCAGTGCCCACCAGTAATGCCTGTCAGTGCCGCCTCATCAGTGCCCACCAGTGATGCCTGTCAGTGCCGCCTCATCAGTGCCCATCAGTGATGCCTGTCAGTGCCGCCTCATCAGTGCCCATCAGTGATGCCTGTCAGTGCCGCCTCATCAGTGCCCATCTCCGCTGAAAACCAGTGCTGCCTCATCAGTGCCCATCAGTGAAAGAGAAAAATTACCCGTCTCTGTCTTTTTTCATTTGTATAGCAAAAAATAAAAAACCCAGTGGTGATTAAATACCACCAAAAGAAAGTTCTATTTCAGAGAAAACAATTTATAAAAATGTTGTTTGGGCACAGTGTGGCATGACCGCGCAACCGCGTCATTCAAAGTGCGACAGTGCTGAAAATTGGCCTGGGCAGAAAGGGGGTGAAAGTGCGCGGAATTGAAGTGCTTAAATAAAGTGGAGACCCCCTTTAGGAAAGGGGGGAAATATGAGGACACCTCTGTGCATGCATCGCCCGCTGTCATCCTGAGTGATCTCAGAGCCATAGGAGTCTATAGGACCTGGAATAAACCTGCTGATCAGTTCTGCTTTCACTGGCTGCATTCCTGTTGTGCTGTGCAGCATGACTATTAATATTGTAATGATCCCCCCTAGTTGTATCATCTCACACATCTTGAAAAGGATAATGGCTCCTTTAAATGCTGCACCTTCTCCTCCACCTGGCTGCATGGAGGGTGTAGGCTGCATGGAGGGTGTATGCAGTGTGTATGCTGCATGGAGGGTGTAGGCTGCATGGAGGGTGTATGCAGTGTGTATGCTGCATGGAGGGTGTAGGCTGCATGGAGGGTGTATGCAGTGTGTATGCTGCATGGAGGGTGTATGCTGCATGGAGGGTGTATGCAGTGTGTATGCTGCATGGAGGGTGTATGCTGAATGCAGTGTGTATGCTGCATGGAGGGTGTATGCAGTGTGTATGCTGCATGGAGGGTGTATGCAGTGTGTATGCTGCATGGAGGGTGTATGCAGTGTGTATGCTGCATGGAGGGTGTATGCTGCATGCAGGGTGTATGCAGTGTGTATGCTGCATGGAGGGTGTATGCAGTGTGTATGCTGCATGCAGGGTGTATGTAGTGTGTATGCTGCATGGAGGGTGTATGTATGGAGGGTGTATGCAGTGTGTATGCTGCATGCAGTGTGTATGCAGTGTGTATGCAGTGTGTATGCTGCATGGAGGGTGTATGTATGGAGGGTGTATGCAGTGTGTATGCTGCATGGAGGGTGTATGCTGCATGCAGGGTGTATGCAGTGTGTATGCTGCATGGAGGGTGTATGCAGTGTGTATGCTGCATGCAGTGTGTATGCAGTGTGTATGCTGCATGGAGGGTGTATGTATGGAGGGTGTATGCAGTGTGTATGCTGCATGCAGGGTGTATGCAGTGTGTATGCTGTATGGAGGGTGGAGGGTGCATGGGGGATGTATGCTGCATGGAGGGTGTATACAGTGATCAGTGACACTCCATGCTTTCTCTTTGGGTAGTGTGGGTGTCGGTGACAGCAGTGACCCGGCTCTGTACACACAGAGAACTTCTATCAGAGATAACAGATGTTGCCCTATGGGACACAATGTATGGAATCAGAGATCGGACTCTACCACTCACCCTACGAGGGAAGGGGGGGATTCTGGATCACTCGGCACCTGTTCGGTATTCAGGATCCTCTCCGTCCTCTGCCAACCCCCAACTTTCCTCCCGAGCAGCTCCCTGTCTGCATCCGCATGGGACACGTTTCCGTATCCGCTCGGCAAACTCCGGCTCCGCTCGGCTGCCTTTCCTCCCCCTTAGCAGTGCGGACTTCGGCTCTTTCCGCCTCAGGCTCGGCTGTTCGGCTTTTTCCGCCACTGAGGCTTCGGCAATCTCCGCCAAAGACAGCCTGTCATTGTTAGCCTTGTGTGACTTGTCCCCGGCCTGCCCCGTACAGGAGATCTGAGCTGTATACAATGATCGGATCTCCGCCTGGCCTTCCCAATTCATGTTATTTATTATTATTCCCTATGGGGCGGTTCACAGCTCTTCTGAAGCTTTTTTTTCTAGCTCAATTCTGGCAGATTTGCGCATTTTTATTCCAATAAAAATTAATGGAAATGCGCAATTTGCGCCTTTTTTTTGCACGATTTTCTGCTCAAAATATTTTTTTTTTTAGCAAAACTGTAATTATATGTATATAAAAATGTCAAATAAATAACTAAAATGATAATAAATAAATAAAATTATTAATATGTAATAATAAATAAAAAATAATAATTAACCCCAACCTTAATATATCAAGCACATTATTATTATTATTTTTATTATTAATAATAATAATAATAATAACATAATAAATAAACACTCAAACCTAAACAAAAATAATAATAATAATATAAATACTAATTATCGAATTATTTATTTTGTATTAGTCCCCGTTCACACTAAGGCGACCTGTGAGGGGACCTGGTCGCCTCACAGGTCGCCTTCCATAGGGAAGCTGCGGACCCGTTCTAATAGGAGCGACACAAGTCGCTCCGACTTAGAAAAAGGGTCCGGAGCTTCTTTGGGGCGACCCGGAGGCGACCGCCATAGACTTCAATGTTATGAAGTCCGTGGCGGCCGCTCCTAGGTCGCAGCGTGCTGCTCGCACCGTGACCTCGAAGGTCGCCCCCCGAAGTCGGATCGCGGCAATGTGAACGGGGCCTGAGGGTTAGGATGTGTAATATTTTTTTATTATTGTTATTTTTCTTTAAGGGTTAGGTGGTCAAGGTTAGAGGTTAATTATTTATTTATTTATTGAATATTACATAGTACAGTAAACCCCCCTCCATTGCAGGGGTTACGTTCCGGACCCAGCCGCGAAAAGTGAAATTCCGCGAAATAGAAAAACCCTGTAAATATGCATTGTAGGCATGATGTTTTTACTGTCACTGTACGTGTAAAAGCATTTTAAGGTCTTTAAACACACTTTTAAAACAATAGAAACTCATTTAAACACATAAATGATACTAAGGCTGCATTCACATGTCAGCTTATAATCGCGGGCAGAACCGCCGCGGTTCCGCCCGCGATTCGGAGATTTATTGCAAATCGCGGGACGCCTAGCGTTGCCTGTTGATTTGCAATAGCCCCCCAAACGCCGAGCGATGTTGCCGCGATTTACGCCCGCCGAATCGCGGCAACATCGCGCAAACAAAATCGCAGGACGCAATGCGCTCCAAAGAAGCTCTTGTACTTTTTTGGAGCGTATTGCGTCCCGCGATTTTGTTTGCTGACATGTGAATGCAGCCTAAGAGACAGAGCAAGAGCTATGAAAAACACAAAAATCTTTCATTTTTAATGATTTATATAGTAAAATAACATTACAAAAAAAACCGGGACCGCAAAAACTGAACCGCGATGTAGCGGGGGATTACTGTATTAATTTATTGTTCTTATTTATTTATGATTATTTATCATAATTTGTGTATTTATTTTACATTTACTTATTCATTTATTATTATTATTAGTAGTAGTAGTATTAACACCGTAAAAAAAAAAAAAAATAATAATAAGACAATTAATAAAATATTAACCCCTGACCCTAACTTTACCCTAACAAAAAAAAGAATAATAATAATTTACCCTAATAAAAAAAAAAACAAAAAAAGTGTGGAAAATGCTCAAATTCACTTCCCTCCAGTGTAAATGCAGCCTTAACCGCTTACCGACTGCGCACCGCACAGTATATTTACTGCGGCAGTCAGCCCCTCACAGGCAGAGCGACTCTGCCGGTCACTCTGCGATCGTCGGGGGAGAGGGAGAAAGGCAGGCGGCTAATGTAAACAAGCCTCCTGTCATTCTCCCCTGTGTAGAAACAGTGATCATATGGTTCTACTATGTAGGACCGTTGATCATTGTTCCTACACCTCAAGCCACAGCCAATCACAGTTAGAATCACGCCCCTAGGGACACACATAACCCCTCCCTCTCAAATAAAGTTAACCCCTTCACTGCCAGTGTAATTTTACAGTAACAGTGCATATGTATAGCACTGATTACTGTAGAAATGTCACTGGTAACCCCAAAAGTGTCAAAAATGTCAGTCAAGGGTCCGATCTGTCCACCGCAATGTCGCAGTACCGCAAAAAAAAACGCAGATCGCCGCCATTACGCATTAAAAAAAAAACAACAAAAATGACAAAAATCTTTCCCTTAGTTAGTAAACGCAATAACTTTTGCGCAAACCAATTAAAATACGATTTTTGCAATTTTTTTTACCAAACATATCTAGCAGAAAACAAATTGGCCAAAAATGTTAAAAAATTTAGATTTTTACATTTTTTTGGGGGGGAATTTCATATAAAAATATGTGAAAAATATTGTTATTTTTGCAAAATTGACGCTCTTTTTTTGTTTATAGCGCATGATCAAAAAATCGCACAGGTGATCAAATATCACCAAAAGAAAGCTCTGTTTGTAGGAAAAAAAGGACGGCAAATTAGTTTGGGTACAGCGTCGCTCGACTGCGCAATTGTCCGTTAAAGTCACGCAGTGCCGAATCGCAAAATACCCCCTGGTCAGGAAGGGGGTAAAATCTTCCAGGGCTTAAGTGGTTAATGGCACCACCACTCATCTGCTAAAGGGCAATGCGTTTCTGTGCATGTTGGGAAAGCGCACAATTTTTGCGCACGTTCCTGACACACAGGAGGTGTAAACCTCGCATTGGGAAGCCCAATTATTTTAACAACTGATTACACAACAAGGGTGCCAAAGTAGCTCATGTGTTTAACTGTGCTTTAGGGTGGCATTAACAATAAAAAGCAACGCAAGCGCGACGGGCGTTTTTTTTTTTTACGCATTTCATAAAAGCATGCAAAATCTCCCAATCCTACATGTGTTCACAGAATGCTAAAGGGTGAATGCTGCCTAACATTATTTATTGCACCTTAATCTTTTCTCTACCAGGGAGAGTTTTTTCCATCTCTGCACACATGGTAAAATGTACATTTTTAGGCCTTAAAGGGTGACTCCACTTTCGTGGGGAAAAAAAATAGCAAATAAGGAAAAAATAATATAGCGTATACGATTGCGACACAAATCATATTGTTATAGAATTTTATTAAAAATGACCTTTCCTTTTCTATCTGCAGCTGTTGTAATTTTCTGAAAATGCAATGCAATATGGCCGCCTGGAGCTGTTCTGTACAAAGAATGTATACTGACCACACCCCCAGAAACATTTCCTGCTTGTGTGATTGGCTCACCTATTTTCCCAGAAGTCTGCACTAAAATACAGGTCAGATTTCTGGTATCCCCTGCAACAAAAAATGTCATTTTTGGTGAGATATTCCCAATAGGAACACGTCTAAAGGGATGCAGGCCCAGCAGATTTCCTCATTAGAGCCCTGCAGCTGCCACAGCTGATAGATAATTATGAAACCACTCCCATTAGACCCACTCAGCACAGAGGAACAAACAGTGATTTCTTCAGAATAACAAAAGGTAGGAAATCAGGAGCAAAGGTTGGTATAATCCCTGCAATGTACAGAGATCATCCAGAGGGGAATGTTATTTTCCCAACAAAAGTGGAGTTGCGCTTTAAGATTAGTTACCCCCCCCCCACCCCCTGCCCCTCCCAAGACATATATTTCCTGAAAATGGTGGTAGTTGCAATTTTTTATGCCATATAATATTAGTGCACAAATAATTGTTCTGTAAAAAAAAAACAAAAAAAAAAAAACAAAGTGAATTTCAGGGTAAACAAAAACAATATATTATCTAAGTTTTGGTAAAAAATAAAAGATGAGGCTGTGGCAGGAAAATACATACTAATCATGTCAAGCCTTAAAATTGCATGCACCCTTGAAATTGCATTTAGTACCCTAAGTTGTCTAAAGGGGTCATTTTAATAGACAACACAGGTCATCAGTGTAGAGGTAAAGTGGTTGTAACCCTAAAAAAAAAATAATTGATCCTGTTCCTTTAAAGCATGTTATAATGCAGCGGGGCATGTGCGGCGTCATTTGCCCCCCCCCCTGTATTACCTGAAATACCCAATTGGTTCTGCCCTCCCTGCTGTAAACTGACCACGTTTATCATGGCTGCTGAGCCCTGACACCATGGTCAGTTTACATGCCTCCGTCATCCGCAGCTCCCCTCTGTCTTCCTCTCCCTGCCCTCCCTGCCTTTCATCTCTGATCCCCCCCCCCCCCCCCCCGCTGCTAAAATAACTATGTCTTCTTTCTACAATCTTGTCTGTTATGTCTAATGATGTGCCCAGTGTATGTGTTTTGTAAAAAGTAAGCGGCAGTATACCTTATTTT
The DNA here is from genome assembly GCF_965119305.1 of Pelophylax lessonae. Taxonomy (NCBI): domain Eukaryota; kingdom Metazoa; phylum Chordata; class Amphibia; order Anura; family Ranidae; genus Pelophylax; species Pelophylax lessonae. Next base: position 42,045,857 of record NC_138773.1, read on the forward strand.
ATAGTGCTGCTCGGCGCTCACGTGCCTGCCCGTCTCTTTCCTACTCTCCTCCCCTCCTCCTGGCTGATGTCAGTGGGGGATTCTCAGCACCACCTGCTGTAGCTGTCAGACCGAGAGAGGAGAGAGGCAGACGGTCATGTGAAAAAATGGAAAAGGATCGCGTTCCACGTCCGTGGAGCGCACTGGACAGCCGGAAATGGATGGGGCGCTCGGTGATGACGTCAATCACTGCGCCCACAGACCAAAAAACCATCAGAGGACAGGGGCACTGGAAGGCGACGGAACCAACCCTCCGAAGCTTGCCTTCCAGTGACGTCATCACTGACTGCCCCGTACATTTACGGCTGTCCAGTGCGTTCCACGCAATTCTTTTCCATCAGACCTCGGGCACCCGTCCACCAGCAGTCCGGGCTCCCTCACCAGATCTGGTGGGTTCCCCGGCCAAAGCCTTTCATTGTCTTGCACTTTCATCAACAATTGTGGCCATTCATCTTCAATGTTTTGGACCAGGATGCAGACGAAACCACAGAGGATACAATAAGGTTACCATCAAGGCTACCACCATAAGTTTTTAATTTAACTGTATATTCTGAAGCTTTCTCTAATAAACATGGACTTTTAATACACTTATTGAGGAGTTCCTTCCAGACCCTGTTTAGTCTTTTTCAGAAGCATCAGTGGGTTTCATTCCCTGCCAACAGGGCCAGTGCTAGACTATTTTATGCCCTAGGCAAGACCAGCTACTTGCCCCCCCCAAAAAAAAGGGAAGGGGTTAAAAACTCTTATATGTGACCCTGATCTGATGGTTCCTCCATGTTATGCTGTCATACCCAGTGGCCCCCATATTCCTCCATTTCACACCCGGGGACCCTAATGTCCCTCAATGCTCTGGCTCAGGTTCAGCTCTCCTCCGCTCCCTGCTTAATACCGACCCAGGGAAATAAACGGTTGCCCACCAGCTCAGTGCAGAGAGTCACTTCCTGCCGCTCAGCTCCACCTGAAGAGGATCATCATGCAGGATGCACTCTGGGGGGCTCCCTTCTTGCCTTTTGGGGCCCCTCCAACAGTGGTGGAAAGCCAGGGCTTAGTAGTTCCACCAATGCCCAAGACACTTGGCATCTTCCGCTGTCTCTTCTTTCCCCCCCCCACCTCCACCCCTCGCCTCAGCTCACAATAATCATTCATGATGGAGAATTCTTGATGGAGAGAGAGTGCCGACTCCTGGCTGCGCCCCTAGGTGGCAATGCGCCCTAGGAGGCTGCCTAGTTTGCCCAGTGGAAGCACCGGCCCTGCCTGCCAAGCCTGTCTCACAGCACTCTTGTGTTCTATATTGTGGGTTTTTTCATGTACACATCACCTACTTTGACTGCTGGCTGCGGGAAAACGCAAATCGTGGCAAAATCGATTAAGCATTTCATAAGTGTCAAATTATTGACACAAAATTTATTGACAATTACAATAAGTTTATGCAGAGTCAATATTTGCAGTGTTGACAGTGTTGACCCTTCTTTTTATAAGACCTCTGCGATTCCCCCTGGCATGCTGTCAATCAACTTCTGGGACACATCCTGACTGATGGCAGCCCATTCTTGCATAATGAATGCTCGGAGTTCTTCAGAATTTGTGAGGTTTTCTTTTGTTCACCCACCTCTTGAAGATTGACCACAAATTCTCAATAGGATTAAGGTCTGGAGAGTTTCCTGGCCATGGACCCAAAATTTTGATGTTTTGGTCCCCAAACCACTTAGTTATCACTTTTGCCTTATGGCAAGGTGCTCCATCATGCTGGAAAGGGCTTTGTTCCTCACCAAACTGTTCTTGAATGGTTGGGAGAAGTTTTTTATTCATGGCTGTGTTCTTTTCAAAATTGCGAGTGAGCCCACTCCCCTGGCTGAGAAGCAACCCCACACATAAATGACCTCAGGATGCTTTACTGTTGGCATGACACAGGACTGATGGTAGCGCTCACCTATTCTTCTCCGGACAAGGTTTTTTCCAGATGCCCCAAACAATCGGAAAGTGGATTCATCAGAGAAAATGACTTTACCCCAGTCCCCATCAGTCCAATTCCTATACCTTTTGTAGAATATCAGTCTGTCCCTGATGTTTTTCCTGGATAGAAGTGGCTTCTTAGTTGCCATTCTTGACACAAGGACATCCTCCAAAAGTCTTCGCCTCACTGTGCCTCCAAATGTACCCACACCTGCGTGATGCCATTCCTGGGCAAGCTCTGCACTGGTGGTGCCCCGATCCCGCAGCTGAATTAACTGTAGGAGACAGTCCTGGCTTTTGTTGTGTTTTCTTGGGCACCCTGAAGCCTTCTTCACAAACAGGGGAGGACTAGGCCAGGGGGCAGGGGGGCATATGCCCCCTGGGCTGCTCTGATGCCACGTTAAAAGGCTGCACCGCTTCTGCCACAGACATTCCGAAAGTATTCCTGGTGAAGAGAAGTAAAAACTCCCTGCTACTGACCTACTGAGTGTGGGTTGAAGGCAAGGACAAAGTGCAGCCCCCCCCCCCCCTTCCCCAGCATGAATGGTGTAAACTGTGTCTGAGCAGAGACCGGTTCCATACCCGTCAGGAGACTCTTCTGCCCCGGCTAGGCCCAACCAAGCTGTCCCAGCTACCCACATCTTCCCCCTGCTGGCCAGGTTGGGAACCCAGATTCGGCCGGTAAGTTGAGTATCTGGAGCAGGGCTTCAGCTTGGAATGGGGTCAGGAGGAGGATTGGGAGAGTAAGAGGGGGAGTGAGGGAAAGTGGGAGGGGGCTGAGTCGCTGCACCATGGGCCTCTGGTTTGTACTTGCCTAAAAGTTGCTAGTCTGCCCCTGTACACCAATGCAGTGGAAATGTTTTTTATGGGATTAAGTTAATTTTCCTGGGACTTTGCAATTAATTGCAATTCATCTGATCACTCTTCACAGCATTCTGAAGTATATGCAAATTGCCACCATAAAAACTGAGGCAGCAGACTTTGTGTAAATTAATATTTCTGTCATTCTCAAAACATTTGGCCATGGCTGTACATGGACACATAGAGTTTTATGGAGTTAAGTTTAGGAGCTTTGGCAAAAAAATGACAAAATCTCCTAAACTCAAGTTTAACTTCTTGCCGCCCGCGCTATAGCCGAAAGACGGCTACAGCACGGGCTCTAATTTCCGGGAGACCGTCTTTAAACCTCCCAGTGACAGGCTCCCCGCGCGCTCCCGCGAGCGCGCATCGGGGAAAATCTGTGTCGGCCGTGTCCCTTGGACACAGCCAATCACAGATCGTGGTAAATGGCCAATCACAGCGGCCATTTACCACGTGATTGGACCTTGCAGTGAGAGATCTCATATGTAAACATATGAGATCATCTCTCATCGCCAGCTCTCCTTCCTCACACAGAGACTGCAGTGTGAGGAAGAGCAGAGCCAATCAGCGGTTAGGGGACACAGAAAAATGTAATCAGGGCACTGATCACCAGTGCCCTGATTACAAAAGAGGTAAATAAAATACAGTAAGTGCCCACCATCAGTGCCCACAGTGCCCGCCATCAGTGCCCCCCATCAGTGCCCACAATCAGTGCCCATAGTGCTGCCAGTAGGTGCCCATCAGTGCCTGCTCATCTAGGCACTGATGGGCACTGACTAGCAGCACTATGGGCACTGAGTGTGGGTACTGATGGTGCTGCTCATCAGTGCCGCCCATCAGTGCTCGTCAGTGTCCATCAGTGTCCAGCAGTGCCGCCTCTCAGTGCCCATCAGTGCCACCCGTCGGTGCTGCCTCTCGGTGCCCAGCAGTGCCACCTCTCAGTGGCCAGCAGTGCCACCTATCAGTGCTCAACAGTGCCGCCTATCAGTGCTCATCAGTGCGGCCTATCAGTGCCACCTATCAGTGCTCATCAGTGCGGCATATTAGTACCTCCTCATCAGTGCCCATAAGTGCCACCTCATCAGTGCCCATAAGTGCTACCTCATCAGTGCCCATCAGTGCAGCCTATCAGTGCCCATCAGTGCCACCTCATCAGCGCACATCAGTGAAGGAGAAAAATGTATTTATTTTCAAAATTTACTCGCAGAAAATAAGAAAAACGTTTTTTTTTCAAAATTTTCTGTCTTTTTTCTTTTTTTTTGTAAGAAATAAAAAACCCAGAGATGATTTAATACCACCAAAAGGAAGCTCTATTTGTGTGAAAAAAAAATGATAAAAATTTCATATGGGTACAGTGTAGCATGACTGCGCAATTGTCATTCAAAGCGTGAGAGCACTGAAAGCTGAAAATTGGCCTGGGCAGGAAGGGGGTGAAAGTGCCCGGTAGGCAAGTGGTTAAGAGCTGTAGTGTACATGAAGCCCAAGGAGGGGTGGTAAAAAATGAAGCTCAGCCGCATGTTTTTAGCCCCCACCCTCAAATCTAAATCAGCTTGTATTCACACATTGCCATGGTGTTTTCAGCTGGCTAAGGACTATTTAATCAGGACAATGTTCCATGAAGAAGTGGGATCCCAACAGTGGAGGATCCTCTGGGTCTCAAAGGCTGTCAGCCTATGGGCCCCAGTGATAGAAATTCGGCCCTGTGTACGCAAGGACCACCCAATTATTTCATTATATATACTGTACAGACTCCAGATTTGGTTCGCTGTTCTTCTTATGTCTGTGCAGATCTACCAGAAATGGCCTGACCCATTGAAAACAGACCCAATGATGTGCAGTCAAGCACAGACCATGTGGTCACAAGCAAGCTTGGCCATTTTTTTTAATTTTTATTCACAGATAAGAAAGAGGAACTTTTATATGAAAAATAATTTGGTAATGCGGATATGTGCTGCATTAATTCATATGCAGTGTGAATTTCAATGACAGGTCCACTTTACCCCCCCCCTAACAGAAGACCGCATTGCTCATCATCTGCTAAACAAACATCCTCCACCACAGGCAAGAAACAGGATGCAGCCGCGGTTGGCAGAGCCGAGAGGAAAACCCTCCACACTTCACTAACTTCCTATCTGGCCTGTGTGTGTGTGTGCAGCCTGCAATCCAGCTGTTGTAGCACTGCAAGTGCCAGCATGCCTCCATTATTAGAAATGGGAACAGGAAGTGAAGGGAAATTTCTGAATGAGACACAGGCAGAAATAAAAAGCTGACATAGGTCCAACTGAGAAAAATAAGGGTTTGGGCTGGAGTTCAACTTTAAAGCTGAACTCTGGGCAGAAATAAAAGACACAAATGAAGCAGCTCTGTAATCATTACAATCAGACACAGTACGGAAACATGCGCAAAATCCCGCGTTTTCCCGCACAGCTGCCTTCTGCAGAAGAATACCGGTGCCATTAATGGTACCCCTACGCATCTGGTATTCACAGGTTTGCCAAAATGCATCATACTACAGTATCATGCGGTCTGGTGTGTCACAATTTTAAAATTCATGCCTGCACTACTTTTTACGCGTTTCACAGGCATATGGCAGCCCATTGAAATGGGTGAAAGCCAGTGGCGGCTGGTGCTCCATGGGCCGGGGGGGGGGCGGCCACACCATACCGTCTCCCCCCGGACCACAATAGCCCACACACCATACCCCCCCGGTCGCTGGCTCACTCACCCCATGTGGAGATGTGGAGGACAGGCAGCAGCAGCGGCGGCTGTGGCGGCGGCTTCCCCCTCGGTCTCCTGCATCTCCTCATCCTCCTTGGCCAATGGCATGGCCTCTCTTTTCGGCCAATCGGGAAACGGGTCTCAGGACCCGCTTCCTGATTGGCCAGGAGGAGAATCCGTGTGACAATAGTGAATATTCATTCGCTTTTGTTACACAACTGGGTGGGCTCAGGGCGCAGTGCTCTGCACCCCGAGCCCACCCTTTTTTTAAGCCTATTAGAGCCTCTGGCACTAATCACGTGCTTAAAAAAAAAAAGCATTGGAATCCATGCGTCTGGCAACCTGCATGTAGATTAGGGGGCTGGAGGCATTGATGGGGGGGCGGCCTCAATGGACAGGCCACCACTGGTGAAAGCACACAGAAAGGCAAGCGCATGGGCGCACCTTATGGGGTCAACGACTGTATTTTTTAAAATAGAAGCCATGTAAATACCTGAATGTGATCTGCCATCAGCCTTTTGTAATCCCTGTACAGCAGGGCTGGAGTATACGAGAATGAAGAAGCACAAGGAGCTAATCAGTTCATATGCTGGCAAGAAACATGCTGATAGGAGTAGAGGGCAGGATGAGCAAGAGATGGGCTCATCAATGTGCTGCTTGCCCTTTCACTGGCCAGTCAAAGGCTAGGGGATGGGTCCAGGATAACCTGGGCTCAGAGGAAGTACGTTGAATGATGTGGCCATCAGACTGAGGACATCAAGTGGCAGAAACAAGTTTGGGGATGGCCCCTTCCTATTCCAACATGACTGCCCACCAGTGTACAAAACAAGGTCCATAAAGACATGGATGAGTGGGTTTGGGGTGGAGGAACTTGACTGGCCTGCAGAGAGTCCTGACCTCAACCCGATAGAACGCCTTTGGGATGAATTAGACTGCGAGCCAGGCCTTCACTCCAGCATCAGTGCCTGACCTCACAAATGCGCTTCTGGAAGAATGGTCAAACATTCCCATAGAGACACTCCTAAACCTTGTGGACAGCCTTCCCAGAAGAGTTGAAGCTGTTATAGCTGCAAAGGGTGGGCCAACTAAATATTGAACCCTAGGAACTAATGCCCCGTACACACGCGTCGATAGTTGGCCGTGAATTTTCGGCCAACGTCCGATCAGCCGATTTTCGGCTTGTTAGTATGATGCTTTCGACAACCGACTCAGACTTTTCGGCTGAATAAAATCTGGTGTGCAGGCTATAAAATTTATGTTGGCCATCAACACAACGGCTGATTTTCGGTCAGTCAGTACAGATTTCGGAAGACAAAAATCTGATGAGCAAGACTGGGCATGCTCAGAGAAGAAAAAAACACACTGAAAGTAAACCAGCACATGACATCACTTCTGAAGTAGAATTTTGTTGGCCGAGAAAATTTGTGTGCAGTCTAGGCACATTCCAACCAACAAAACACAACTTGGACAAAAGACGGCCAATCGGTCGGCCGATAATCGTTGCGTGTGTACGAGGCATAAGACTGGGATGCCATTAACCACTTAAGCCCCGGAAGATTTTACCCCCTTCCTGACCAGGGGGTTTTTTGCGATTTTTTACTGCGTGACTTTAACGGACAATTGCTCGGTCGTGCGACGCTGTACCTAAACGAATTTCACGTCCTTTTTTTCCCCACAAACAGAGCTTTCTTTTGGTGGTATTTGATCACCTGTGCGATTTTTTGATCATGCGCTATAAACAAAAAAAGAGCATAATTTTTGCAAAAATAACAATATTTTTCACATTTTTTTATATGAAATTCCCCCCCCCAAAAAATGTAAAAATCAACATTTTTTAACATTTTTGGCCAAATTGTTTTATGCTACATATGTTTGGTAAAAAAAAATCGCAAAAAGCATATTTTGATTGGTTTGCGCAAAAGTTATCGCGTTTACTAACAAAGGGAAAGATTTTTGTCATTTTTGGTGTTTTTTTTTTTAACGAGTAATGGCGGCGATCTGCGATTTTTTTTGCGGTACTGCGACATTGCGGCGGACAGATCGGACCCTTGACTGACATTTTTGACACTTTTGGGGGTACCAGTGACATTACTGCAGTAATCAGTGCTATACAAATGCACTGTTACTGTAAAAATGACACTGGCAGGGAAGGGGTTAACTGTATTGGACAGGGAGGGGTTAAGTGTGTCCTAGGGGCGTGTTTCTAACTGTGATGGAACATGGCTACTAGTGTAAAAACAGAGATCAACGGTTCTACATAGTAGAACCGTCTGATCTCCATTTTTACACAGGGGAGAATGACAGGCGGCTTGTTTACATAAGCCGCCTGCCTTTCTCCCGCTGTACCGACGATCGCCGCGTGACCGGTGGACATCGGGTCCGCTGGTCATACGCCCGCACTCCTCCCTGAACGAGCCGAGGCGGGCGTGCGCTCGGCCGCTATTGGCTCAAATCCCAGTGACAGGCAAGTGACGTAGATCTACGTCACTCTGTCTGGCCAGGGCTGACTGCCGCAGTAAATATACTGTGCGCAGTCGGCAACCGGTTAAAGTTCATGTGTGTGTAAAGGCAGGCGTCCCAATACTTTTGACAATATAGTGTATGTCAGCTTTTTTTGTTTCTGTCTGTGGCCTCTGTATTCAATGAAAGTAATACAATATGTTTTGTGAATGGATAAGGTGAAGAGTGAGCAACCTGAACTGCATGGGTCCAATCACACAGGCATATGAATATTTTCTGCATGAGCACAGGTTCTTGCCACTAGATCCTGCAGAAAACACACAAATGAAGTACTCGCATTTAGACACATTTAGATACAGCATACAGCACTTAGATACATACAATCCTTCTTTCATTCTAAGGATTTGTTACACTTGATGGAATAGATGCCTTTTTCAACCTCACTAACTATGTAACTATGTACAAGAGAAATGGCCGCACACCAAGCGATGGCTCAAGATGAAAGGCTTTATTGAACAAGGATGCAAGGTACAGCAAAATGGATGGTGGACATGTTTCACACAACTCGCAGCGTCGCCGTGAATCATGTGAAACATGTGTACCATCCATTTTGCTGTACCTTGCATTCTTGTTCAATAAAGCCTTTCATCTTGAGCCATCGCTTGGTGTGCGGCCATTTCTCTTGTATCCTGTTTGCGGTGGCGATCCGAGGTCCTGCACCCGTGGCTGGCTATGAAGTTCCAACTGCCTGAGCGATGTACATCTCTTTCACTGTATGTAACTATGTACACATTTACATGCGTAGCATGTATGCGCACTTAGGTGCTCTTATGTGCGTTCACATTTAAAATCTGTAGATCTGCGCAGCCTTGGATGCAGAGGTGTCCCACTGTTTTTTTCTGTGCAACTAAATGCAGCGCACATTCGCCAACATAGGCGCATCCATGTTTATGGGCTCATTGATTACTATAGTGCTGTGTTTAGGTGCACACAAAACTATGCACAGTGTGCATCTAATTGCAGCTTTTTTTTTGCCAGAGTGAATGAGTCTGAGTGGCCAAAGCTCACAGCTGACACATGTATCCGGTGTTTTTTCCTCAGTTACATTTTGGGGTTTTATTTGAGATGGTTAAAGAGAGATCCCACAAACACTTGTAGGTATAACAAATAATTAAAGTGGTTCTAAAGCAGTGGTTGTCAACTTTGGTCCTCAGGACCCACTAACAGGCCAGGTTTGCAGGAAAACTGAAATACATCCCAGGTAATATAATTTGCTGCTCAGCGATTGCAGTATTCCAGTTTGCATCTCCCCAAGGTAATACTTACAATCTGGCCTGCTAGTGGGTCCTGAGGACAGGAGTTGAGAACCACTGTTCTAAAGGCTAAAGGTTTTTCTTTACCTTCATGCATTCTATGCATAAAGGTAAAAAAACTTCTGTGTGCAGCAGTCCCTCAGCCCCCCCCCCCCCAATACTTACCCAAACTCCCTCTCAATCCAGTGATGTGCACCAGAGCATTGGCTTTCCAGTGACTGTTGTCAATTACAGCCAGATACTCATTGAGGAGAGAGAGGGGGCAGGGCTGAGCCACGGCTCCATGTCTGAATGGTTACGCAGAGCCTGTTTGGGTGACTCCATAGCAAGCTGCTTTCTCTGGGGGCACTATACATGAGGGAGGTGCCAGGAGTGCTGGTGGGGGACAAAACCATTACACAGAGCACGTAAGTATAACATGCTTGGGGTTTTTTTTTTTCTTCAATTTTTGCCTTTAAAATCACTTTAACCACTTGCCATACTGAGCACTTTTACCCCCCTCCTGCCCAGGCCAATTTTCAGCTTTCAGCGCTGCCACACTTTGCGCAGTCATGCAACCCTGTACCCAAACAACATTTTTATCATTTTTTTCACACATATAGAGCTTTCTTTTAGTGGGATTTTAATTTTTTACTAGATGAACAAAGACCGAAAATTTTGAAAAAAAAAAAACACGTTTTCATAGTTTGTTATAAAGTTTTGGAAACGGGTCATTTTTCTCCTTCACCGATGTGCACTGATGAAGCGGCACTGATGGGAACTGATAGGCGGCACTGATGGGCACCAATGAGGCGGGACTGATGGGCACTGATAGGTGCCACTGATGGGTGGCACTGATAGGCGGCACTGATGGGCACTGATAGGTGGCACTGATGGGCGGTACTGATAGGCGGCACTGATGGGCACTGGTAGGCAGCACTGATAGGTAACACTGATGAGGAGGCACTGGTGGACACACATTGGCAGCACTGGTGGGCACTATGGGGACTGCACTGATAATCAGGACACTGATAATCAGTGCCATGTTTATCAGTTTAGCTGTCCCTTTTAGAGAAGCCGGTTATCATGCTGCTATCAGCATGAGGTAAGGGGTGCCGATCACTGACTTCTATTTAAATCCGTGATCAGCTGTGATTAGACACGTGGTAAAGAGCCGCTCATTGGCTCTTTACCTTGACCTACGATCAGCAGTGTCCTCCGGACACTGTGATCACAGAGCACACTGCCCGCGCCCCTCAGTGGGCACGAACACGGGAGGCCATCAGATGACTGCATCCAAGAACTAGCCATCCATGCTGTAGCCATCGTTTGGCTATAGTGTGGTCGGCAAGTGGTTAAATAATGACAGATTAAGAATGTAATAATATTATGAAAATATAACATATATTAATATATTATATAAAATATAACAACAATATTTAGCTAAAGATGCAGTTTTTGCCACGGGTCCCTCAGTCTTATACGGCGTGGCACAGGTGTTCACAATCAGACGCATGCATAATAGCAGCTCTGAGACAAGACTGAGTATTCCAAGTTTTAGCTGTGTTATATACAGGACTTGTGTAAGTAAATGACTAAAGCCTCATACACACACATCGATTATTGGCTGGGAATTTTTGGTCAACGTCCGATCGGCCGATTCTCGGCTTGTTAGTATGATGCTTTCGACAACCGACTCCGACTTTTCGGCCGAAAAAAATCTGGTGTGCAGACTATACAATTTTTGTTGGCCGTCAACACAACGGCCGATTTTCCGTCCGTCAGTACAGATTTCGGCAGACAAAAATCTGATGAGCAAGACTGGGCATGCTCAGAGAAGAAAAAACACACGGAAAGTAAACCAGCACATGACATCACTTCTGAAGTAGGTTTTTGTTGGCCGAGAAAATTCGTGTGCAGTCTAGGCACATTCCAACCAACAAAACACCACTCTGGACAAAAGTCGGACGATCGGTCGGCCGATAATCGTTGCGTGTGTTTACGAGGCATAACCTCCTCCCCCCAGTGGTGTATTTAGGTTTTGCACTGCCCTAGGCCTGATTAAACTTGTGCGCCCCCTAATTTAAATATAACCCACCCCTTACTGTAAAGGCCACACCCCTTCCTATTAATGACCCACCCTGTCATCTGTAAACCACAGACCACAACCACCATCAGTGCAGCCTCATCAGTTCCCATGAGTTCAGCCTCATCAGTGCCCATCAGTGCAGCCTCATCAGTGCCCACCAGTGCAGCATATCAGTGCTGCCTTATTAGTGATTTGCCTCCTGGACCCTGCCCTCCAGCCCAATTCGCCCCATAAAACTGGCACTATACTAAAAGTGTAGCACAAGCCAGCCGGGACCTCTTTAGTGCGGGAGCTGTGAGGAGGCTGTTTTTTTTTATAGTATGGAGTGCAGCTTTTTTGCTGCCCCCCTGCAAAGTGCCGCCCTAGGCCTGGGCCTTGTAGGCCTAGGCCAAGATACAGCACTGCCTCCCCCCCTTGAGAGCAACATGACCTTTGAAGGACTTGATCAGTTTGTAATGACATTCCTTTGGTATGAAGCCAGCTAAGGTACCCAAGATTTGGAGGCTTTCTTAGATATTGTGAGACAAATTTAATGAGGAAATATGAAGTTTCCCCATCATCCTTAAAAATAAAAATTAACATTTTTATAATCTCAGGCTACCATCCTGACATAGTTGACAAATTAAAAAAAAAACAAAAAAACAAAAAAAATAAAAAAAATTACATATAACTTCTCTGGACCAATCACTACTGAAAAAAAGTAAATTTTCCCTGGGGTTCCACTTAAACATTCAGTAGGTGTCACAGCAGTTAGATAAGTTGGCTATAGAAGGGATGAATTGGATTATGGTTGGGGGTATGAGGGTAAGGGTATATGGTGGAAAAAGCTTGATAAAGAAATGCACAAGGATAGTATGATAACCTAAGACCTGGACTTCTATAGATTGCTATGCCAGAAACGAGAAGTGCATAGGGGTGTAGAGCAAAAAGAAAGGCGACATGTATTTGATACATAGGACACCCTTCAACCCCATTTGAAATCTGTAGTCACCCCTGTAGGGGAGGGATTATAGAAAATTAAATGCATCTGGGTCAAAATATAGTGCCCCCCCCCCCCCCCCCCTCAGACCACACACACAGAAAGGGCGCCATACAGTCACTGTCTCCTGCCACCAGAATCTTAAATACTTTATACTTAGTACTTTAAAAACATGTATTACAAAGTTCTAGATTTGGAACGTATGCACTGTTTGAAAACAAATGTGTACAACTTGGAATTCCCCATTACAGATGAGTAGTTTTCTTTCATTTCTTCTTTGACATTCTGTATAAGAAAATTTCACAATGGGTTCTATAAAGGGTCACATGGAATGGTGTAGGTAAAATCTCCCAAAAAACAGAAGAAAAGGTGATATTTAAATCCATATGCCCTGATTCATCAAGCTTCAAGCGGAATACATGGCACCTTAAAGTGCATTTACAGTGTGCTAAAGTGGCCTATTAGTGCATGTTATTGTATGTCATTTAAGCAAACCTCAGCTAAGCATCCCCTTATTCATTAGATCAGCTTATTCACAACAAGGGTTTTATGAAACCCTTGGGTCCTCCAGAGGTTGCAGGGAGTTCCTTGAGATATGGCTGATTGACCTCCCATCTGATGGTGCCTGAATAGTTCAAAGTTACCATGCAGAGCCCGGGGGATGATGCCAATTATCTCTTAAGCTGTCTGTAAGGGTGGAATTCTGACCATCACTATAAGGGAAGCATTTTCCCACTGACTATCAATGTAAGGGGCATTCTTCCCATCAATTACCAATGTACACAATATTCTTCCCACTGCCCACCAATATAAGGAGCAATATTCCCACTGATCACCAATATAAGGGGCATTTTTCACACTGACCACCAATGTAAAGGACATTCTCCCAACTGACCACATACGTAAGGGACATTATTCCCACTGACCATCAATGTAAAGGCCATTCTTCCCACTAACTACCAACTTAAGCAACATTCTTCCCACCTACCAACAATGGAATAAGCATTCTTCCCACTGACATCCAATGTAGGGGAAATCTTTCCATTGACCACCTCTGTAAGAACCATTCTTCCAAAAGACCACCAGTGTAGGGATCATCCTTTCTATTGACCACCATTCCTCCCACTGACCACCAGGAGCAATTTACCTACTTACCACCAAGGTAAAGAGCATTCTTCCCACTGACCACAAATGTAAAAAACATTCTTCCCACTGACCATCAATGTAAAAGGCATTCCTCTCACTGACTACCAATGTAAGGAGCATTCTTCCCACTGACCACAAATGTAAAAAACATTTGTCCCATTGACCACCAAAGTAAGGGACATTCTTTCCACTGACTACCAATGTAAGGAGCATTCTTCCCACTGATCACCAGTGTAAGGAGCATTCTTCCCACTGGCCACGGATGTAAAAAACATTCCTTTTACTGACCACCAATGTAAGGGGCATTCTTCCCACTGAACGCCAATGTAAGGGGCATTATTCCCACTGACTACCAATGTTAGGAGCATTCTTACCACTGACCACCAATGTAAGGACTATTTTTCCCACTGACCACTAATGTAAGGGCCATTGTTTCCACCAATGTAAGGGGCATTATTCCCACTGACTACCAATGTAAGGGGCATTCTTCCCACTGACTACCAATGTAAGGGACATTCTTTCCACTGACTACCAATGTAAGGAGCATTCTTCCCACTGACCACCAATGTATGGACTATTTTTCCCACTGACCACTAATGTAAGGGCCACTGTTTCCACCATTGTTTCCACCAATGTAAGCGACATTCTTCCCACTGATCACCAATGTAAGGGACATTCTTCCCACTGATCACCAATGTAAGGGGCATTCTTCCCACTGATCCCCAATGTAAGGGTCATTGACACCTGATAAATTTGGTTTGGTAAGGTTTCCCAAGTCCCAAAAATCTGTGATTTTTTTCAGCTTCTACAGTGGTCCCACAGGTATGGGATATGCGCAGAGGCAAACTGACAGGTCGGTCGATTCGGCCATGGTCCAAGGCCCAGGCAGTGCGCTGTCAATGTGTTCAGGTTTGGCTTGAAGAAAAGCCACAGACTCGCTAATGGACACAGAGATGGCCTGTGTTTGAAAGGAACCACCCTATAGGTCCCAATATACTCCTTTGTAGTCTCTAATGGGGCCTTGAGGGGGGTCTCTCTCTAACAGAGACTCTCTAATGACCACTGAGAGGGCCTCTGTTAGAGAGACCCCCCTCCAGGTCCCATTAGACTCTGTTTTAGTCTCTAATGGTGTCTTGAGGGGGCGCTTTCTAAGAGACTCTTTAATGGGCACAGAGAGGGCCTCTGTTAGAGAGAGACCCCCCCTCCAGGTCCCATTATACACTTTTATAGTCTCTAATGGGACCCGGAGAGGACATTTTCTGATGGACTCTCTAATGGCCACTGAGAGTGCCTCTGTTAGAGAGAGACCCCCCTCCAGGTCCCATTAGAGTTGCCTGCTTCACTTCCTGTATTTTGTTTATTGTTGAGTGTTAAGGGATTATGGGAGGATCCCAGGGAAATGAAAGCTCCTTAGGGGAGTATCTCTGTGTTTGAGTGCATTTATACACTTTTTGTTATGTTTTTCAATTAGATTGGGTTAAAAAGTTTATATATATATATAGAAAATTTCATGGACATTCAGCGCGGCAGAGACGAGAGAGCCAGTAAGCTGGGGGTGAGAGACTGAATCACCATCCCAGCTGGGATGGTGACTCAGCGTCTCTCACCTTCAGCTTACTGGCTCTCTCGTCTCTGCCCCGCAGAATGTCCATGAAATTTTCTATATTTCATTTGGATGAAGGTGCCTTTATATAATATATATATATATATATATATATATATATATATATATATATATATATATAATATAGCTGTGTGCAATAGATTTTTCATATATATAGATATGTGTATGTATATATATATATATATATATATATATATATATATATATATATATATATATATATATGTATATATATATATATATATATTATATATATATATGTTTTTTTTTTTTTTACTTTTTTTACTTATAACACTGTATTGTATTTGCTTTTATTCATTTGTGCAAAATGCATGGGCAGGGCCTGGCAGGGTGCCTTTGCTTTACTTGGTCCGGGGGCCCTGAGTGTTGTCAGTCTGCCCCTGGATATGCGTATTTATAATGTGCCAAACAGTACCAATGTAACTAAGCAATAAAATCCATACCTGGAGTTCAGCTTTAATAATGAGAACACAAAACCCTTTCCTGTTACATAAATCCTCCCAGTGCTGAGGCGGAATACTCTGGTGGAGCTTTGAAGAGTTAAGTTCCCTATTTTGTACTTGCGTTTTCCCTCAGCGATCTTTGTGAATAAAAAGTTTGTGGTGTTGTGCTGAGTTGACTGCTGAGAAGTTCGGACACCCTCTTCCTCCCCTGTACGCCCACTCGGCAGGTGCAGGCCAACTCCCATGGGTGCCTAGGCTGCCGAGAAGTTTACGCTGAAGTGATTCTTCAGTCTTCGGCAACTCTTGCACACTTTGTACCTCGCTCGGACCATGTTGGTGCTTCTGCTCTTCTGTTTTTGCGTAGCCAACTTTGTCCATTCAAAGGAGGACTCTGGGATCATCAACGTTTCAGCCGAAGGTAAGAGAACACACATTAATGTATGTAGATTAGCCAGTCAACATAGAATTCTAGTCCAAATTTTTCGTTAAAGGCAGAACCAGCATTAATTTTGTTAACCAAAAACGTAGTTAGTTACATTAATAATGCATCTTGTTTCATTGCGTGCGTTTGTTGGCTTGTGAATTACCCATGGTACCCCAGTGGGAAAACTTTTCCAGAGTCCCTGGGCCATTTCTCCTTATAAGAATCGTGATTGTTAGGTTTTGTAGTCTACACTTACATACACGTTTTAAAACGGCATTCAAGATTAAAGTAGTTATAGCATGCTAAGTGCCTATGTGAATGAGCCAATCCTGCACACTCCCGATGGGGCAAAATATAATAAAATATAATGTAAAAAACAAATATAATGTAATGATATATAATAAAACAAGTCTGAGTTATTTCAACTCCCTGCTTTTGAATATTATGTAGTATGTAGCTGACATTACATTGTGCTTTATAGAATGCTTAGAGCAGTGGTGGTAAACCTTCTTGATATGAGGTGCATCAAGTGCGAAACCCAACATCTCCAAAGGGGCGCTCATGAAATTCAGTGAATCTTCATTATGAAAGACAGCAGAAACACGGCAGGATATAGTTAAAGACTATGAGCATGAAACAACAGATGATCAAGGACTGCAGACATGACACAATAGATGGTCAGAGACTGCAGACATGACACAATAGATGGTCAGAGACTGCAGACATGACACAATAGATGGTCAGAGACTGCAGACGTGATACAGGAAATGGCCAGAAACCGCAGGAATGATACAAGAGATGGCCAGAGACAGTGGACACAATATAAGAGATAGTCTCAGACTGCTGACATGATAAAAGAGATGGTCAGAGACTGCAGACATGATAAAAGAGATGGTCAGAGACTGCAGACATGATACAAGAGATGGTCAGAGACTGTGGACATGACAAAAAAGATGGTCAGAGACTGTAGGCATAATACAAAAGATGGTCAGAGACTGCAGACAGGATACAAGATATGGTCAGAGACTGCTGCCATGATACAAGAGATGGTCAGAGACTGTGGACATGATACAAGAGATGGTCAGAGACTGCTGACATGATACAAGAGACGGTCCGAGACTGCAGACATGATACAAGAGATGGTCAGAGACTACTGACATGATACAAGAGATGGCCAGAGACAGTGGACACAATATAAGAGATAGTCTCAGACTGCTGACATGATACAAAAGATGGTCAGAGACTGCAGACAGGATACAAAAGATGGTCAGAGACTGCAGACATGATACAAGAGATGGTCAGAGACTGTGGACATGATACAAGAGATGGTCAGAGATTGTGGATATAATATGTGATGATCAGAGATTGTGGACATGATACAGGAGATGGTCAAAGACTGCAGACATGATACAAAAGATGGTCAGAAACTGCAGACATGATACAAATGATGGTCAGAGGCTGCAGACATGATACAGGAGATGGTTAGAGACTGCGAACATGGATAAAGAGATGGTCGGAGACTGCAGACATGATACAAAAGATGATCAGAAACTGCAGACATGATACAGGAGATGGTAATAGACTGTGGACATGATACGAAGGTGGTCAGAGACTGCAAACATGATACAAGAGATGGTCAGAGACTGCAGACATGATACAAGAGATGGTCAGAGACTGCAGACAGGATACAAAAGATGGTCAGAGACTGCAGACAGGATACAAAAGATGGTCAGAGACTGCAGACATGATACAAGAGATGGTCAGAGACTGTGGACATGATACAAGAGATGGTCAGAGACTGTGGACATAATATAAGAGAGGTTATAAATTTTGGACATGATACAAGAGATGGTCAGAGACTGCAGACATGATACAAGAGATGGTCAGAGACTGCAGACATGATACAAGAGATGGTCAGAGACTGCAGATATGATACAAGAGATGGTCAGAGACTGCGGACATGATACAAGAGATGGTCAGAGACTCCGGACATGATGCAAGAGATGGTCAGAGACTGCAGACATGATATAAGAGATGGTCAGAGACTGCAGACATGATACAAGAGATGGTCAGAGACTGCAGACATGATACAAGAGATGGTCAGAGACTGCAGATATGATACAAGAGATGGTCAGAGACTGCGGACATGATACAAGAGATGGTCAGAGACTCCGGACATGATGCAAGAGATGGTCAGAGACTGCAGACATGATATAAGAGATGGTCAGAGACTGCAGACATGATACAAGAGATGGTCAGAGACTGCAGACATGATACAAGAGATGGTCAGAGACTGTGGACATGCTGCTGGAGACTGTCTTAAACTGTGAACATGCTATAGGAGTTATAACAAAGTGTAATTAACCCCCAGTGGCCTAACGGGCACATAAACATCCATCACACTCAGCAGATAAAATAGCGCTGCTGAGTGTGATTGATGTTTATGTGCCGTTAGGCCACTGGAGGTTAATTACACTTTGTTATTTGTCTGTGCGGTTACAGCGGCTGCTTCTTTATATTTGAAAATGTATTATTTATATATATATCAAACCCAGTTTTTTTTTTACCAATATCCACAACATACAAACTCCATGCACATGCTGGCATTGTGCTACTATAACACAATGCTAGAACCAAGATCCGTAAATTGAAGTGCAAGCATCTAAGTCTCCATGTTGCCTTCTTAATTACAATGCAATTCTGTTATTGACATTCAGCAAAGCACGGCACTCAATTCCCTTAATATTTCACATCCTCAGTTAGAAATGTTCTCCTCTACTATCTCATCAAATCAATAATGATACATACAGATACACGAATACCTAGCAAGGCGAAAATAATCTCCTTTTGTAGATCTCACATTACATTATATTTTGTTGAATATTGAGAGACCGCCATGCCACATAAAGAAAATAAAAATCAAATAACAGTGGAACTATAGGAATCTCCCTCTGTGAAAAAGTTTTTATTACCTGTTAATTCTGCCAATAGAGACATTATTTTCCCACTTCCTGTAAAAGGGTGACAACACTGTTTGTCCTGCTGTGAAATCACACAGCAGTGCTGTCACCTTGTGTAGTCTTCGATGGACATGTGACAACCATGTTTATTATGCAGTGAAATAGCACAGCATCATTGTCTCCTCTTGGACAGAGTAGTTTTTGATAGACATGGTGTTTAAAACATGTTATAATATAAAAGTATGTAAGGCGCTATACTGCAGTATCACAATGTGGATAAATATCAGCAGCCAGAGAGAGGTGCAGAGCCTGGTATGTGGACTTGTCTGGGCGACCTCAGAGTGACCAATGGGATAAAGACAATATACCAAAACACACAGTCAAAATGCTGTAGGAAGGTCCTATCATATATCAGATAGGACCTCCCTGGAGCACCTTGACTGTGTCTTTTTGTATATTGTTTAACCACTTGCCCTCCAGAAGATTTACCCCCCCTTCATGACCAGGCCATTTCTTTTGCACTTCAGCACTGCGTTACTTTAACTGACAATTGCGCAGTTGTTCAACGCTGTTCCCAAATAAAATAAAATTGATGTCCTTTTTTCCCCAGAAATAGAGCTTTCTTTTGGTGGTATTTGATCACCTGTGCGATTATTATTTTTTGCGCTATAAACAAAAAAATGTCGACAATTTTGAAAAACACATTCACATTGATTCACATTCACACATCCAATAAAAAAAATTGATAAAAATCGAATTTCTTCATTAATTTAGGCCAATATGTATTCTGCTACATATTTTTGGTAAAAAAAAATCCCTAAAAGCATATATTGTTTGGTTTGCGCAAAAATTATAGCATCTACAAATTATGGGATATTTTTTTACTGGTAATGGCAACTTATAGTGGGACTGCGATATTGTGGCGGACAAATCTGACACTAACTGACACTAAGGGGGAGATTTACTAAAGCTGGAGAGTGCAAAATCTGGTGCAGTTCTACATGGAAACCAATCAGCTTCTAGGTTTTATTGTCAAAGCCTCATTGAACAAGCTGAAGTTAGAAGCTGATTGGTTAACATGCACAGCTGCACCAGATTCTGTGTGCACCAGTTTTATTAAATCTCCCCCTTACTGACACTTTTTGGTGACCAGTGACACTAATACAGTGATCAGTGCTAAAAATTATGCACTGTCACTGTACTAATGACACTGACAGGAAAGGGGTTAACATTAGGGGCAATCAAAGGGTTTAATGTGTTCCTAGCATGTGCTTGTGTACTGTGGGGGAGGTGCCTTTACTAGGGGAAGGCATAGATCCATGTCTCTGCTTTGCAGGAACACAGGATCCATGCCTTCCCACTGACAGAACGGAGATCTGCATTGTTTACATAGATCACCGTTCTGCCTGTGTGGTGAACAATCAGCGGGTGCCGGCGGACATCGAGTCTGCGGTACCCACCACTGGGCTCCCGCTGAGTGTGATCACAACGGGAGCGGGCCACCGGCATCTGACCCGGAGGTGTCAGATCACGTGCTAGGTACATAATCTGGGGCAGAGCGGCCGCCCTGCTGCAACATATCTATGGTGAGCAGTCCGCAAGTGGTTAGAATATGTGATCACCTGTTTGTTCTTCAAGCTTTCACACAGGTCTCGTAGCGCATTCTGCTGAGTTTATTAACATTTACTGCTCAAGCTGTAAAGAAGGGGGAGGCTCCGAAATGCGTTGATTGTTTCTGATGCCCTTAACCATTCAATGTTTGAAAAAGTCCTTCAAGTGAGATTAACTTTGTTTACCTCCGTACACATCCAAGAATTTACCATCAGGTAGGACAGGCAGTAAACAGAAGGGCTTCATGGCAGCCAATGTAGAGAACCCATTGGAATTTCCCAAAGCCAAGTCCAGAGAAAGCAGATAAAAAAAGTCACCACCAAAAAAAAAAAAAAGGCCACATACTCTAATACAGGGCTTCTCAACCAGGGTTCCATGGAACTCCAGGGTTCCTCCTGAGGTTGCTGGAGGTTCCTTGAGCAATGGGCAATTTCTTCCTCTCCGATAAGTTAACAATGACACCATTATTCCTTTTAGCTATCTCTAAGGGGGGTAATTACCCCCAATGATGAGAAGAGTAAGGAGCGTTCTTCCCACTGGCTGTCACACTAATGTATCATGAGTTGTAGACTTTTAATTTTTATCAGGGGTTCCCCAAGACCAGAAATTTATTTCAAGGGTTCTTCCGTGTTGAAAAGGTTGAGAAAGGCTGATATAATATTTCGTTGCCTTTGATTGCGGCATGCATTTGCTGTGGCATTGTTTAGATAAGCTTCTGCAATGTCACAAGATTTATTTCCGTCCAATGTTGCATTTATTTTTCACCAAGATCTTGTATTGATGATGAGGGAGTCGGACCACTGTGCAAAGCTTTCTCCAGCACATCCCAAAGATTCTCAATGGGATTCAGTTCTGGACTCTGTGGTGGCCAATCCATGTGTGACAATGATGTCTCATGCTCCCTGAACCACTCTCTCACAATTTGAGCCCGATGAATCCTGGCATTGTCATCTTGGAATATGCCCGTGCCATCAGGGAAGAAATAATCCATGGATGGAATAACCTGGTTATTCAGGTGGTCAGCTGACCTCATTCTTTGGGCACATGCAGTAACTATCCAATAGGAGAGTTACTTCATGCTTAGTTTAGTTAGTTGCTTAGTTAATTCCAGGTGGCGACTTTTGTTTTTAGCCAGGCAGTGTATATTTAGTAATTACATAGGCATACACGTAGGGTGTGACAGGTGTGCCTGGGCACACCCTGTGTGGCGCAGATTCCCCCTGTTTAGACCCTTGATATTTCACCAAAGCCCCCTAACAGGGCTCCTAAAAAGAAGTTGTAAAAATATATCTTTTTAATGAATTAAACTTGTAAAAAATAATAAATAAAAACTCCTGACACCATCCATTGCTCTACTGACACAGTTAGTAAATATACACAAGCACACTCAGGCATATGTGTTTGAGCTTTGGGGTGCACACCCTACTACTATAGGCTGTGCACGCCTATGAGTAATTATAACCGCATGCCGACCGCCTCACATAAGAGGATGGCGGCAATGCGGCTCTCCTATGCCGGAGCATGTACCTAGTATTTGATCTTTCACTTCCGGGTAGGGGTGCGTGCGGGCCGGCTGTGCTGTGATTAGACACAGCACAAGTGGGTCGGAGGCTTCCAGCCGATAGATGATCGCCAGCACTCACTGATTGGCAAGGAGCAGAGGCCTAACTAGAACCTTCAGGGCCCCGGTGCAAGAAACCATGAAGGGTCCCCTGGACCCCTGGCCGGGGCCCTTCCCTTCAAACCTGGGGCTCTTCTCACTGATCCTGGGGCCTTTTAGTCTCATTGCGGGGCCCTTTATTACGGTCCTGTAGTGGGACCCTTTCACAAGTTCTGCAGTGGGCCCCCTTCCTGCCATCTTGGGGCCTCCCCACGGTGGTGGAATGCCAGGGGCCCGGTCGCAAGTGTGACCTTCGCGATCCTGGAAGTGCACCCACTGGTGTCAGTAGTTTTTATTTTTTGGTGTTTTAACTGTATTATTTTTTATCATTTTCTTTTATTTTTTTACAATGTCACTGACTATGACTCTGCTGTCCATTCAGAAAAGGAAGAAGCTGGTAAATTACATATTTACCGACCCCTTCCTGGTTCTCTATTGTGACACCTCCCCTGCAGCAGCTGGCAGGAGAGGGGAGGGAGCACAGTGGGGGGGGGGGGGGGCAGCACAGTAGGGGGGGGGACCAGGGGAGCACACAGGGGCCCAGAGACAGCAGAACACAAGAGAACTGGATAGGAGGAGTGGCAGGGGCAGCATACAGAGGAATCAATCTCCTCCATTTTCCTCCTGCAGCTACAGGAGGAAAAAGGAGGACAGTGATTTCTCTACATGCTGCCCCCGCCCCTCCTATCCAGGTGTACAGGGGAGCCACACAGCCCCCTGGGGCATGGGGCCCGGTTGCAACTGCAATCCCTGTAGTTACACCCCTGGCAAGGAGAAACGCAGAACAGACCTCTCAGGGCCGGCCCTACCATGGGTCCAGCTGGGTCCATTGGACCCAGACGGCACTTTGAGAGGGGCAGCAAACTGACGCCCAAGATTTTTTTTTCCAGCAGTTTTGTGTGTCATCAGTTTTCAGCGCATTATGGGTGTCATTTCCCCATCTCATACTGCTGCCCATCGTGTAAACTGATGAGTATGATGAGGCGGAGCGTCTACTCTGGGGAACATCCCTCGTGTGATTGTGATGTGCGCAATGACGTCAGACATCCATTTTGGACCCAGGCAGCACAATGTCTTGGGGCAGCCCTGAGATCTCTGCGAATGTAAACAAGGCAGAGCTCTGTCCTGTCAGTAAGGATGTGCTGGATTTTGTTTCCCTGCCAGGCAGGGAATAAAATCCAGCACTTCCCTTAGTAAAATCATCCATATAGTACACACAAAAACACTGGACAGGCACACATTTAACCCTTTGATCACCCTAGATGTTTAACCCCTTCTCGGTCAGTGTCATTAGTACAGTGCATATTTTTAGCACTGATCACTCTATTAGTGTCACTGGTTCCCACAAAGTGTCAGTTAGTGTCAGATTGTCCGCCACAATATCGCAGTCCCGTTATAAGCTGCTGATCACCACCATTACTAGTATAAAAAAAAAAATTCCAGCGTATACAGTATATACAATTGTTTGTAGATGCTAAAACCTTTGCGCAAACCAATCAATATACACTTTTTGGGATTTTTTTTACCTAAAATATGTAACAGATATTCATAAAATATACACTGTGGCCCTCGTGCTAAAGACTTTGTGGGCTCCCCGCTTTGAAGGTATGGTCCTAGTTTATATTAATATCCTCTAGTAGCTAAATCCTTTTATTGTTTCTTGCACATGGTACCAATGTATGAACATCAGATATTCCTGGCCAAAAGTTCCTGCGTAAAAATGCATGATGGGCTGTATAGCTCATGCGCATTACTGCGTGTATGCATGCACACGTGTAAAAATCCTTTGTAGCTGTTTCTTGGGGCAGTTTTTTTTTTAAACTGATCTATAAGGCTCGGTTCACATATATGCGATGCGGGAAGGCAGCGAATTCGCAGCCTGTTCCCGCATCGCACACACACCCCCGGCAGTTCACACTGCCATATGCGATACGCTGGGGGTGTCAATGTAATCTTAACGACACCCCCAGTTTGATCGCATATCGCAGTGCGATCGTGCAGCTCGCACAGGATCGGATCGCACAAGTGTGAACCGCTGTGCGATCCGATCCTGATGCGGCTAGAAAAAAGGGTCCTGTGCGTGTTTGGTGCGGCTGCGGTGCGAATTTAGCCATACAAACTGTATGGCTAAACTCGCACCGCACAGCCGATCGCATGTAATGTCGGAGCAGTGCGCTCCGATATTACATGCGAACCCCGCACACGCACAAGTGTGAACCGGGGCTGAGGGGTGGATGTTTATGTCTCTATGTAAAAACAATGGGCTGCATTTGGATCAGTAAAAACAATGCCTGAATGTCTAAAAGTGAAGAGACAGGAAAAATGTAAAAAAAAAAAAAAAAATATATATATATATATATATATATATATATATATATACAGTGCCTTGCGAAAGTATTCGGCCCCCTTGAACTTTGCGACCTTTTGCCACATTTCAGGCTTCAAACATAAAGATATAAAACTGTAATTTTTTGTGAAGAATCAACAACAAGTGGGACACAATCATGAAGTGGAATGAATTTATTGGATATTTCAAACTTTTTTAACAAATAAAAAACTGAAAAATTGGGCGTGCAAAATTATTCACCCCCCTTAAGTTAATACTTTGTAGCGCCACCTTTTGCTGCGATTACAGCTGTAAGTCGCTTGGGGTATGTCTCTATGAGTTTTGCACATCGAGAGACTGACATTTTTGCCCATTCCTCCTTGCAAAACAGCTCGAGCTCAGTGAGGTTGGATGGAGAGCGTTTGTGAACAGCAGTTTTCAGTTCTTTCCACAGATTCTCGATTGGATTTAGGTCTGGGCTTTGACTTGGCCATTCTAACACCTGGATATGTTTATTTGTGAACCATTCCATTGTAGATTTTGCTTTATGTTTTGGATCATTGTCTTGTTGGAAGACAAATCTCCGTCCCAGTCTCAGGTCTTTTGCAGACTCCATCAGATTTTCTTCCAGAATGGTCCTGTATTTGGCTCCATCCATCTTCCCATCAATTTTAACCATCTTCCCTGTCCTATTTAGGATCACAGGTCTCTATGATCATTTCGCAAGCCCATCCCCCATACCGTTAGTAAACACCCCTAGGCTCACACTTAACCCTTTGATCACCCCTGGGTTAACCCCTTCCCTGCCCTTGTCATTATTACAGTAACAGTGCATATTTTTAGCACTGATTGCTGTAGTAATGTCACTGGTCCCCCCTAAAAGTGTCAAAAAAGTCAGTTAGGGGTCCGATCTGTCCACTGCAATGTTGCAGTACCGCTAAAAATCGCAGATCGCTGCCATTACTAATAAAAAAAAAATTAAAAATGACATAAATATTTCCCCTAGTTTTTAGACGCGATAACTTTTGCGCAAATCAATCAAAATATGCTTATTGCGATTTTGTTTTTACCAAAAATATGTAATGTTATATAGCAGAAAGTGAAAAGTATAGTTTTTTTTTTTTGTTTTTCAGAAATGTCGCTCTTTTTTTGTTTAGTGCAAAAAAAAAAAATCACAGAGGTGATCAAATACTACCAAAAGAAAGCTATGTTTGTGGGAAAAAAGGACGTCAATTTTATTTGGGTACAGCGTCACACAACCACGCAATTTTCCGATAAAGTAGCATAGTGCCGAATCGCAAAAAATGGACTGGTCATTAAGGGGGCAAATCCTTCTGGTCCAGAAGTGGTTAAAGGATCTATTATTCTCTTCCAGAAGAGGAGCTTACACTTCCCACCTCAGTCGCCCACATTATTATTAATTTATTTTTAGTTTTTATTATAAATACAATATTAAATACAGGGGCGGCTCGGTTCCTGGAATTAGGCTGTTTGTGGATGTTTATCGTATACATAGCATCCACAATCGAGGATGTGTGTAGACCTTGTTTTCTTTTACAGGAACTAAACTTTACACTTCTTGAATTCTGAGTTCCTTTTCTAACTTAAATATGTTTTTGCTGGAGCATTATTTTCCCAGATAGCAACCAATTGTGCTGCAAGTTTGAAAACGATTTTCTAAGCTATTGCTAGACTTACCAGGCTTCACAAGTTTGTTGCACAATTGCACAACTGCAGCCGCATTGCGTGACTCCAGATCAACTTTCTTCTGCAAGTCTGCTGCAAGTTCTGGTTCAGTTATAATGTGCAATAGTCCTCCCACCACAGGGGGGCACTGTGACTGAATCTTCAAGCTGTAAACTTGCAGAGCTCTTGCTGTAGACTCACCTTTTCAACTTTGCTCTTGCTAGAGACTTGCCGTGCAAATTTGCTACAAATTGGAAAAGTGTCAACTAGAACTTTAAGTGCTCTGCAGGGGTATAACTTTCCAGTGAAAATGTGCAGCAAGTTAACAGACTTACAATTCAACTCCGCCACATATTTGTGGAACGTTATCCTTCCTATCTGGGTTACAATCCCTTCCACCGATTGGAGAATACAGGAAGGTATTTTATGTAAGGCTCAGTCCACCCAAAACTCGCCCATCCACTGATCTCCTGTAGATCTCTGAAAATCTAGTGTTGGGAACCTTGAACCAAGGGTTCCCAGCTCCGCCTTCTGCTGTACTCTTGAATTGGGACCCTTTATTTATATGACGTTATAGAGAGAAGAGAGAAGATGAGTTCCCACTGTTGAAGTTCACAGAAGATGAACACTCTGTTGATTAACCGATCCTTTAACCACTTGCCGACCGCCTGCTGCATATTTACTGCAGCAGACTGGCTCGGCTGCGCGAAACGACGTAGCTGTACGTCGGTCGCATGCGTGGTGCTGGGGGGCGAGCGCTTGCCGCTGGCGGCGCACTCCTGCCCCCACTAGGCAGCAGGGATGCCGATCCATGGGACCGGCGGCACCGATTGCTGCTGGCCACCCGCTCCCCACTGAGAGAGAAGGATGGTCTGCTGTTGTAAACACAGCGGATCGTTCTTCTTTCTGACATGATCACAGTCAGACCGCCTGTGAACCTTCTATATAGGATCACAGGTCTCTATGATCATTTCACAAGTCCCTCCTTCATACAGTTAGAAGACACTCCCCTAGGCTCACACTTAACCCTTTGATCACCACCAGTGGCGGTTGGTGCTTCACGTGCCGGGGGGGGGGATGGCAGATGGACCACACCATACCACCCCAGACCACACCAGCTCCAGCCCGCACACCTAACCCCCCCCCCCGGTCGCTGGCTCACTCACCCTGGGCAGGCAGCGGCGGCTTCCCCTGCATCTCCTCCTCCTCCTTGTCCAATAGCATGGCTTCTACTTTCGGCCAATCGGGAAACGGGCCAGTAAGAGAATCAGTGTGGTAATAGCGAATATTCATTCGCTAATGTCCCACAACTGGGTGGGCTCAGGGTGCAGTGCTCTACGCCCCGAGCCCACCCTTTTTTGAAGCCTATTAGAGCCTCTGGCTCAAATCACGTGCTTCAAAAAAAAAAAAAAACCCCATTGGAATCCATGCATCCAGCGCCTGCATGTGGATTAGGGAGCCGGACGAATGGATGGGGGGGCGGTGCCCCTGCGCCCCCAATGGACGGGCCTCCACTGATCATCACTGTGCTAACTCCTTCCCTGCCAATGTCATTATTACACTAACAGTGCATATTTATAGCACTGATTACTGTAGTAATGTCACTGATACCCCCCAAAAGTGTCAAACATGTCAGTTAGGGGTCCGATCTGTCCGCCGCAATGTCGCAGTCCTGCTAAAAATCACTGATCACCGCCATTACTAGTACAAAACAAAAAGACACAAATCTTTCCCCTAGTTTGTAGACGCGATAACTTTTGCGCAAACCAATCAAAATACGCTTATTGCAATTTTTCTTTTACCATAAATATGTAGCAGAATACAAATTGACCTGAAAGGATGAAAAATTTTGATTTTGATTTTTTTTTTTTAATGGGGAAAGTTATATAGCAGAATGTGAAAAATATTGTTTTTTTTTTTTTTTTTTTCAGAATTGTCGCTCTTTTTTTGTTTAGAGCGCAAAAAAAAAATAAATAAAAATGCACAGGTGATCAAATACCACCAAAAGTAAGCTCTATTTGTGGGAAAAAAAGGACATCAATTTCATTTCAGTACAGCATCGCACGACTGCGCAATTTTCCATTAATGCAATGCCGAAATTGCAAAAAACGGCCAGGTCATTATGGGGGCAAATCCTTCCAGTCCAGAACTGGTTAAAAAAACCATTACAGGAGCAATGTCATTATAAAGGTTCATGCACACAGAGATTTTATAGGTATTTTTTATGCCTACCGTAATTTCTCGTTTTGTTATTCAGAGCATTTATTTAACTTCGGGTATTTGTATATATCCGAATCTCCAAATTCCAAATACAGGATACATCATATAATACATTGTATTACATACAGGATATATCATATAATACATTGTATTACAAACAAGATACATCATATAATACATTGTATTACATACAGGATACATCATATAATACATTGTATTACATACAGGATATATCATATAATACATTGTATTACAAACAAGATACATCATATAATACATTGTATTACATACAGGATATATCATATAATACATTGTATTACATACAAGATACATCATATAATACATTGTATTACATACAGGATATATCATATAATACATTGTATTACATACAGGATATATCATATAATACATTGTATTACATACAGGATATATCATATAATACATTGTATTACATACGAGATACATCATATAATACATTGTATTACATACAGGACATATCATATAATACATTGTATTACATACAGGACATATCATATAATACATTGTATTACATACAGGATACATCATATAATACATTGTATTACATACAGGATACATCATATAATACATTGTATTACATACAGGATATATCATATAATACATTGTATTACATACAGGATACATCATATAATACATTGTATTACATACAGGACATATCATATAATACATTGTATTACATACAGGATACATCATATAATACATTGTATTACATACAGGATATATCATATAATACATTGTATTACATACAAGATATATCATATAATACATTGTATTACATACAGGATACATCATATAATACATTGCATTACATATGAGATACATCATATAATACATTGTATTACATACAGGATATATCATATAATACATTGCATTACATATGAGATACATCATATAATACATTGTACTACATACAGGATATATCATATAATACATTGTATTACATATGACAGTGGTTCTTAACCTTGTTGGAGGTACTGAACCCCACCAGTTTCCATAGCTCAGGGGTTAGAGCACTGGTCTTGTAAACCAGGGATCGCGAGTTCAAATCTCGCTGGGGCCTCCCTGCAAGTGTTGGCGACTGTATCTCAAAAAACAAAACCATTAAGAACAGAGAACAAAACCATTAAAACATGGGGTGTCAGGAGGGCACACACTGGGGTGGGGGGGTTGAGAGGGCATACCATGGGGTGTCAGGAGGGAACACACTGGGGGGAGGTGTTGGGAGGGCATACTATGGGGTATCAGGAGGGCACACACTGGGGGGGGGGGGGTCTGGGAGGACATACCATGGGGTGTCAGGAGGGAACGCACTGGGGGGAGGTGTTGGGAGGGCATACCATGGGGTATCAGGAGGGCACACACTGGGGGGGGGGTCTGGGAGGACATACCATGGGGTGTCAGGAGGGAACGCACTGGGGGGAGGTGTTGGGAGGGCATACCATGGGGTATCAGGAGGGCACACACTGGGGGGGGTTGGGAGGACATAGCATGGGGTGTCAAGAGGGAACACACTTTGGGGAGGTGTTTGGAGGGCATACCATGGGGTGTTAGGAGGGCACACATTGGGGGGAGGTGTTGGGAGAGCATTCCATGGGGTATCAGGAGGGCACACACCAGGGGGTATTCACAATGCTTTATTGAGCTAAATGAAAAGGACATGCATTTCCATCTGTCAGCTAACAGCACCTCTATGCTAAGCTGCAGTAACTCAGCAGACGTAGCATAGAGGTGCTTGTAAACTAATCCACCATGTACAGCTAGCTGAGCCTACCTCCAGGAACATTCACTCGGCTCCCTCTGCTCAGCTGCTCACACTTCCCTCTTCCAGGCGGGCGCGATCTCCGTGGTCAGGTACATCCCCATCCCGCCCACTCAAGCAGCAAGCAGCCTGCAGGAGATAGGCTGGAAACCTGCTGGGGGAGGTACAGGGGGCGGAGTGTCAAGTGTCTATGTGTAATGGCTGTGAGTTGTCCCGACCGCAGCTCTGATTTCCCGGGGTGCGCTCGGCCTCACAATCAGTAATATTTTCTCGGGGGGAGCAATTGCCCCTTTGTCCCCCCCCCCCCCCCGCGCCGAACCCCGGAGACTGACTCACCGAACCCCTGGGGTTCGATCGAACCCAGGTTAAGAACCACTGACATATGAGATACATCATATAATACATTGCATTACATATGAGATACATCATATAATACATTGTATTACATATGAGATACATCATATAATACATTGTATTACATATGAGATACATCATATAATACATTGTATTACATACAGGATACATCATATAATACATTGTATTACATATGAGATACATCATATAATACATTGTATTACATACAGGATATATCATATAATACATTGTATTACATACAGGATACATCATATAATACATTGTATTACATACAAGATACATCATATAATACATTGTATTACATACAGGATACATCATATAATACATTGTATTACATATGAGATACATCATATAATATTGAAAATCAAAGTCATCTCTATGATGTGTGGCGGGCGGACTCGGTGAAGGTCGGATGAGTGTTGCCAACCAACATGGCGGACAAGGCAGATGAGGCTTCCAAAGAGAAGGAACATCGCGGGGAGTCTATCACCCCAAAAGAATAGGAGACACACGCTGGCTTATACAGAGGGAAGAAAGTGGGAATGATTTCATCCATCCACGGTGTTAAGGAAGCATCCTCATGATCAGAATATTTAGAGGCTTGATTGTCTCTTACATCTGGTAAGAGGCTTGCATTTATTTATCACCCGGGTGACCGTGCACGTGTGCAGGTGGAATTAGAACACTGGTTTTTTCATATTAGAATATCATTATCAGGCACTTACCTTCTTTCCGCCAGGTAAGGAGGCATTTCACCCGGTGGAGGGAACACTACATCATCACCTTGATTTTTAATTGGATTCTCTTCACCATTTTTCACATTTTGGATCACAATATCCAATGGACTTTATTTCAATGTTTTATTTGTATAGTCACATTGAGTGTTATTTGTAAATTTTGTTTGTTCATTTACACACACTCACCCATCACTGTGATTCCGATTGGGTTTTTTTCCCCATTTTTGTTATATATTGTTCAATATATGATTTTTCACATATAAGAAAAGCGCACCATCACCTTTAAACAATACACATCATATAATACATTGTATTACATACAGGATACATCATATAATACATTGTATTACATACAGGATACATCATATAATACATTGTATTACATACAGGACATATCATATAATACATTGTACTACATACAGGATACATCATATAATACATTGTATTACATACAGGATACATCATATAATACATTGTATTACATACAGGATACATCATATAATACATTGTACTACATACAGGATACATCATATAATACATTGTATTACATACAGGATATATCATATAATACATTGTATTACATACAGGATATATCATATAATATATTGTATTACATACAGGATACATCATATAATACATTGTATTACATACAGGATATATCATATAATACATTGTATTACATACAGGATATATCATATAATACATTGTATTACATACAGGATACATCATATAATACATTGTATTACATACAGGATACATCATATAATACATTGTATTACATACAGGACATATCATATAATACATTGTATTACATACAGGATATATCATATAATACATTGTATTACATACAGGATATATCATATAATACATTGTATTACATACAGGATACATCATATAATACATTGTATTACATACAGGATATATCATATAATACATTGTATTACATACAGGATATATCATATAATACATTGTATTACATACAGGATACATCATATAATACATTGTATTACATACAGGATATATCATATAATACATTGTATTACATACAGGAGATATCATATAATACATTGTATTACATACAGGATACATCATATAATACATTGTATTACATACAGGAGATATCATATAATACAATGTATTACATACAGGATATATCATATAATACATTGTACTACATACAGGATACATCATATAATACATTGTACTACATACAGGATACATCATATAATACATTGTATTACATACAGGAGATATCATATAATACATTGTACTACATACAGGATATATCATATAATACATTGTACTACATACAGGATATATCATATAATACATTGTATTACATACAGGACATATCATATAATACATTGTATTACATACAGGATACATCATATAATACATTCTCCTCACTAGAGCAGAGGATGTAAACAAAAAAAGTGTTAAAAATAATAATAATAATAATATTAACAAAGATAAAAAAGCTATATCAGGGTTTGGTCTAGGTCAGTGCCAGGATTAGGGATAGGGTCAAAGGTCAGGCTCAGTATTAATGTCAGGTCAAAGGTCAGGGCCAGTGTATTTTAGGTAGGAGTAATGGAAAATCCTTTTTTTTTTAAACTTAGTATCAGTTTTAGTGTCAGTGTGTTTTAGGTAGGATTAAAAAAAAAAAAAGCGCTATTGTTTCCTTGCCCTACTATGGGTACAAATAACATATACATATGTTGTATTGCTGTGATCATCAAGAGTAGAAGAATTTATTTTGGGTTGTGCTTTGGCGGTAGGTCATAATAATAGCAAGAAATTTGCAGCTATTTTTTTTTTTTTTTAATCAGGAAGTAAAAGTTTATTGAACCTTCATAAACACAATACTTGAAAGAAAACAAAACAACGGAAAATTCCTATCATACTTACCGTAATTTTCCTTTCCTGGTGGTCTCCATGGCAGCCTACGTGTGGGTTAACCCCGCCTCCTCTCCAATGGTATAGGACCCCCCTCTATAAATTTCAGCTTGCAGGCACAGCCAGTGTTCCATATCTTAGCCGAATCCAAGACCAGAGGGTGGGAACTCCGGCTGCCATGGAGACCACCAGGAAAGGAAAATTACGGTAAGTATGATAGGAATTTTCCGTTTTCCTGGCAGTCTCCATGGCAGCCTACGTGTGGGAAATAACTAGCCCAAACCACACGGGTGGGAATGTTTCAAATCAAATTTTACTTCAAATTATTAGCAGACAAAACAGTCAAGCCAAAATTAACTGAAGATAAGGAGGCTGGCTCCACACAATAATGTGTCATGAACGTATTTACAGAAGACCATGAAGCTGCTCTGCAGACTACTTCTGGTGCAACATGATGTGAAGCCGCCCAGGACGTTGAGATGCTTCTCGTCGAGTGGGCTGTCACCGCCTCCGGAGGAGCCAAACCCTCTACACAGTAAGCTCGCTGAATGGCAGACACAATCCAGGCCGCAATGGACCTTGACGAGGCCCGTTTCCCTCTATTCTTGCCTGAGAAAAGGACGAAGAGATTATCCGATTGTCTGAAAGAAGACGTTGACTGGAGATATTCCATAAGAGTTTTCCCTACATCCAAGGGATGAGGTTCATTATCCTCTGAAGAACGAAAGGTAGGAAGTACAATCTCCTGGTTCTCATGAAAAACCGATGATACCTTCGGATTGGAATTGAGCATCGGAATTAGGACTACTCGGTCCGGGAAAAACGTGAGAAAAGGTTCTTTATAACCAAGAGAACTGATCTCAGAAACTCTTTTAGCTGAAGTGATTGCTACTAAAAAGGCTGTTTTAATGGTAAGATCTTTAATGGAGTCCGACAAACTAGATCTTGAAAGGACGTTAAGGACAAGGGGAAGGTCCCATTTTGGGAACCTTGGCTTCCTCTGAGGTCTGAGTCTGACCGCACCTTTGAAGAATTGTTGTATGAGTATATGCTTGGCCCAGGAGAACCCTGAGAACACCGATAAGGCTGATATTTGCACCCTGAGAGTCCCAACTGATAGGGACTTATCCAGACCTGCTTGAAGGAACTTCAGGACTTCTTGAACTCCGAAATTCAGGGAATGATTTCCCTCCGGGTACGTGAATTCCAAGAATCTAGACCAGACTCTACAGTAAACTCTGTTCGTGCTAGGTCTCCTAGAGTTCATTAAAGTAGGGATTGCCCCAGGAGGGCATCCGAGTGACTCCAACCTCTCCCTCTCAAGAACCAGACCGTTAACCTGAGCAAGGCGGGGCAGGGGTGTAATGTTGTTCCCTGCGAGAGAAGGTCTGGTTTGATGGGCAGGGGAATCGGGCTCCGATAGCTGAGTTGCAGGAGAAGTGGGAACCAGGGCCTGTTCGGCCAGTGAGGGGCTACCATGACGATCTCCACATCTTCCGCTTGGAGTCTCTGAAGAAATCTGAGGATGATGGGAAATGGGGGAAAAGCATATGCCCTGCTGAATTCCCATCTGTCGGTCAGAGCATCCGTTCCGCATGCTTGGTGACACTTGCTGCGTGTGAAGTACCGGACTAGCTTGTGGTTGCATGGAGATGCAAACAGGTCTACTTCTGGTGAGACCCCTAGGGACAGAATCCACTTGAATGAGTCTATGTGGAGAGACCACTCGTTGTGATTCAACTGAACTCTGGAAAGGAAATCTGCCTGAACATTCTGTGGCCCCGGAATGTAGGCCGCCGAGATGTTGGACAGATGGGCTTGGGCCCATGTCATGATTGGGTCTACTTCTTGAAGAAGGGAGAGACTCCTGGTACCGCCCTGTCTTTTCACATAAGCCACTGCCGTGGTGTTGTCCATTCGAAGAAGTACGGATTTGCCTTCTATTAGATGATGGAAAGCTTGAAGAGCTAGAAAAGCCGCACGAAGCTCCAGGACGTTGGAAACCGGGGAGTGGGCTTGCGGGGGCCATTTCCCTTGAGCCACCTCTGTCATGCAATGGGCTCCCCAGCCAGAGTTGCTGGCGTCGGTTGTAATGATGACCCATGTGATGGGGACTAGAGAATGGCAATTGAGCAGGTTCTTGCGTTGGAGCCACCAAAATAAGCTGCTCCTCATGCTGTGGGAAATAAAGATATGCTGATCGTGATCTTCCGGATTCCACTGCCGAAGGAAGCCCCTCTGAAAGGGCCGCATTCGCCACAGTGCCCACTTGACCATAGGGGCCGTCGAGACCATTGTGCCGATGATCTTGAGACACTGGGATGCCGTCAGAAAAGAGGATGAGAGGGCTGGAAGGATCCTCTCCCGAACCACCGGGATTTTCTCTAGAGGCAGAGAAAGTGTATTCTGAACGGTGTTGAATTGAGCCCCTAGATAGACCAGATGTTGAGAGGGCTCCAGATGACTTTTTTGAAGATTCAACAACCACCCGAACTCCATGAGAGTTGTAGTGACCAGGTCCCTGTGGAACAAAAGTTGATCCCGGTCTTGTGACAACAGTAGAAGATCGTCCAAGTAGTGATGTAGACGTACACCCTTTGTTCTGATTAGAGCCACCACAGCTAGAAGGACCTTGGAAAACACCCTTGGGGATGTGGACAGGCCAAAAGGAAGGCAGATGAACTGGAAGTGTTGATGTTCTACCGCGAAACGAAGGTACTTGTGGAAGTTTAGTGCTATAGGCACATGGAAATACGCGTCTTTGAGATCTATTGACACTAGCCAGTCTCCTGGAAGTACTGCTTTCTGGATAGTAGATAAGGTTTCCATTTTGAACTTTTCGTTCTTGATGAACCTGTTGAGATAGGTGAGATCTATCACAGGGCGCCAGGATCCATTCTTCTTCTGTACTAGAAAGAGGGGCGAGTACACGCCTTGGAATCTTTCCTGCACGGGCACCGGAATTATTGCGCCCTGAGCTACCAAAGTGCTTACATAGTCGAGCAAAACGTTTCTTTTCTCGTCCTGAGAAGGCAAGCGAGTGGGAATAAATCTGGACACGGGATCTGTTGAGAAAGTCCATGTGTGTCCTGTGGACACTGTCCTGATGGTCCAGAAGTCTGAGATTGAGGCCGCCCAGACACGCTGAAAGTGGAGCAGGCGTGCCCCCACCTGGCATGTCTGAACGGGCCCAATCTCAAAAGGACTTCGAGGTTTCTTGACCGGAAGGTGCTGAGCCTCTGACCGGCTTACGAGAGGATGCTTGGCTGCTCTTCCAATTTCTCCTGTAATCTCGCCCAGGCCTATATGAGCGGGCATCCTTTGATCGCTCTGCAAACTGCTTTCTTGGTTGCTGCTTCTTAGGGCCAAAGAGGCGCCTATCTTGGGGAAGGAGACCTGACTTTCCACCCGTCACTTTAGTAATTGCATTATCCAATTTGTTTCCAAATAAAGAGGAACCTTCAAAAGGGATTTTGCACCAAGCCTGTTTAGAGGCTGGGTCTGCCAGCCAGGGACGCAACCACAGGGCCCGTTTGGCTGTGACAGAAGCCAACATGGATCTGGATAAGAGACGTAACACATCAATGGATGCTTCTCCAAGAAACACAGAAGCTAACTTCAGTTCCTGAACAGGAGAGTTCTCTACTGCATCTTCAGACACACTTCTTAATTTTAGTTCAACATCAGAAACCCAGGTTTCCATGGCCTTAGACATGGCTGCTAGTGCTAGCACAGGTTTACAAGCCGCACCGGCTGTGACATAAATTCTTTTTAAATCCAAGTCCATCTTCCTATCCAGAGGGTCTTTAAAGGACACCGCATTATCCAGCGGGAGTGTAACGTGTTTAGCCAGTCTGGAAACTGCAGCATCAACCAGAGGAGCTGATTCCAGGTGACTGACTTCTTCCGATTTAAAAGGATACAACTTGGACAGTTTGGAGGATAAGGAGGTCTTGCTGTCCCCTTTACTCCACTCTTCTAGGATGACATCCTTCAATTCTGACAGGAGCGGAAAGTTTAGCCGCTCTTTCCCCAAATGTTTGAAAAACCTTCTCTGTTTTACTTGTGGGGTACTGGGATCTTCCCATTTCAGAGCCTCTTTGACTGCTCTTATGAGAGGTGCAACAAGGGCAAAATCAAAACCCCCAACTGCACCTTCCTCTTCTTCCGAATCGCTCTCTGAGGATTTCCCGGAAGTGAAGCTTGGCTGAGAGGGACCTTGCTCTTCAGGAGCATCAGCAG
Organism: Pelophylax lessonae; assembly: GCF_965119305.1. Lineage (NCBI taxonomy): Eukaryota > Metazoa > Chordata > Amphibia > Anura > Ranidae > Pelophylax > Pelophylax lessonae. Next base: position 42,083,417 of record NC_138773.1, read on the forward strand.
GAGAGCTGGGAGTAGCAGATCCAGGTGTGGGACTAGCATTCCACTCCTTCATGGATTGTTGGACAATCCGTTTCACCAGGGATTCCAATCTCTGATCTTCAGACTCTCTTTCACCAGCTGCACGAGCGAAACAGGGCTCGCAAAGGGACTTGTCCTCCGGGACATGCGCCCCACAACCCCAACAGGCTCTCTGGGCCGTATGGCTACTGTGGCGGTGTGTGCGGTGTCTGGAGGAGGAATGTGAGCGTCTCCTCTCATGTCTGCTCCCTGATGGAGACTCACGGCGTCTTGACCTTGAAGATGATTCTCTTCGTGGCCTGACAGGGTCTCTTTCTTGACCAGACCTGGAGGAGCTGGGAGAAAGAGAAATCCAGGGAGACACAGGATTTAGCCATGAATCATGAGCCAGCATCCCTCCCTTCATATCCCTCTAAATGTACCAGCACTCACCTGTTGTGAGAGGGCTGGCCACAAGAGGGCGGTGAAGCAGGATCCATGTTTCAGGCAAAACCACAAACTCACTAGGAAGTAGAGCATACAGGGATCACTACAAAGCAATAAGGAACATTCAGGTGTTGTCCTAATATGCATCCAACCGCTCTCCCCCCCCCCCCCTGCATACCACAAAAAGGTATGCAGCATCCGGTCCCCACATACCTGGTAAACAAACGGACAAGGTACCGGGAAGACGTCGCTATGCCCACAGTGCATTCCCAAATGCTCTGGAGCTGACAGGCATTTAAATTTTCGCGCCAGGATGACGTCAGCGATGGCCGGCCGTGATCGCAAGTGCGCATGCGCGGACCAGGCCTCGCTTCCGATCGCGGCGAAGTGCGCATGCGCAGGCAGCGAGCGGAGCTCCATTACCACACAGCGCATGCGTCCGCCGGACTGAGCGGAGGGGAAGCAGGAAGGAGATGGCTGGAACGCACGGAGCGTTCCAGCCGCCATTGGGCCACCAGGGATAGCAAAGAAAGATAGTTTGGAGACAAACAAACATAACAAAAACACTGCCATGGAGGAGACAAATCTTCAGACCCTGTCAGGATATCCGTCGGCCATCCGAAGCACCGCACAGTTATCAGCCAAAGGGGATTTTGAAATGTCACTCACCCGCCCGTGGCTGGGCCCTGGACATAGACACCGACTTTTCATTCCGAGGTAAGCCGACCAAATTCCAACAGGAAATAATCCAAATAGTTGGTCCTTGGAGGAGGACAAAAAAGGAACACTGGCTGTGCCTGCAAGCTGAAATTTATAGAGGGGGGTCCTATACCATTGGAGAGGAGGCGGGGTTAACCCACACGTAGGCTGCCATGGAGACTGCCAGGAAATACAATTTTCAGTGTACAGTATACAGCCAGTAGCCATGAGAAAGCAGCGGCACAATAAGTGGTGTAAAGTACAGGGCCGCTGTTAGAAATCACGGGGCCCCGTACAGCCTACCTAAGCGGGCCACCCGACCCGCCCACCTCAGCGGGCCCCACCACGACCCCGCCCACCTCAGTGGGCCCCACCCTGACCCCACCCACCTCAACAAAATGCAGCCTTGGTCCTCAAGTGATATTTATTTTTCTCCTGCCTGTTATAAATTTGATTAGACTAGTGTTCAAAGACACCTGAGATCATCCCTTTTTAATGAGAATGCTGCCGCTGACTTTAAGGCATACTGTAGATTTTCTTTAAAGCATAGGTTGACCCTGACCACCCGATTTTGTGTGGAACATGTAACATGTTCCAAATCCTGCAGCCGCCTCTCCCCCCGCCATTGTAGTTCTCAAAGAACTACAATGGTGCTGTGGAGCACCGTGGTATTTCTTTGATTTTTTCCTGTCCGTGTATCTGCAAGCCCATACGGGATGTACAGGTACACAGATATACTGACGATCTGAAGAAGACCTACATGGCACCAGGGATCTGCTGATTGCTGGTGCAATGCTTTACAGGCTCCAAAAGAAAAAAAAATAAATGCACATTTTTTTAACTGCAAAAAAATGTGCATTTATTATTTTTTTTAAAAGGTGAACTTATCCTTGAAGCCTTAAAGTACATCTATGATGCCTTTAAATCAGCTGAAGCATGCAATTATAATTATTTAAAATCTTTATGAGCTATTTCACACTAGCATTGCTCTTTGAAGAGTGATCTGCATTCAGATCTCTCTTCAGAGAGCATTTGGCTGGTGGGAGGAGGCATTGTATCACCTCTTCAGCACCTGTTAACCACTTCAAAATCCTGATAACAGTTGAATAGGATACTGGCCAGTAGGCAACATGGTGGGTGGTCCAATGGGGACAATTTTTGCTGCGCAAAAAGCTTTGCAGTTGTGACATATGTACTTTCCATCCCGCTACCTTTCCAGCATAAGGGCTCTTTGAAACATCTGCTTAGCAAGGGATTCCCTGCTGAACTGGAGCTTCTTGGCATAGATGGCAGTGTTAAAACATCTGTGCCAGTTCAGTCTATGCCCACGTATACCACACAGTGGATAGGGGTGGACTTGTGATGGCTCTATGGATGGACAGATGTAAATGGAAATGTGTCCATTTACATCAGGCTATGTTTAATCTGTCATGCTTAGGTCTGGAAAAATATACAAGGGTGAAGTCCTTTTCCATTTTTTTTTTTCGGAAACTGGACATATCCAGAGGTAGGTGGATGTAAACAGACAGCAGTCCTTGTCTGACAGATTAAACATAGCCTGATGTAAATGGACACATTTCCATATACATCTGTCCATCCATAGAGCCATCACAAGTCCACCCCTATCCACTGTGTGGTGTATGTGGATTTCTGTAGACCTACATAGAGGTATGCACAAAAAAATTGACTGGTGGATCTAAGTGGAAAGCTTGGGCAAATATTTCTTATGGGGAGTTGTTGGAGGGGTCTTAAAAACACAGCTCAGCCATTTACTGCCCTCCAAACAGAAATGTAAGCAAGCATCTCATGGTTATGATTACCATCATTATAATGATCAGAGCACAGCAGCTGCTCTGTTCCTCTGTCACAGTGTCACTGTTGGTTGCTGATTCTGTTATGGCTGTACTGTCTTACAATCTGTAACACAGTACAGCCATAAAGTTAACAAAATCAGCACCCAACAGCAATGTGACACTGACAGAGCAGCTGCTGTGATCTGATCGTCATAATGATGGTAAGCACACAGTGGAGAGTTGGGGAGTGTACCTTCCTTCCTTGGTAGTCAGTGTCAGTGTGTGAGGCTGTGCACCTCCCCCAGCCATCGGATTAAGCCTGCAGTGCCCTCTCAGCCTCCAGCCCACCTCACAACAGTCTCTTCCTCTGTCCGTGGAACTTACTGAGGGAGCAGTGTAGAAAAATATCACTCCGCCAGTGAAAACCTAGGCAGTGGATGGCCGTGACCGGAACTATATGGCAGCACATAAGCTTGTCTGCCTGCGCCCCGAAAAAGGAAAAGAAGTCCCTCCTCTTCTCAGTGCTGACATCTCCTGGGCCCCTAATGTTAACCCTAGGGGGCCCAGGAAATTACCCTCAACAAAAAAACAAACAAATTGAAGAAGGTATGGTTTATAAAAAAACTTTTTATTTATTTAGGAGAAACAACTGTAAAGCTGCCCGGGCCCCCCTGCTGGACTGATAGAGCCTGGGCCCGGTACAACAGGGCTGGTTGTACTGCCCTATCAGCGGCCCTGGTAAAGTACATACAATAAATCAGCTGACATGAAAGAAATATCTAAAGGGGGTATAAGCCTCAAGAATTACCAGCTCAGGATTTAAACAGTTTTAACCACTTGCCGACCGCCCGAAGTACATATACTGCGGCGGTCAGCCCCGGCCAGGCAAAGTAACATACCGGTACGTCACTAGCCTGTTACTGGCTTGTGAGCCAACAGCGGGCGAGCGCGCCCCCCCCCCCCCGGCTCGTTCCCTAACAAGTCAGTGCGTGTGACCGGCGGACCCGATGTCCGCCGGTCACTCGCGATCATTCGCGGGAAGGGAGGAAGGCAGGCGGCTAATGTAAACAAGCCTCCTGTCATTCTCCCCTGTGTAAAAATGGAGATCAGACGGTTCTACTATGTAGGACCGTTGATCTCTGTTTTTACAATAGTAGCCATGTCCAATCACAGTTAGAAACACGCCCCTAGGACACACTTAACCCCTCCCTCTCCAATACAGTTAACCCCTTCCCTGCCAGTGTCATTTTTACAGTAACAGTGCATATGTATAGCACTGATTACTGCAGTAATGTCACTGGTACCCCCAAAAGTGTCAAAAATGTCAGTCAAGGGTCCGATCTGTCCACCGTAATGTCGCAGTCCCGCAAAAAAAAAAATTGCAGATCGCCGCCATTACTCGTTAAAAAAAAAAACACCAAAAATGACAAAAATCTTTCCCTTTGTTATTAAACGCGATAACTTTTGCGCAAACCAATCAAAATACGCTTTTTGCGATTTTTTTTTTAACCAAACATATGTAGCATAAAACAAATTTGCCTAAAATGTTAAAAAATTTAGATTTTCACATTTTTTGGGGGGGAATTTCATATAAAAAAATGTGAAAAATATTGTTATTTTTGCAAAATTGACGCTCTTTTTTTGTTTATAGAGCATGATCAAAAAATCGCACAGGTGATCAAATACCACCAAAAGAAACCTCTGTTTGTGGGAAAAAAGGACGTCAAATTCGTTTAGGTACAGCGTCGCACGACCGCGCAATTGTCCGTTAAAGTCACGCAGTAAAAAATCGCAAAAAAAACCCTGGTCAGGAAGGGGGTAAAATCTTCCAGGGCTTAAGTGGTTAAGCTCAACTTCCGGGGAAGTACGTACTACCCCCAAGCAGCTTAGCGAATTACAATAATCTATGTAACACCAAATCCAGTGGAGCCAGGCCTGGGGAAGCCAAGCAGGATTCCCATAATTTTATACATTTTGCTGGGCATCAACGGTGGAGGTATATTAACTTATGAAGACTTCCCTACAGCACTTATCCACTTCTCTCTAGCTGAGGGAGTTTCCAGCTTCCAGTGTTGAAGAAGCAATTTTTCGAGCCTGAAATAACGCTTTGGATAATGCCTCAATCTGGTAGGAGGACAAATCACCATCTTTCAGAATCTCCAATATGCAAGGTTTCAAGTCTAACTATACAATGGTTTGAAAACTGTATGAAAGGTGTCCACCATTGAATCCCAGTAGCCATGCAATTTGGGACACTGACAAAGCATGTGAATGAGATCTCAGTAATCCCTCTTCCATGCAGCACATTTTTTTAAAAAGGATATTGTTTTTTTGCTTCTTGTGCCAGTTTTCCTTTGAAAATGAAAAAAAAAAAGAAAAAAAAATCAGGAGCTATCCATTACCATTTACCACTAACTGAAAGCCCAATTTTTCCTGAAAAGTAGTGTGATGATTTATAGTTTTGATTAGGAATGCACTGATCCGATATTCGGATCGGATATCGGCCCCGATACGGGCAAAATAGCTGGATCGTTAAAATTAACAGATCCACTGGCCGATCCGGTTTTGCTCTTTATAGCTTGTGAGGGAGCAGAGAACAGCTGTCAAAGAAAAAAAAAAGAGCCTCCTGCAAATGCCTTTCAACTCTCCCAGTTAAGTAAACAATGATTACAATGTATCTTTTCGTTCCATCTGCCGGAGGAGGGAAGTTTAATCTCTTAAAGGCTAAACCCATGACATTTTAGATCTTGAATGCACAATTGTTATAAGGTATCTGCCGATACCGATACAGATCCGGAAGTATTATTTTGTTATAAGCTCACAAAACAGTACTTCCGGATCGGACTCGGGATCGGCGATTTCACAAAGCAAAAGATTGGGATCGGGTTCGGGACCAAAAAAGTCGGATCGGTGCACCCCTAGTTTTGATAACATATGCCAGAATTGTTTAACCTTCATCATGATGGGGTTAAAGTGCCCCTTAACTTTTTTGTATGTGGACCAATCATCTGGAGAATTCAAGTAAACAGCTTCCTAGAAGCCAAAGGCATCAACAAATGCCATTGGCGCTTGGGGACAGGCAAGCAACCATGCTGCTTCATGGCTGTTGACTCAACTAATCCAAACAACAAATGTAGATGTGAAGCACCGGACTTATGCATCAATCAGGTGGCATTGGTTGGACTTGATGACCTTACCACGATAGCTCTACCATGAAGTGGGGGCACCCAAGGGACATTGGCCACTAAATTGAGAAATCCAAATTAATTTGACAAGTGAGCATCACAATAAATAATAATAAAATATTGAAATGGGCATAACTATTTACCACCGCCGCTCAGGGTCTGGCAAACAACCATGCTCTCTCATAGCTGTTGATTCAACCAATCCAAATAAAAGTAGATGTGAGGTGCTGGACCCATCTGTCAACCTGGTGGTATTGGCTGGACTTGATGACTTATGCCCCGTTCACACGCGTCGATAGTTGGCCCGTGAATTTTCGGCCAACGTCCGATCGGCCGATTTTCGGCTTGTTAGTATGATGCTTTCTACAACCGACTCCGACTTTTCCGTCGAATAAAATCTGGTGTGCATGCTATAAAATTTTTGTTGGCCGTCAACACAACGGCCGATTTTCGGTCAGTCAGTACAGATTTCGGCAGACAAAAATCTGATAAGCAAGACTGGGCATGCTCAGAGAAGAAAAAACACACTGAAAGTAAACCAGCACATGACATCACTTCTGAAGTTGATTTTTGTTGGCCGAGAAAATTTGTGTGCAGTCTAGGCACATACCAACCAACACAACAACACTGGACAAAACACGGCCGATCGGTCGGCCGATAATCGTTGCGTGTGTACGAGGCATAAGCCTTGACAGCTCTACCACAATGCAGGGGCTGATGGCCTCCCAAATTGAGAAGTCCAAGGGAAATTGACTAAAAGAGTTACAGATAGTCTACTTACAAGTCCATAATTATTTAACCACTGCCGCTTGGGGATTGGCAAGCAGCTATGCTTTCTTGTGCCTGTTGACTCAACCATTCAAAACAAAAGTAGATGTGAGGCTATGGACTCATCCATTCATCAGGTGGTATTGGTTGGACGTTATGACTTAACCTTGACAGCTCTACTACAACATAGGGGGTCCCCAAGAGACAATGGCCTCCCAAATAGAGAAATCCATACGAAAGTTATAAAAGAACATTCGACAATCGTCTTAGGAGTCCATAATCATTTACCCACTATGGCTTGGGGACTGGTGAGCAACAATGCTCTCTCTTGGTTGTCAACTCAAGTGAAATTGACAAAAGGAGCACCAGACAGTCTTCTTAGTACGACATGTCAGGCGACTTGGTCAGCCTGACAAGTCACGCACCGTCGCGGTCCATAGTGTAGTACAGGAACGGTTCTAATAGGAGCGGCACAAGTCGCTCCGACTTAGAAAAAGGGTCCTGTACTACTTCGGGGCGACCTGGAGCGACTTGCATAGACATTCATTATATGAAGTCCGTGCAAGTCGTGCCGAAGTCGCGGTGCACGCGACTTCACAGGTCGCCCCCGAAGTCGTGCCGATTCAGTGTGAACCGGCACTAAGAGTCCCTAATCATTTCATATTAATAACAATATAACAACAGGAAGAAAAAAGGCATCCAACACATTTCAGGGGCCAGCATTAGTAGTCGCTGGAGAAACTCATGCAGCTGCACTAGTATCAGGAATGTTCAATCCCTGACAATGATGAAGGGGGTTATTGGCCCCCAAAACATATCTGCCATATTTTATCACCCTGTTGTTATATTTTGGTCAACATTAAATAACTCTTAAGATGAGCATCTGGTGTTTTATTTGTCAGTTTTCAGAGAAAGGAAATACAATAAGACACGTGGCCACTCACTAAAACTAGAGGAAAGGCGGTTTAACCTTAAAATACGCAGGGGGTTCTTCACTGTCAGAGCAGTAAGGATGTGGAATTCTCTTCCGCAAACAGTCGTATCAGCAGGGAGCATGGATAGTTTTAAAAAACTATTAGATGGGCATCTTAAAGCCCACAACATACAGGGGTATACAATGTACAACATACAGGGGTATACAATGTACAAAATACAGGGGTATACAATGTACAACATACAGGGGTATACAATGTACAAAATACAGGGGTATACAATGTACAACATACAGGGGTATACAATGTACAACATACAGGGGTATACAATGTACAACATACAGGGGTATACAATGTAAAATCATACAGGGGTATACAATGTACAAAATACAGGGGTATACAATGTACAACATACAGGGGTATACAATGTACAACATACAAGGGTATACAATGTACAACATACAGGGGTATACAATGTACAACATACAAGGGTATACAATGTACAACATACAGGGGTATACAATGTACAACATACAGGGGTATACAATGTACAAAATACAGGGGTATACAATGTACAACATACAGGGGTATACAATGTACAACATACAGGGGTATACAATGTACAACATACAGGGGTATACAATGTACAACATACAGGGGTATACAATGTACAAAATACAGGGGTATACAATGTACAACATACAGGGGTATACAATGTACGGTTAACAGCAAACACGCACACACATCATAGGTTGAGCTGGATGGACTGATGTCTTTTTTCAGCCTCACAAACTATGTAACTATGTAACTAAGTTTCACTGGGCTTTCTCTTGGTGGGTTTGGTGGATATGATGGTAGGCATTCTCCCAGGTCTCACATGTATCTCTCCTCTAGGTACCTTCACACTGCCCTGTAATCAATCAAAGCTCTTTCCGTTGAAGGTGATGGTATTTTTGGGGGAAGATAGAAATCAGTCATGGGTCCGTCTGGAGCTGTATTCAACAATTGTGGAGATAAACACTACAAAGCCATCGCTGCGTCTGCCAGCATACCTGACCAGGAACAGCTCCCAAAAATATTCCTGTTTTGCCTATAAAAGTGAACATCTGGAAAACGACACAGGTAACCATTTCCCTTATTCTGTATGCAGGATGTAAATCTCAGTAGCAGTTCTTACTCTGTATGTATGGATTTTTGCACAGTACCACTTTTCTTGTATTTTATGTTGGGTGTAATTCTCAGTATCTGCTCTTATTCTGTATGTATGGACAGTGCACAGTACCACTTCTCTTGTCCTGTATGCTGGATGTAATTCTCAGTATCTGTTCTTATTCTGCATGTATGGACTCATGCACAGTACCACTTCTCTTGTCCTGTATGCTGGGTGTAATTCTCAGTATCTGTTCTTACCCTGTATGTATGGACTGTGCACATTACCACTTCTCATGTCCTGTATACTGGATGTAATTCTCAGTATTAGTTCTTATTCTGTATGTATGGACTGTGCACAGTACCACTTCTCTTGTCCTGTATGCTGGATGTAATTCTCAGTATCTGTTCTTATTCTGCATGTATGGACTCATGCACAGTACCACTTCTCTTGTCCTGTATGCTGGGTGTAATTCTCAGTATCTGTTCTTACCCTGTATGTATGGACTGTGCACAGTACCACTTCTCATGTCCTGTATACTGGATGTAATTCTCAGTATTAGTTCTTATTCTGTATGTATGGACTGTGCACAGTACCACTTCTCTTGTCCTGTATGCTGGATGTAATTCTCAGTATCTGTTCTTATTCTGCATGTATGGACTCATGCACAGTACCACTTCTCTTGTCCTGTATGCTGGGTGTAATTCTCAGTATCTGTTCTTACCCTGTATGTATGGACTGTGCACATTACCACTTCTCATGTCCTGTATGTTGGGTGTAATTCTCAGTATCAGTTCTTATTCTGTATGTATGGACTGTGCACAGTACCACTTCTCATGTCCTGTATACTGGATGTAATTCTCAGTATTAGTTCTTATTCTGTATGTATGGACTGTGCACAGTACCACTTCTCATGTCCTGTATGTTGGGTGTAATTCTCAGTATCTGTTCTTACTCTTTATGTATGGATTTTTGCACAGTACCACTTTTCTTGTATTTTATGTTGGGTGTAATTCTCAGTATCTGCTCTTATTCTGTATGTATGGACTGTGCACAGTACCACTTCTCTTGTCTTGTGTGTTGGGTATAATTCTCAGTATCTGTTATAAAGTTGGAATGGAAAGTTGATGGTACCACCTCTGCCTTGTAGTCCTTTGCCCCATGTAAGCTCCAAGTCCCAAACAAGGACTTACACGCAGCTTCTTCATTGTGCTCCCAGCAGTTGCTGGAGGCATTAAAGAGAACCCGTTGCCCCTCCCCCTGCACAGGTAATAGTTCTGTATTACAACCACGTCACATTGATAGCAGAGCTGGGAAATTTGTAGCTTCTACAAAGACAAAAAAAAATGAAAAGCCGTGAAAAGAAATTCATTTCAAAACAGTTTTGTAACATCCTCTTTAAATCCTCTTCCATGTAATTTTGTTTTTCACAAACTTCTTATTTTACGTGACCTATGACTATGACGTATCCGCCACCGTCTTCTCCTTTTTTATCTTTTCTTAGCAACTTTGTTCCATTACTTTCATATTGCAACACTCCCTTTTTCTATTTAAAGATTCCTTTTGTGCCGCAGACTGGCTGTTCCTGTAGATTTATTTGTGTCCCCTCCCTAAAAAAACACGCTTAGTCCTTCTTGAGATATTTTGTTGTCAAACCAAAGACGCTCGGGGTGTGACTAAGAGAAACGCAACACACCCCGGCAGTTCATTCCTAGGAAATCTCTTATCAGTAGAAAAACATAGAAATCAGTAAGGCTTTTCTTGCATCCCTTTGACCCTTGTTTAGAATGTCCATCAGGTTAACCAATTTCCAACCGCCCGCCGCAGTTTTACTGCAGCAGGCTGGCTCGACTGCGCGAACCGACGTAATACTACATCAGTTGCGCGCGTAGTGCTGGGGGGGGGGTGAGCGTGCACCACCGCGCTCCCGCCCGCACTAAGCAGCGGGGATGCCGATCCACAGGACCAGTGGCACCAATTGCCGCCGGGCACACGCGATTGTTCCCTGCTGAGAGAGAAGGACGGTCAGCTGTTGTAGACACATGTTACGAACCTCAGCGTAAAAAGGAATGAAACCGCCGTTTAGTGGATGTACCACCTTTGCAGCATGTACGAATTACCCCTGTAGCACACCAGCATACGAATAATCATCCAAAGAGAGCCCCAAACAATCGAACGGCTTTCTGTATAATAAATCCCCCTCCAAAAATGAGACAAAGCTCCGAGTTGAGGGTAAAAACAGGAACTGTTTATTACATTCCAAGACATACAGTTACACACAGCTAAGGGGCACTCCCCTTAGCCTTGCAAGGGGGGGGGATGAGACAAGGACCAACCAATGAGAACTGAACATTTGTAAATTTGAAACAGGCAGTCTTAATACACAACCCCTGCGGAGAGATGTCTAAAGCCCAGCTCAGGCTATTGTCTGTATCATGAATCCACACACTTAGACACAGGAACAGGAGGGGGGGGGGGGGGGGGGGATGGGCTGTAACATTACATTACATTAACTCAATGCCATGAGTCCTGCCATCTTCCTTTGTTCAGAGGATGAATAAAAAGGAAATAAAATGCAATAAAAGTGCAATGTCCCAAACTCATAGGAAAATGACACAAAGGGGTTTACAATCCAGGGACAGGGTGATCCGTCACACATAGTGACGGTTAGTACCGTCACAACACAGTTGACTGTTCTCTCTGAAATGATCACAGAGCCCATGTGATTCTTCTATATAGGATCAGGGCCGGTGCTTCCACTAGGCAAACTAGGCAGCCGCCTAGGGCGCATTGCCACCTAGGGGCGCAGCCAGGAGTCGGCACTCTCTCTTCATCATGAATGATTATTGTGAGCTGAGAGGAGAGGTGGTGGTAGGGGAGGAAGAAGGGGAAGAGAAAGATGCCAGGTGTCTTGGGCAGTGGCGGAACTATCAGGCCCTGGCTTTCCACCACTGTTGGAGGGGCCCCAAGAGGCAGGAATGGGGCCCACCAGAGTGCTGCCTGCATGATTATCCTCTTCGGCTTAAGCTGAACGGCCTTAACCCCAGCACTGGAGGGCGGAACCTTTACTGTGGCAGAAGCGACGAGGCACCGGAATGGTCTGAGGAGGTTGGTGATGAAGGACATGCGGAGTTCTCCGACTGCTGCTTTTCCCTCTACCAGGAGTCGGTTGGAGCTGTGGTGAGCACTGTGGTCCAGGAGAGGAGCGTCCTGGGAGAAGGAATCAGCAGGATCACTTGGAAGGAGGGCAGAGTGGGGGCCACTCTCTTCATACCGCCCAGTTAGTGTCCCCAGAACAGGGGATCGCTGTCCCTGGGTGTTACATGGAGCATCCCTGGTATGAAAGGGAATTAGGCTCAGCAGGTGTGCCATTGGGAATCAGAGTGACCAGGTATGACATGGAGGATAGGGGTCACCGGGTGTATCAGGAGTTTGGGGTCACCAGGTGTGCCATGAGGAATTGGGGTCCTTGGGTGTGCCATGGGGGATTGGGGTCCCCAAGTGTGACACGGAGTTACATCAGGGTCCCCAGGTGTGACATGCAGGAACATCAGGGTCCCCAACTGTGACATGGAAAAACATCAGGGTCTGACATAGAGGAACATTGGGGTCACTGAGTATGACAGCATGATATGGAGGAACACGGGGGTCCCTGGGTGTGACATGGAGGAACATCAGGGTCAGTGGGTATGATAGCATGGCATTGAGGAATATTGGGGTCCAAGGGTGTGACATGGAAAAACATCAAAGTCCCTGGGTGTAACACGGAGGGACATTAGGGTCCCCGGGTGTGACATGGAGGAATATGGGGGTCACTGGGTATGAAAGCATAACTTGGAGGAACCATCAGATCGGGGTCACTGGGTATGACATAGAGGAGTTTTTAACCCCTTCCCTTTTTTTTTTGGGGGGGGGGCGCAAGTAGCTGGTCTTGCCTAGGGCGTAAAATAGTCTAGCACCGGCCCTGTATAAGATCACAGGTCTCTATGGTCATTTCACAAGCCCCTCCCCCCCACAGTTAGTAAACACTCCCCTAGGCTTACATTTAACCCTTTGATCACCCCCTAGGTTACCCCTTCCCTGCCAGTATCATTATTACAGTAACAGTGCAGATTTTTAGCACTCATTACTGTAGTAAAGTCACTGGCCCCCTAAAAGTGTCAAAATTGTTGCAGTCCCGCTAAAAAACAGATCACTGCCATTACTATTAAAAAAAAATAAAAATGACATAAATCTTTCCCGTAGTTAGCAGACGCGATAACTTTTGCGAAAACCAATCAAAATACGCTTATTGCGATTTTTTTTTTTTTTTTCTACCAAAAATATGTAGCAGAATACAAATTGGCCTAAAAGGATGGAAAAATTAGATTTTTACATTTTTTGGGGAATGTTATATAGCAGAATGTGAAAATATTGTTTTTTTTTTTTTTCCAGAATTGTCACTCTCCGCACAGGTGATCAAATACCACCAAAAGAAAGCTCTATTTGTAGGGAAAAAGGACATCAATTTTATTTGGGTACAGCGTCGCACAACCGCGCAATTTTTCATTAAAATAACGCAGTGCCAAATCGCAAAAAATGGCCTGGTCATTTAGGGGGAAAATCCTCCCAGTCCAGAACTGGTTAAAGTGATTCTAAAGGAAAAATTAAACAAAAATAGTAAAAAAAAATATTATTAATAATAAAAAAACATGTTATACTTACCTACTCTGCAATGGTTTTCCAGAGAGCAGCCTGGATCTTCTTCTTTATAGGTCCCCCGTCAGAGGTCTTGGCTCCTCCCTCCTGCTGGGTTCCCCCAAAAGCAAGCCTCTTGCTATGGGGGGACTCGAGCAGGCTCACTTTCAAGCCATGCTCTGTGTGTCAATTCCGTGGCTTAGCCCCGCCCCCGCTCTCTTCTCATTGACTCACTGGCTGTGATTGACAGCAACAGGAGCCAATGGTTCCTGCTTCTGTGTGAGCTAAAGAGGAGAGAGAGAGACCCCGGAGAGCTGCTTCTCTCTTACACATTGCATGATCAAGATGGGGCTCAGGTAAGTATTGGGGGGCCTGGGGGGGGGGCTGCACCCAGAAGGTTTTTTACCTTAATGCTTAGAATTCATTAGGGTCAAAACCCTTAAACCCTTAGAACCACTTTAATACTAGAAAAGTATTCAGCAGTAGGGATGAATCTATGTTTGGACTGAATTGTGCTTGTTCTGAAGTTCAGCAAATGGCAAAACTAAATGGGTGTTGATGTCAAGGGGGACCCCACACAAAAAAGAAGAAAAAAAAGCTGATTTTATACTGGATATAAGGAGGGAACCCAACTCAAAGAACAAGAAAAAAAGTGTAGGGTCATCCTCAAAATCCATACCAGACCTTTTTCTGAGCATGGAGCCCCCCCTTCCTTCCTGAACCATACCAGGCCACATGTCCTCAACACTGTGCTAGAGGAGATCCCAACCAGCGAAGCACCTTATCCCCATATTGATAAGGACAAGGGCCTTTTACCCATTACCTTAGCCCGGTGATCATAGGGGGTCTATGGGTGGGGGGCTTATTTGGATTTGGAAGCTGCCTTTCACTGCTCCTCACCCAGAGAGCCCAAATCTTGTTTCCAGCTTTCATCACACCTTAAATCACAGGTGTCAAACACAAGGCCCGCGGGCCGAATCCGGCCCTCCAGGCCATTTTATGTGGCCCTCGCACCTCTCCTGTAGTTGCAGGAGAGCTCAAGTCCTTCTCCAGACCTTATACTTTCTGCTTTCCAGCAATGCCTCCAGCTTCTTCCCAGCAGTAGCACAAGGTAAGGGAGGTGCACTGTGATGTAAGGGAGGGTGGGGGACTCAACTTTTGATGGTGGAGAGGCTCTTGACGTCTTATGTAAGGGTAGGGGATGCTCTTGACATCTAGTCTTACAGATACAACCGGCCCTTTTGAGGGCAATCATAATGTTGATGCGGCCCGCAATCAAATTGAGTTTGACACCCCTGCCTTAAATGGACTCTGGCACTATTAGCAGTCAAAAGATCCTCAATGAGACCCTTCTTTATCAATGTCAATGCAACCATTGTTAGCACTCGAGATGGAATATACTTCAAAGGAACAGTGTGAGAATGTCCCTGCAGGGTGTGCCGAAGCTGCAAATATTGGAAAAATGATTGTTTAGATAACTAAAATTGTTCTAATAGAGACTGACAGGGAAGTAAAATACTGTTATCATATAACTGATAAATGAAGAGAATGCCAGCCTGTTTCCAGCTCCCAAATCCCTTCAATTTGGATAGATCGGGAAAACTTCGAATGATTCCAAATTGGGGCATATTGCATTTTTTCATTTTCGCTTTAAGCATTAATAAAAACGCTGTTCCCCATTAAACTGATTATACATTTTTTTATTCATGGGTAAATTTGATATTTCAAGTTTACCTGTCTACTTTCAGCTGCTCTGTTGAAAAAAAAAAAAAGCCTTCCTTCTTTCATGTTCCTGTTTCTGTTTCAGTCAGACAGTTTAAAGGCAAACAGCTTCTGCTATGCGGCTAATTTAAAGCGGAGTTCCGGCCACAGAAACAAAATTTCAACATACATACCCCCGGGACAGTCAGGGCTAGTGCATTCCACAATGGCTAGCCTCTGATCTGTCCCGGTTCGCACTTACCTTTTAGAAGAAATACTTACTTTTAAAATTTCTTCTCCAGCGCTGCCATCTCAGGTGTGGGCAGCTTGAAGCCAGCGCGATCCTCTTCTGCGTCCTCTTCCGTCCTCTTCGGTCCCACGATGCACTGCACCGGCCCCACCGTCACTTCCGGGGCCGCAGCGCCATCCCTGCAATGCTTCTGGGCATGCCCAGAAGCTGTTTAGCAAGGTATGACGCGCCTGCACCGGAACTGACGTCTGGGCCGGTGCAGGTGCATTGATTCCTGGGAGCGATGACGTTCAGCTCCTAGGAATCATTGCAAAGCGGAAGTGACGGCGCGGGCCGTGCGGCCGAGGGAGGAAGTGGAAGGAAGGTGAGTATTTTTTTTCTGCAATTACAAGGTAAGTAAAAAAAAAAAAAAATCCTAACTACCCATTTCTTTTTCAGGTGACCTATAGCAAGCGGATGGCCCAAAATCGACTATGTCGATTTTGTGGCCGGAACTCCACTTTAATGCACGGTCATTGGTGCAACATGTATTCAATTTGTATTTTTGAAATAAAGATTCTGTTACACATTTAAAAACATTTTATTAGAAAATCCACCATGCTTTGCTTGTGTGAAATATCAGTTAAACTGTATGTCCAGGCCAAACATTTTTCTTAGTTTCTCTCCCTACTAACCATAACCCAAAGGGCAGTCCCCCAACTCCCTGTGCCATTTGTTTAACAATCCCTTGCCTATTAGCCTAGAAAATGGACAAAACTCATTTCTAAGATTTATCTCCCAATGATGTCAAGTTAACCAAACCCACTCCAAACTGAGCCCAGGTTCATTTGACTCACCCCTATTAGGTTTGGGATATGAGTCTTCGCTGTTTCCACATGTAAGTACAACCTGAGAGTCTCCAAGTTCCTGCGGCACTCACTTCCTAAGTGTACTTTCACAGTTTCTCTTAGTATTAACCCAGAAACTTTCAGTTTCCAATTAGAAGGAAACAACAGCAAAAAATTTGAATCTTCTCTCCAGTTTCAGGAGCTGAGCAGGTGGGCCGTATAAAGGATAGCTGGATTGCTGTACACAGCGTATCTCAATCCCCAGTCGGTCCCCGGTGAGGGCCGGAGCTCTCTTCAGCACCTACCTCTTCCTATCCAAGATGGGGCACTGCTCCTATCTTAACCCCCATTAAAGCCGAGTTCCGGCCACAGAATCGTTTTTTTTTTTTAAATACTTACTAAATAGTGATCCACCGCCCTTCATACATCCGCTAATCTGGTTTTACACAGTTTAATAAGTGATTTGCAATCATAAATAGGGATGATCGAACGGTTCGGGTCGATCATCGGTTCGACTCGAACATTTTCTGTTCGAATTCGGCCACCAGAACTGTCCAAAATGCAATGGGAGAGGAACTGGGCTTTAAAAGCCCGTGATTGGACCAGAAACGTCAGTAAAAGTCAATTGAGGGGGCAGGAGGATGCTAGGAATGTGATTGGAGTGACTACGGGGTCCAGAGGCCAATCAGTAGTGAATACGCCCCCCAGTATATAACATAGCCCCGCCAAATCTCTAGCACTGTAATAGAGAGGCTGTGGAATAGAGTGGAAGCATTTGTGTTACTCCTGCTGCTCCAGTGTCATTTTGCAATTATTAGTGTGAGAAAAGGGATATCTAGTGTAGTTAGGGTACTAAATACCACTATAGTTAGATTCAATAATCTAGTTTCTGTAGGGAAAGTGTTAAGTGTCAGGGTGACCGTAATGTAGTTTAGGGTGAACTGACTCTGACTGCTATGCCAGGGTGACCAAACTCATCAATGTCAGGGTAACCGCCAGAAAAAAAAGATAATTTTTCTTAGAATTTTTAGTAGAGCAGGGATGGGGTTCCGCTCCTTTCACACCTGGGCATTTTTGTTTCAGGCGTTTATTGGGCTTTTTTGTGGATGTCTTTGGAGGCAGGCACGACATCTGAACTTCTGTATAGGGGTATATATACACACACACACATATATATATACACATACACACATATAGGTGTGGAAGGAGCGGAACCCCATCCCTGCACTACTGAAATAATTTCAGTAGAGCAGGGATGGGGTTCCGCTCCTTTCACACCTGGGCATTTTTGTTTCAGGTGTTTATTGGCCATTTTTTGGGCATCTTTGGAGGCAGGCATGACATCTGTACTGCTGTATAGGGGTATATATATATATATATAAATATATGTATATATATATATATATATATGTATGTATGTATGTGTGTGTGTATGTGTGTATATATATATATATATATATATATATATATAAGAGACATCAGAATCTCCGCTGTCGTCACTTTCTGTACCTGATAATGAATTTTCCCATGAAACGCTATTGCTCAGTTCTTCAAGTGACTCAGTTTCGCTGTTTTCCAGTTCGTCTAAAAGTGCTTTTGCACAAAAAAGAACGCTTTTTGGACACCATGGTCGTTCTCTATATTCCAGGCACAAAGAACTGGAAACGCACAGGCCGGGCACCGGAAAAGTCACCAGGTGAAATCCTGTGGTGAAATGGGATGATACAGTGTAATACAGTGGATCACAACTTTGTATCATCTCATTTAGTGTATTTACACTTTTGAATTTGCCGCCGGTTCCACCCCCCTGCGTCGCCAACGCTGGCAGGGAAGGGAACTGGAAGACAGGTGCCGGCATCAGCCGAGCACACAGCGGGAAGACAGGGGGGGAGGACGGCGGGGGAAAATGTCAGGGGAGGACAGCGGGAGTACAGCGGGGGAGGACGGCGGAAGGACAGTGGGAGGACGGTGGGAGGACGGTGGGAGGACGGCGGGAGGACAGCGGGAGGATGGCGGGGAATCGCAAGGGAAGATGAGTTTTAAAAAGTAAACAACATATTTCCATACAAAACAATGTACCGCTTTTAGCACAGAAATCCTGACATGACTCTCCGCCAGGGAGGTTAAGCTTTGACAATAAAACCCAGAAGCTGATTGGTTGCTGTGCACATCTACACCAGATTCTGTGTGCACCAGTTTTAGTAAATCTCCCCCATTATGGGAACACCTGTGTGAATGCTTGAGGTATTCACAAAGCTAATTTTTTTAACCCCCCTTTGCACCGGCTTTGCCGGCCCTTTAGGCAGTTTGGCACTCCGGGGGGTGGGGCGGGGCTTGTGACCATGTGACCGTCCTGATTGGCTGTCATGACAGTCACATGATCAGAAAATTCACGATTGTAAGAAGCAATTGGGAGCTTTTCAGGGAGCCGCCGGTCACTGTCCCGTGAGCGTGCAGGGCGTGCGCTCTCGGCACAGCTCTATCAGCACCAATGCACGCAAATATGCAGCCCCTCAGTGCCAAGGTCGGGCCGCTCAGAGGCGGTATATTTGTGTACAATGGGCACCTAGAGTATTTTCTATAATATCCAGCTTCATCTAGTGGGCATAATGCAGTATTTCCCTGGTTGCAGTATTTTAGGAAAATACCACATTATGGGCACCGGATGGAGCTGATAATCAGAGAAAATACTTATATTAGACATTTTATGGGGATTATTCGCACAGTGATTTTTTTTATTTTTTTTTGTAGGGATGGACACAATAGTGTGAAGGGGCTTAAAGCCCCGTACACACGCACAGATTGTTGGCCGTAAATTGTTGGCCAACGTCCGATCTGCCGATTGTCGGCTTGTTAGTATGATGCTTCCGACAACCAACTGCGAATTTTCGGCCGAAAAAAAATCTGGTGTGCATGCTATAAAATTTTTGTTGGCCAACAAAGAAGGGCCGATTGTTCCTCAGTCAGTACAGATTTCGGCCGACAAAAATCAGATGAGCAAGACTGGGCATGCTCAGAGAAGAAAAAACACACTGAAAGTAAACCAGAACATGACATCACTTCTGAAGTAGATTTTTGTTGGCCAACAAAAGTCCAGTGCAAGTCTAGAGCACATTTCAACCAACAAACACTGGACAAAAGTTGGCCGATCAGTTGGCCAACAATCTATGCGTGTGTACGGGGCTGAAAGCCCCGTACACACGTACTGATCGTCGGCCGACCGATCGGCCGTCTTTTGTCCCCGGGCTGTCCTGTCCACTGAAAAGTGCAAAAGACTGCACATGAATTTTGTCCACCGACTGCAGAAGTGATGTCATGTGATGGTTAACTTTCCGTGTGTTTTTTCTTCTCTGAGCATGCCCAGTCTTGCAAATCTGCTGTCTGTCGGCCGAATTCTGTACTGACTGGCGAACAATCGGCCGTTCTGGTGTTGGCATACAAAAATTTTAATGCTTGCACGACAGATTCTGTTCAGCCGAAAGTGCGTTGTCGGCTGTCGGAAGCATCATACTAACAAACCGAAAATCGGCCGATCGGTCGTCGGCCGAATCTTTTCGACAATCTGCACGTGTGTACGGGCCTTAAGAATCCCGTCAGTCTTTAACGATTTGCTGACCAGACGCCGCCTATATACGCCGGCAGGTTCCCACGAATCTCCGTTCCTGTACCGTACCTGTGCTGCCTGACACCCGCGATCGCTCCCTGTTCTCTCAGGAATCAATACAGAGTGCCTGTGATTCTCCCATTTAGGAACACAGTTCTCTGTACTGATTTCACAAGCCCACCCCCCCCCCCCCACAGTTAGAAAACACCCCCTAGGCTCACATTTAACCCTTTGATCGCCCCTGGGTTCACCCCTTCCCTGCCAGTGTCATTATTACAGTAACAGTGCATATTTTTAGCACTAATTACTGTAGTAATGTCACTGGTCCCCCCAAAAGTGTCAAAAATGTCAGTTAGGGGTCCGATCTGTTCGCTGCAATATCGCAGTCCCGCTAAAAATCACTGATCCCCGCCATTACCAGTAAAAAAAAATAAAAATGACATAAATCTTTCCCCTAGTTTGTAGACACGATAACTTTTGCACAAACAAAAAAGGCTTATTGGGATTTTTTTTCCAAAAATATGTTGCAGAAAACAAATTGACCTAAAATAATGAAAAAATTCGATTTTACATTTTTTTTTGGGGGGGGGGGGGGGGAATGTTATATAGCAGAATGTGTCGCTTTTTTTTGTTTATAGCGCAAAAAATAAAAATCGCAGAGGTGATCAAATACCACCAAAAGAAAGCTCTATTTGTGGGGAAAAAGGACGTCAATTGTATTTGGGTACAGCGTTGCACGACTGCGCAATTGTCAGTTAAAGTAACACAGTGCCGAATCGCAAAAAATGGCCTGGTTATTAAGGGGGAAAATCCTTCTGGTCCAGAAGTGGTTAAATTACCTGATTAATTGTAATAGCGCTTGATAAATTTAGTGAAGCTCACCTAGATCTCTGTACATTGCACAGCCCAGGACCGGCACACAGCAGCCGTATTTACAGAGAGGTTATTAGATGTGATACCGGATAGTCACTGGGTCAGGTCAGCAGCTTCAGGCACTTTCACATCCCCAATTCTGACTATTTTCTCTATGATTCAGCAAGCAAGAAGTCAGAATGCTGTAAAAGGCACATTCTGCAGAGACGTGATTGTGATCAGTCAGGACGCTGGATGCTCGCTGGCTGAAATGCTATGACAGACGTAAGAAGAAGAATTGACTAATGCTGAGCTTTTCTGGAAAATGTACATTATGCTGACTCTCTTGGCTTCTGTCTGAGTCAATGTCCCATGACACCATCCCTGACAAAATTTGTTTTCAATTCTAGTTTACTTTCTATTCCATTCCTTCATTTTCTATTCTGTTGTTTTATATTCTATTCTATTTTTTTTCTTTTCTATTGTACTCTATTCTTTTCTATTCTATTATGTTTGATTCTATTCTATTCTTTTTGAAATTCAAATTTCAGGAGATGGCCATAATTTTTTCCATTTTATTCTATTCTATTCAAATCTATTCTATTTTATTTCTATTCTATTCCATTCTATTCTATTCTAGTCTTTTCAATTCTATTCTATTCTGTTTTCTTCTATTTTATTCTATTTGAAATTCCAGTTTCAGGTTACATAGTTAATCAGGTTAAAAAAAAGAAAAAGGGGGGGAGGGGAATACGAAAGGATTGGAATAAAAAGTACATAGGACAAATGGCATATAGTATAACATGGGTAAAATCACATGATGGGTGGACAAATCCACAACGTAATAATAGTATTATAATAGCCAGTTGCCACCATCCCTGGTACGGAAATAAAATTAAAAAGGGAGCGAGGGGGAAATTGGGACTTTGTGTGAAGTGTGTGAAGACGATCTGTCCACCTATCATGTGATTTTACCCATGTTATACTATGTGCCAATTGTCCTACATACTTTTTTTTTTCCTATCCTTTCCTACTCCCCCCCCCCTTTTTCTTTGAATAATAGGAATAGAGGCACTAATGCCTCGTACACACGCATCGATTATTGGCCGGGAATTTTCGGCCAACGTCCGATCGGCCGATTTTCGGCTTGTTAGTATGATGCTTTCGACAACCGACTCCGACTTTTCGGCCGAATAAAATCTGGTGTGCAGACTATAAAATTTTTGTTGGCGGTCAACACAACGGCCGATTTTCCATCAGTCAGTACAGATTTCGGCAGACAAAAATCTGATGAGCAAGACTGGGCATGCTCAGAGAAGAAAAAACACACGGAAAGTAAACCAGCACATGACATCACTTCTGAAGTAGATTTTTGTTGGCCGAGAAAATAAAAAGACACAAGTCCATCTAGTTTAACCAAAAAACAAAACAAAAAAAAACATACAATTAATTTTATTTATTTCAGGTACTTATATAGCACTATCAATTTATGCAGTGATTTACATATACATTCACATCAGTCCCTACCCTCAAGGAACTTACAATCCAAGGTCCTTAACACTCACATTCATACATATACATAGTAGGGCCAATTTAGACAGGATCCAATTAACCTTCCAGCATGTCTTTGGAGGGTGGGAGGAGACCGGAGTGCCCGGAGGAAACCCACGCAGGCACAGGGAGAACAAGCAAACTCCAGGCAGTGTCAAGGTTGGGATTTGAATCAGTGACCCTTTTTGCTGCTAGGTGAAAGTGCCAACCACTACACCACAGTGCCACCCAATCCTATATATATATATATATATATATATACACAATCCCAGGGGCATAACTACAGGGGTTGCAAGGGTTGCAATTGCAACCGGGCCCCATGCTCCAGGGGGTCTGTGCGGCTCTCCTGTACACCTGGATAGGAGGGGGGCCGGGGGCGTCATGTAGAAAAATCACTGTCCTCCTTTTTCCTCCTTTAGCTGCAGGAAGAAAATGGGGAAGATTGGTTCCTCTGTATGCTGCCCCCACCACTCCTCCTATACAGTTCTCTTGTGTTCTGCTGTCTCTGGGCTCCTGTGTGGCCCCCTGGTTCCCCCCCCCCCCCCACTGTGCTGCCGGCTGCTGCAGGGGATGTGTCACATTAGAGAACCAGGAAGGGGTCGGGAAATATGTAATTTACCAGCTCCTTCCTTTTCTGAATAGACAGAGTCATAGTCAGTGACATTGTAAAAAAATGAAATAAAATGATAAAAAATAATACAATTAAAATACCAAAAAAAACTACTGACACCAGTGGGTGAACTTCCAGGATCGCAAAGGTCACACTTGCGACCGGGCCCTGGCATTCCACCACCATGAGGAGGCCCCAAAATGGTAGGAAGGGGGGCCACTGCAGAACTTGTTAAAGGGTCCCGCTGTGGGACCGTAATAAAGGGCCCCACAATGAGAGTAAAGAGCCCCAGGATCAGTGAGAAGAGCCCCAGGCTTGAAGGGAAGGGGCCCTAAAAGTTCTAGTTACGCCTCTGCGCCTGTCCATTCTCATCCGATCCCATCCAATCCGATCCGCCAGATGGATGGAAAATAGGGTTTCATGGACAGGATCGGACTCGTGTAGCAGCGGGTGTCAGTGGAGATGTCTCCGCTGCCCCACATAGAGATGCATGGAGCATCGATCAGGTCCGCCTGAAAAACTGACAGGCAGATCGGATCGGATCGCCCGTGTGAAAGGGGCCTAAAGGAAACAAACTGTACGACATTTCACAATTTCTGCTTTGAGGCACCTGGAATTTAGCTGATTTAAAATGAAAGTTCTTTTTTTTTACTTCTCATTTGCATGTTTGCTGCAGCAGACTTTGGGGGTTGCTTTACTAAAACCAGAGAGTGCAAAATGTGGTGCAGCTGTGCATGGAGCCAATCAGCTTCTAACCTCAGCTTGTTCAATTAAGCTTTGGCAATAAAACCTGGAAGCTGATTGGATTCTACGCAGAGCCGCACCAGATTTTGCACTCTCCGGTTTTAATAAATCAACCCCCATTGTGTGCAAACTCATGAACAAACTTTTTGGGTCCTTTCACACGGGTGGTCCGTGTGTCCGTTTGCGGATGAAAAACTGACTTAATCTATGTCTATGGGATTGCGGACGTTAGCGGATGACCATCCGCTGACATCCGATTTGCGTCCATTCCGTTCAGTTACGTTTTTCCTGACCAGGGCCTATTCTGCGATTCGGCACTGCGTGACTTTAACGGACAATTGCGCAATCGTGCGACGCTGTACCCGAATGAAATCGAACCTCCTTTTTTTCCCACAAATAGAGCTTTCTTTTGGTGGTATTTGATCACCTGTGCGATTTTTACTTTTTGCGCTATAAACAAAAAAAGAGCGACAATTTTGCAAAAATAACAATATTTTTCACATTTTTTAATAGGAAATCCCCCCCCCCCCCCCAAAAATGTAAAAGTTAAATTTTTTTAAGATTTTAGGCCAATTTGTTTTATGCTACATATGTTTGGTAAAAAAAAAATCGCAAAAAGCGTATTTTGATTGGTTTGCGCAAAAGTTATTGCATTTACTAACTAAGGGAAAGATTTATGTCATTTTTATTTTTTATTTTTTTTAACGAGTAATGGCGGCGATCTTCGATGTTTTTTTGCGGGACTGCGACATTGCGGCGGACAGATCGGACCCTTGACTGACATTTTTGACACTTTTGGGGGGACCAGTGACATTACTACAGTAATGAGTGCTAAAAATATGCACTGTTACTGTAATAATGACACTGGCAGGGAAGGGGTTATCAAAGGATCACTGTGGTGATCAAAGGGTTAAGTGTGAGCCTAGGGGAGTGTTTTCTAACTGTATGGGAGATGGACTTGTGAAATGACCATAGAGACCTGTGATCCTATATGACTGACATTTTTGACACTTTTGGGGGTACCAGTGACATTACTGCAGTAATCAGTGCTATACATATGGACTGTTACTGTAAAAATGACACTGGCAGTGAAGGGGTTAACTTTATTGGAGAAGGAAGGGTTAAGTCTGTCCCTAGGGGCGTGATTCTAACTGTGATTGGATGTGGCTTTTCATGTAACAGCAGAGATCTACGGTCCTACCCTGTTTCCCCGAAAATAAGCCCTAGTAAAATCCTTGATCTCAGCCCCTCCCTCTGCAGTATTCGGAGAGGGAAAGTAGAGCTCTGGAGAATCACGTGAGCGCCCAGCGGCGCTGTAAAATAAGGTATTTTCCACAATAAAGTTACAAAAGGAGACACACTGCACATTACATAATCTTTTTACAAAATCCATTACATATTTTTACTATGACTTCATCCAAGGTTTATTTTTGGGATTACAGAATGTCATAATGCTTACTCGTGAGCTGACTCGGAGAGAACTTTTTTAACATTTTATTATTTTATTCCAGGTTTTTTTGGAACTTAGAGAGGGCTAAATGTCACAACACAAGCACTGTGCTGTCTACCATGCTTTAAAGGATCAGGATATTTATTTATTTTAGGGTTACAATCACTTTAAGTTCTTCTTTTTACATACCATAAATAAATAAGACATCCCCTGAAAATAAGCCCTAGTGTGTTTTTTGAAGCCAAAATTAATATAAGACCCCGTCTTATTTTTGGGGAAACGCGGTACATAGCAGAACCGTATGATCTCTGCTGTTACACAGGGAGAATGACAGGCGGCTTTGTTTACATTAGCCGCCTGCCTTTCTCCCGGTGTAACCGTCGATTGCGAGTGACCGGCGGACATCGCGCGGGGGGGTCCGTGAGCGTGCCTCCACGCTCGCTCCCTAGAGCCTCACAGGCTAGCGACGTACCCCTATGTCACTTTGCCTGTGAGGGGCTGACTGCCGACTTAGATAGACGTTAGGCAGTCGGCAAGTGGTTAAAAAACGGAACGGACGCAAAAACGGATGTCAGTGGATGTAATCCGCTAACGTCCTCTAGCCCATAGACATACATTATGTCCGTTTTTCATCCGCAAACGGATGGATGAAAAACGGATATACGGAAAGGACCCTACAAAAGTGTCATCCGTGTCCGTTTAAAAAAAAAAAAAGTGACTGAACGGATAAAAAAAACTGAACTGACCGTGTGAAAGGACCCTAAAGAACTAAGGGCAAACATTTTTTTTTTTTGTTTTAGATAAAGTGGAATGGATATTAAGTAGGATTGTGTCATTATAACCACACAATAAACAAAAAGCAAGAGGGGTACCCACCTCCCTATTGGACTGATATAAATTGAGGACTAGAAAGTCCTACCAAGGACAAACAAGGTGAGGGCTAAGGGGGGGGGGGGACTTTAATGGTACCCAGTAAAAGGTTCATACAACAAGCCTATAAAAATATATAATCTTTATTTAATACAGTTCATGTCTTTTGCACACTGCTTTAATGAACTACATGAAATAAAGATTATATATTTTTATAGGCTTGTTGTATGAACCTTTTACTGGGTACAATTAAAGTCCCCCCCTTAGCCCTCACATTGTTTGTCCTTGTTAGGACTTACTAGTCCTCAATTTATAAAGTGGATAGGAATTAGAACACCTGTTACATTTGTATTGCTGTCTGTGCCCCCATTAGGGAGATTCACCCTCTTTATTTATTCTGTGTACCATTATCACCAAGCAAGAAAGTGAAAGAAAATTCAAAATTTTGGGTTGTAATTAGAGGGGAGATCAAGGCCGGGACAAGGGGTGGGCAAGAGGGACAGCTGCCCTGGGCACCGTGGGATCATGTGAGTTGGGGGGGGGGAGGGGATTTGTGTTGGAAGAGGGAATTTGGGGGGGTGGCATGGGATAACAATTGTTCTAGGAGGTACATTTTGGGAAGGTGTGCTGGGAGTAGTGATTTTAGCAGATTTGTGTTGGGAGGGGGTGGAGGAAGATATGTGCTAGGAGGGGGAATTTTGGGGGGTTTGTGCTAGAAAAGGTAGTATGGTAGGGGGGAGGGGATTTGTGCTAGGAGGGATGATTGGGGGTATTTTTGCTAGGAGGGGAAATTTGGGGGGGATTTGTGCTAGAATGGGGGAGTAGGGAGAGTTTGTACTGGGAGGGAGGGATTTGGGGTGGACAGATAGGATTTGTGTTCAGAGGGGGAATTTGAGGCTTTGTAGTAGAAGGAGGGATTTTGTTTTTGCGGGGGGGGGGGGGTGGATTTATGCTGTGGGGAAAAGGGGAATGAGAGGATTTGAGTTGGGGCTGAAAAGATTCATGCTAGGAAGGGGATTTCCGCAGCAGGCAGATTTTTATTGGGAGGAGGGGGAATTTATGCTTAGGGGGGGTAAGCATGCAGATTTTTTTTTTCTTATTTGGGGGGGGGGTGGATTTTTTCTGACACATAATGCTCATACATCTTGGGGGAGGGGTGCAATTTGGCATGCTCCCCTGGGCTTTAGATGACCTTGTCCCAGCACTGGGGGGGTCTTCTATGGAGACACAAGTTCTGGTGACAACCAGGGATTCCCTCACTTTGGAGAGATATCCTCTCAATTCCTGTTTTGGCCATTGGACAAGAAGTGAAGAGAAATCTCCCCCATGGTGCAAGAATGGCAAAATAAAAACTGAAAAGGGTTATAACCTTCCCTTAGGGCTTGTTTATGCCTCTTGGAAGAGCGATTCACATTGGACCTTCAGAGTGCATGCGCCGCTGGTGTCAGCGGCTGCCTGCAGGGTGAATATCTCCTAAACCGTGCAGGAGCAGTGGCAGCTGGTGCAGGACCGTCTTTAACACAGGGCAAAAGGGGCAGCTGATAAGATAACAGGAGAGGTGTATGGCGCTGCCAAAATATGTTAAATATTCCGTGTGTCTTTCACTGATGCTACATAAATATAAGATGTGTATCTCCACTGTGGATGTTAATAAAGTGTCAAGTGCATTAAATAGGTGACTGGTGAAAGTAAATGGTGAATTTAACTATAATAAGTGATCCAACCCTGTGAGGGGTTTATGATGGTGCTAAAACGATTGGAGAAATAAAAATAGGTGAAAAATCCAATGTGAATAAAAGGTGAATGGAATGTGAATAAAATGTGAATGAATGTGAATAAAAATAAATTGATATAAGTGGTGTCAGCCTAATAAATAGGGCAATTGATGAAAAGTCAGTAAAAAATCAATTGAGTTGGATCCACTTAAAAAATACAATATTGTGAAGTATTAGAACAATGTAAAAACATACAATACTGTGAAGTGTAAAACAAGGTACTATACAATAAATAGCATCATATATAGACACAAGATAAATAAAAAAATCTTATAAAACCACTCTAAGGCTGCATTCACATGTCAGCTTATAATCGCGGGCAGAACCGCCGCGGTTCCGCCCGCGATTCGGAGATTTATTGCAAATCGCGGGACGCCTAGCGTTGCCCGTTGATTTGCAATAGCCCCCCAAACGCCGAGCGATGTTGCCGCGATTTACGCCCGCCGAATCGCGGCAACATCGCGCAAACAAAATCGCGGGACGCAATACGCTCCAAAAAAGTACAAGAGCTTCTTTGGAGCGTATTGCGTCCCGCGATTTTGTTTGCGCGATGTTGCCGCGATTCGGCGGGCGTAAATCGCGGCAACATCGCTCGGCGTTTGGGGGGCTATTGCAAATCAACGGGCAACGCTAGGCGTCCCGCGATTTGCAATAAATCTCCGAATCGCGGGCGGAACCGCGGCGGTTCTGCCCGCGATTATAAGCTGACATGTGAATGCAGCCTAAAATCTGACACCGATAGTCCAGGTGCTGGTAAGTCCGTAATGACTAAAAAGGTCAAAAAAGAGGGAGGGTGGTCCCACAATGGAATACCCTTCTTAAAGAGAGAGAGCAAAAAGTGACTTGAGTGCGGGTGCTCTAATGGAGAATTTTTAGAGGTGCTCGGATGTCAGTGACAATTCAGTGCTCCCCGCACCCCTTGGACCGCACTCACCAGAGTTGAACACCCCTACAGGGGTATCAGGCCTTAGGTAAATAATCCTGGGGTCCCCTTCTCTGGTTACTAGGGTAATGGTGTGGTCCAATATTCTCCCCGAGTCCTGCGTACCAAGGTCCTTTGGGGTTAGGGTCCACGGGAATAAGGTATATGTGGGGGAAGAAGGCTCACATAGAGTAGTACAGCTTTAAAATTACTTTATTACAATCAAAAAAAGGGGTACTCACAAACAAGAAAGGAAAATCGGCATGTAAACGGCAATAGGAGCGCACTTCCGGGACGCCGTGCGTTCCACGGGCCGGATATGCGTTCCACAAGGGCGTCATCACGCCACATCCGCCCTTGTGGAACGCATATCCAGCCCATGGAACGCACAGCGTCCCGGAAGGGCCGGCCGGATTGCATGGTCCAGACACATTTCTAATCCTGATGTTGGAATTGTGACAATTCCAGCCCTAAAATTGAAGACTGACTTTGATTAAATCCCAATTTCCTTCTCGCCTCCATTTGTAGGGTACATTGGTGAGACGATTAACCAAGGAACAAGTAGTTCTATTTACTGTGACAACCCTGATGAATGGAATACCCTCAAGTGGTCTCAACAGGATCAACTGATAGCAAAAGTGATCAGAGGGAAGAAGGGGATCAATATCCGAGTGGTGGTGACAGGACCATCGTCCATCGCTATAATCTCCGTTATCCCACCAGATGGTAACCATCAAGAAACAACTGAGAAGACTGCATGGCTGTCATGCAACGCTGCAACAGGTGAGATTAATGGTTCATATAAACTAGAAATAATAAAAAAAAAAAAAAAAATATATATATATATATATATATATATATATACACTGGGTTTTGTTTTCAGCAGGAACGCGGGGGAACGCAGTTCCGGCACCTACAGCACTGAATGTATGGAATAGAAAGGGGTGCTGAGTTTGCTACAGATGCTGGAGGATCTAATGTTGCTGGAGGGAATGTATTTTCCAGAGGGTTTATTGTTGCTGGGGAGGTCTACTGTTGCTGCTGGGGGGGGCTATTGTTTTTGGAAGGGATCTATTTTTACTAGGGGGGAGGTCTGTTGTTGCTTGTGGCAGATCTATTGTTGCTGGGTTTTGGTCTTTTGTTGCTGGGAGGGTCAGTTGTTGCTGGGAGGGATTTTCTGTTGAGGGAGCAGTCTATTGTGTCAGGCTTCTGGAGGGTCTATTGATGCTGTCTATGGGGAGATCCGTTGTTGCTGCTGGGGGT
Source organism: Pelophylax lessonae (assembly GCF_965119305.1). Lineage (NCBI taxonomy): Eukaryota > Metazoa > Chordata > Amphibia > Anura > Ranidae > Pelophylax > Pelophylax lessonae. The sequence goes on from NC_138773.1 coordinate 42,113,484, forward strand.
CTAATGTTGCTGGGGATATTTTGCTGTGGGTGGTCCATTGTTGCTAGTGGGATCTACTGTTGCTGAGGGGGTTCAATTGTTGTTCTTGGCTGCAGGGAATCTATTATACTGCTATTCTTGGTATTATTAACAAAACTAAACTAAAGCTAGGTAACCTAAGATGAATAACCTTAACCACTTCTGGACCAGAAGGATTTGCCCCCTTAATGACCAGGCCTTTTTTTTGCGATTCAGCACTGCGTTACTTTAACGGAAAATTGCACGGTCGTGCGACACTGTACCCAAATAAAATTCATGTCCTTTTTTCCCACAAATAGAGCTTTTTTTGGTGGTATTTGATCACCTGTGCGATTTTTATTTTTTGCGCTTTAAACAAAAAAAAAATGAAACTTCTGAAAAAAAACAATATTTTTCACATTCTGCTATCTTAAATTCCAAAAAAAAAAAAACAATTTAAAAATCACATTTTATCCTCCTTTTAGGCAAATGTGTATTCTGATTCTCATTCAAATGTGAGTTGCGTCTGGGGTCACGCCCAGACTAAGTCTATTGAGACGAAACGTTGGCGACTCCAGACGCAACGTCCACACGCCCCCTGGAAATTAGCCGGCCTTCACCATTTTTGCTACCTGGGACTGTTCGCGGGACGCCGCACCTTCATCCCTTGTTTTAGCCATTCGATATGCCTGTCTATTCATGATACATTGTGAGTACTATTTTTTTAATAAATAAGAATATAATTTTTAAACGGGATCACGCTATGGGCCTCGCTTTCTTTTTCCTTACATATTCATTTATGATTGATGAAAAATACTGAGGAGTGCCAATCCTATAATGCTCCTTTTCACGCATCTTGAGAGGTGGTCTATTTGAATCGACAAAGTATCCACGTAACATCAGATCTTCAGTGGTCTTGATTAATAGCTGGGAGAGGCTGACTCATTAAGTTGAGCAGCCATGGAAATCTGGTAAGCTGCTTATCATATTCCATCACAGAGGTGTTCCCTTCCTTCACATACCCTTGGTGTCACGGGCAGAATCCCCCCTTGGATTATTGTGCATGCAGATTTATGATTTTACTTCACATCAGTTTTCTTTGGGACTCATTCATTTGGACACTTTTTTTCTTTTATACACATTATTGTGATTATTAGTTTTTCATTCATTTGGACACTATTCATCATTTTTGTGATCATCAATACTTTTAGCGCTACACTTTTACGTTTTATTTATAAATGTGTATTCTGCTACATATTTTTGGTAAGAAAAAAAAATCGTAATGAGCGTATTTTGATTGGTTTGCGCAACAGTTAGCGCATCTACAAACTAGGGGAAAGATTTATGTCATTTTTATTTATTTTTTTTTTTTTACTAGTAATGGCGGCGATCTGCGATTTTTTGCGGGACTGCGACATTGCGGCGGACAGATCGGACCCCTAACTGACATTTTTGACACTTTTGGGGGGACCAGTGACATTACTACAGTAATGAGTGCTAAAAATATGCACTGTTACTGTAATATTGACACTGGCAGGGAAGGGGTTATCAAAGGATCACTGTGGTGATCAAAGGGTTAAGTGTGAGCCTAGGGGAGTGTTTTCTAACTGTATGGGAGATGGACTTGTGAAATGACCATAGAGACCTGTGATCCTATATAGAAGGATCACAGACGCTTTGTGATCATTTCAGAGAGAAGAACCGTCTGCGGTGCATACAACAGCTGACCATCCTTCTCTCTAAGCGTTTGTGGGTGCCCAGCGGCACGACTGGTGGAGAGAGCTATCAACACAAGCATGTGCTCAATGTTAAAACTGAGCAGCACGGGGATTTTGACAAACGACTGACTGCTGTGCGTAGGATTCCCCTAAGCTGGCACATCATGAATTGGGGGGGGGGGGGGGCAGTTTGACATCTTTTCTCTGGGCATTGGATGACCTTGTCCCAGCACTGTCAATAAGATACAGGAGTTGAATCCAATGCAATTTTACATCAGATATTTGCAGTACAGGGGAAGTTTCTTCCAGACTTTTTCAGACAATGACATACGACAATGACTATCCTAAGACCTGTCTCTATGAATAATTAACACTGACTGGGAGAACATGGAAGAAGTGAGAAGGGCTTAGCTAGAACTGAACTAACTTGCACTAAACAGGAGGCATGGACAGGGGAAGATACCAAAATTGCATTAGTAAAAAAAATGCAGTGGCCCAAAACCACCACCTGATGTCAGTATACTAAGAAATAATGATAACCTCCTGCAGCAGATCAATACTGCAGTGGCCCAAAACCACCACTAGATGTCAGCATACTAAGAAATAATGCTATCCTCATGCAGCAGTTCAATACAAGATATAAAAAATAAATGAAAGGGGGCAAAACACATAGTAAAGGTCCAGTGTTCTCCACTTAAAGCAGAAGTGTCTTCAATATATTCTGTTCTCCGGGGGACACATTACATGTATCATCCCATTTTTCTGTCACCAGGAGAAAATAAAAATGTCCAAAACTCTAGTGACAAATCTTAGGATAGGTTCACATTTTTGCATTGCAGGAACATGCACAAAATTGCATGCGCTTCTGCAGACATGTAGCAGGGCCAATCATTCTTAATAGCATCCCGATGCATCATAGAACCTGCCCATTTTTGCATGCACCAAAACGCGTAATGCTGCAGCACTGTGCATTTTGCTCCACCACGGTTTCTCAAAAGGGTCAGGAACTAAATTAACAATTAAAAAGATAATTCACACTCACTGAACAAGCTGCTGGTAAAGATGTCAATCTTCCCTGATTCTGGGGTGGCAGGGGGATAGAAAAACTTGGGGACTCACTCATGGATGGACTGCTTCCAGATCCCGTCTCCCGAGCAACGCGTTTCAATGTAAATCCTCTCTGTCAAGCCTGAGAGGGAGATTATATCCAGTACTAAATAATACCCCAATGGGCACTGGAAGCAGGGGGGTTGATAAGCGGAAACTAACAATCGTTATAATATATTACAATGTAAATTTAAAGGATTAAATAATAAAATAAATAAATAATAAAATGTGGACTAAAGAACTAAAGAATAAAAAGATGAAGAATAAACAAATTCAATTTAGAATATAGAATTAAAGAATAAAACAATAAAGAATAAAATAATACAATGTAGAATAAAGAATTAAAGAATAAAACAATAAAGAATAAAATAATACAATGTAGAATAAAGAATTAAAGAATAAAATAATACAATGTAGAATAAATAAAAAGCAATACAATAATAAAACGTAGAATAAAGAATTAAAGAAAAAATTAGTAACAGAATAATAAAATGTAGATTAAAGGGTAACTCCACTTTCGTGGGGAAAAAAATCAGCACATAAAGAAAAAAACAATATAGCGTATACAATTGTGACACAAATCATATTGTAATTGAATGGTATTAAAAATGACCTTTCCTTTTTAATCTGCAGCTGTTGTATGAAAATGCAATTCAATATGGCTACCTGGAGCTGTTCTGTACACAGAATGTATACTGACCACACCCCAGAAACATCATTTCCTGCTTGTGTGATTGGCTCACCAATTTTCCCAGAAGTCTGCCTAACATACAAGTCAGATTTCTGGCATCCCCTGCAATAAAAATGTAATTTTTGGTGAGATACTTCCAATAGGAATACTTTGGGTCTAAAGGGATGCAGGCCCAGCAGCTTTCCTCATTAGAGCCCTGCAGCTGCCACAGCTGATAGATAATTATGAAACCCCTCCCATTAGACCCACTCAGCACAGAGGAACAAACAATGATTTCTTCAGAATAACAAAAGGTAGGAATCTGCAACAAAGTTTGTTAAAATCCTTGTAATGTACAGAGATCACCCAGAGGGGAATATTTTTTCATAATTCAACAAAAGTGGAATTACGCTTTAAAGAATTCATTAAGAAAAAAGGAATGAAATACTAAAACAAGCAAAGAATTCAAGAATAAAAATATAAGTAATAAAATAATATGTAGAATAAAAAAAGGAATAAAATAATAAAATGAAAACTAAAAAATAAGAAAAAATTATAAAATGTAGATTAAAGAATTAACAAAAGTTAAAAGGAATGAAATAAAAGAATAAAATAATAACATGTAAAATAAAGAATTCAGGAATACAAAATAAGGAATAAAAAAAAATGTAGAATAAGGAATTAAAGTTAAAAAAAAAAAAAAAAAGAATAACATTTAAAATGTAGAATAAAGAATTAAAGAACAAAACCATGAAGAATACATTTAGAAAATGTAGAATATAAGTACAATGAATTATAGGAAATTATAATCGATTGTTAATTATATTGGACTTATTTATATTTGTGATGCTTTACAGCAGTATTCGAGTTTTCTACAAGGGTGGTATATGCACTTTTGGTTACTTTTATTTGCTGTATTGCTATGTTTTTCCACAAACAGTTCCAGAGCAGCATTTTCCTTCGCCCTTCCCTTACCCTACCCTTCCCTTACCTTACCTTACCCTTCCCTTCCCTTCCCTTACCTTACCCTTCCCTTCCCTTCCCTTACCCTTCCCTTTCCTTCCTTTCCCTTACCTTCCCTTACCCTTCCCTTACCTTCCCTTCTCTTCCCTTCCCTTCCCTTACCTTACCCTACCCTTCCCTTTTCTTTTCTTTCCTTCCCTTACCTTACCCTACCCTTCCCTTTTCTTTCCTTCCCTTCCCTTACCTTACCCTTCCCTTCCCTTACCTTTCTTTCCCTTCCCTTCCTTTCCCTTCCTTTCCCTTCCCTTCCCTTCCCTTCCCTTACCCGTCCCTTTCCTTCCCTTACCTTCCCTTACCTTTCCTCTCCCTTCCCTTACATTCCCTTACCTTTCCTCTCCCTTCTCTTCCCTTACCTTTCCTCTCCCTCCCCTTCCTTTCCCTTACCTTTCCTCTCCCTTCCCTTCCCTTACCTTTCCTCTCCCTTCCATTCCCTTACCTTTCCTCTCCCTTCTCTTACCTTCCCTTCCCTTACCTTTCCTCTCCCTTCCCTTCCCTTCCCCTTCCCTTACCTTACCTTACCTTACCTTACCCTTCCTTTGTGATTTTAAATCAGTGTAGTGCCAAGGTTTTCTTCGTTTTTCTATGTTCTTGTTATTCCAGTGGGGATGATAGTTCTGGTGATCTCGGTGACCGGGATTCCCTCGCTTTGTCCCACTGACTACTGACAACTCGTGTGTGAATTTGTCTCTGACTATATATCTGAAAATTTATGTTTTCTCACAGGTTTCCAGAAATTCATTGAAGAAAAGTATTGGATCATCGTGGTATCTGCGTTGAGTTACATCATATTCTGTGCATTAGCGACGTGTGGCTACAACACCATCAGACGCAGTGCGTGTTCAGCTAACAATTTTTATTCCCTACATTTCCTTTACTCCCAAAATAGTGAGAGCAGAGTGGGGGAGGAGCCAATAACATAGAATCCCAGCGTAATATTTCACAAAAATCCATTAAAAACACACCGACGCATTTCAGGAATGCAGAGGCGATCTCTCTTCATTGGGGCTAAAAAATCATATCATATATAGAGATCTTTCGTTCTTTCTTTCTTTCCTTCAATCTTTCTCTCGCTTTCTTACTTTCTTTCTTTTTTTCTTTCTTTCAATCTTCCTCTCTCGCTTTTACTCTATCTCTCTTTCTTTCTTTCTTTTCTTCAATCATCCTCTCTCGCTTTTTCTCTATCTCTCTCTCTCTTTCTTTCTTTCTTTCTTTCTTTCTTTCTTTCTTTCTTTCTTTCTTTCTTTCTTTCTTTCTTTCTCTCTTTCTCTCTTTCTTTCTTTCTTTCTTTCTTTCTTTCTTTCTTTCTTTCTTTCTTTCTTTCTTTCTTTCTTTCTTTCTTTCTTTCTTTCTTTCTTTCTTTCTTTCTTTCTCTTTCTCGCTCTTTCTCTCTTTCTTTCTCTCACTTTCTCTCTCTTTCACTGTCTCTCTCTTTTTTTTTTTCTTTCTTTCCCTCTCAACAGGTTAGACATGACTGAAATGAAACTAGCATGTTCAACAGAAGATGCCTACCTCCATATCTCTCTTATGACAGACTGCTTTGATAATGATGGCCAGGACCAGGTCTTGTACTCCTCAGTACCCATATTTACACAGCTCTTCATACGGGTTTCATGCACCCAGTCCATTCTGAGTTTGGCCATATTAGAGTTCTTTTCAGCAGGATTCAGTACCTCACAGGGAAGAAAAGACAACAAATATTTCTCTTGTGCCAACATGCGCCCTGTTTTCTTTCTATCAGTATACTAACACTGACAATCAGATACAGATATCAGGAGAAATGTGTGTTTAGCCAGTGACAACTTTTATTTTGTAGGAAGGAAAGCAGAAGAACGGAGGAAAGCCCAGGCAAGGTAAGAAAATAACATTTTATAAACCTTAATTAGTATTAGATCGGGTCTGCAGGGCCAAAAATAAACCATGCTTTATGCCGCCTACCAAATGCATTAATGTGGCAGTCGGTGGTGGTCATAAATGGCGTCTCTGTCTGCATATAAAGGAGAACGCTCACTTAGTGCCCCCAGAAATTTGACTGTGCAGTGAGTGACAGTTTAGGGACAGTTAGCTAGTTAGTGGGACGGGCTTCCAATCACATGACCACTGATACAGCCAATCACAGTGATCACAGCTTGCAGGAGCTGGCAGTAAGGGGGTATATAAGCAGTCACTGTTTGTGATTTTACAAGAATTGTATTTTTTTTTTGTTTGTAATGTGTGCTTCTTTACTAGATATTTACTGTTTGCCATCCAATTTTGCTTCCCTTGTTATCCAGGCAGTTGCTGCCCTATCGACTTCCTTGTGCTGCCTTCCATCTCCTGAGTTTGACTAACAGTCTCAAAACACAAAGCCTCATATTACAGAGACATGTAAGATGCAGATGCATGTAAGAGACATGCTTTAAGATTTGACACACTCAGGGGCTGGAAAACAGCGTGGGTCCTCCTCCTGGGATCAGTTGACAAGGGCAGCAAACAGCAGACAACGAATGGATTCTTAGCTCCAACTCCCATCTCCAGAGTCAGCCTCAGATAGCCTCAGGACCTCCGCCCATCAAGATATTTGATATTTGCATAACTCCACCCACTACTTGCATGAGAGCTCATGAGAGGTGTACATAGGCAGGGAGCTGTGATGTTTTCGGGAAGCCCCTGCTGGCCCATCTCACCAACCATGATCTGCTTGCATTACATATGCCTCGTTTCCACTGAGCGGTACAGTTCGGTTCGGTACAGCTCAGTATGGTTCAGAGCAGTACACCTTGATCAGGCTTGCATTTCCACCACCAACAGTACCTCAGCAAAAACAGTACCTCAGCTCAATAGTACCTTGTCAGAATATTTATACTGCTCTGATATAACAGTGTCTATTTATGTCAATAAGCAAAGATCTGTAAGGTGGGAGAATCTCAACTTATTTCCACAAATCAATATGTAACGAATTATTTTTAATCGATTAATTTCTTTTTAACAGCATATACCAATCTTAGTGAAAACAGTCTACAGTAAGGAATATATAAGAATATTTATTCACAAGACATGTATTCACAATAAATGATTAGACTTGAGATGACACAAAGAGATAACTTTACAAAAAAAACAAACTTAAAAGCGATAAATGCAATGTGTTATGTAGCTCAATGATAAAATTAAAAAGAAAGCAAGATTATGTTTTCCCCAGGTGTAGTAGAAACCATAGATAAGTGTTCTATATAATCAGACCACAATTGTCTGCGAATTGCGCAGTCAACAATCACTCCGCTGCAGTTGGAGTGAGAATAAGCTATGCAAAACGGGAGACAAAGATCGCTAATATTGCGCTAAATCTGATATTAATAAAAATGTATAAAAACAAAAATCAGTTTTTAGAGAAAAATCTAATATGGTTCATACAGCTGGGATTGTAATCTCGTTACCCTTAAATATGAAATATAAAACATATAAGGAAGGAAATAAACAATTGTAAATAATAATCAGATAAACAGCAAGGTATATTTACCACACTTAAGATGGCTGCTAGCTTAAAATGGTCGTTACCAGAGTCCTTAAGATGGCTGCCTTCCCAAAATGGTGGCCAGTTAGGGAGGAGTTTCGTTTGGCATCCTTCAAAGTTTCAGATAAATGATGGAGCAAGATGGAGTATGTATAGATGAGTATATGTATGGATGTGAGTAGCGTGTGTGTTGTAAGTGTAATGAATGTTGTCGTAATGTGTCTGTGTGACATCTGGGTTTCCCTTTTTATATTGTGTTGAACAAAAGGATAGTAAAATTACCATAAGCCGAACCCAGAAGGAGGAACTTTATCCACATTGGTTGGGATTACTTATCCATTAACTGGTGAGGTCATTGGCAACACCCCTACTAATCATCCAGTATTTTGGATATTAGAATTATATGATAATTTCTTCAATTAAGAATAATCATAAAAACAACATAAAAACCTGTCCATACTCTCATAGTACATACATGTCCATCTAATATCTCCATCATGTATCTTGGCAGGGATTGAACCTGGTAATGCCATTTAATAAGGATATATTATTAATACAATATATATATAGATTGGAAATTACTGATTTACCCCGAGACTGCATTTAGTAGTAGTCACCAAAGGGGGCAGTATTGTATTACTCTTTAGATTCAATATATAGAATACAATTGCACTATTTTTATTAAAGATAACCTATGACTTCTGGCTAGTGAAAATCCTTAAATTATCAAAATCCTGTCAAACACTTCAGACATTGTGTCTAGGTATCTAGATTTATAGCGGTCATAAAACGTTAACAAGACCTACACAAACGTTTCTAAAATGAGGTAATTTAGGTGGAATTAGTACTTAGCTTCATCTAAGTAAGATTATTATTGTATAAAAAAATATAAAACCAAAATATGGTATATAATACACTCCTAGAACGATATATATGCTAAACACACGTATAATTATTGCTAATATTTTTTTACACATGATATAATGTATCTTTAAAACTTAGTTTAAATTAATCTAATAGAATACACTCAACTATTGTTCATTGTAATACGCAGATAAGATTATAAGCATGATAGTTATTAGTGTCTGACATAGTGTCTGGCTAACTGACTCTTATCTAAACCAAACGTCAATGTACCACTTATTTATTACCTAAAGAAAAACAGAAATATCTGCTGAAATTATAAGACCCTTTTGTAAGAGACATTTTGTTCAAATGAACATGAACTGTCAGTCACCCCATGCAAGATGGTTGCTGTACTGTTCAAACTTTCTCTGTATAAAACTGAATATGTATGGCTTTATACAATTCCATTTTTCTTTTATTTAATCTCCCCAATAACCCTGACAACCTCAACAGTATAGCTCCACCCTGTTGGTACAGTACTAATGTGCTTGGTACCCCCAACGAAAGGGTCCCAAAATAGTGGTACGGTACGGCTCGGAATTAGGGTCGCATTCACAACTTTTGACAAGGGAAACGGCAAAAATTGCATACTGTACCGTACCGAACCGTACCGCTACCGCTCAGTGGAAACGAGGCAATAGAGTAGTACCCAGACCCAGTGATGACATGCCTGAGAATAAAATGAGATATAGGTGTGGCTACTGAGTCACTGATTCGAATCAGTGAATCAACTCAATACAGAGTTTGAATGAACCGAATCAAGAAAGTGAATCTGATTCAATTTCAAAGATCCTCCCCTTTCAGGGGGGGTTGAAAAACAGCAGCCTCAGCTGATGATTTGTGAAATGAGCCAGCAAGTCTCTGAAAAAATCACAGAGCACACAAGATTCTGTTTTGTATCATTAACTGTGTGTGTGAGGCAGGCAGTGGCATAAGACTGCATTCACACCTGCACGTAGCGTCTTTAAGCGTTTTTCTGGCTTTTTTTTTTTGCGCATTTTTATGCGTGATTTTGGCTCATTTTTATGCAGCATTTTTGAGCTTTGCCATTTTTTTTTATTAGCCAATAGAGAAAACTATCATCTGTTGCAAAATTTGTTGTTAGGTATTTTAGCTTTTTTGGCTTTTCCCTTAGCTTTAATTTTTTGGCTTTTTTTTTATTATTAATATTATTCATTTATTTTTATTTTTTTTTTTTATTCGGGTTAGGGTGTTAATACTACTACTATTAATAATAATATTATTAATATTAATAATAATAACAGTAGTTGTAGTAGTAGTATAAGTAGTAGTAGTAGTAGTAAAATGAATGTCAAATCAATACACAAATAAATAAAATAATTAACCCCTGACCTTAACCCCTAACCCTCACAAAAATAAAATAATAATAATAATAATAATAATAATAATAACAATAATAATAATAAATAACTAAACACCCTAACTGCAACACAAAATAAATAAATAGATTATTATTATTATTATTATTATCATTAATATTATTATTATTATTATTATTATTAATAATATTTTTCTTTCCTTCAGGTTTGGGTGTTTATTATTATTATTGTTATTAATATTTATAATAGTTTATTTTATATTTTTGATGTTTAGGGCTTAATTATCATTTATTTATTTTAAATTACATATTGTCCATTTATTTTGTTTTTTTATGATGATTTTTAGTTATTTGTGTATTTAGTTTACATTTATTTATTCATATATTATTGCTACTAATTTATTTTTTACATTTTTTTATTCGAGCAGAAAAGCGTGCTAAAATGCGCGTGTGCGCACAGGCGTTTGGCTTAAAGAGACTTGCAGTGGAGATGTGAAACATCTCCATAGAGAATAATTGATTTTTTTTCTCCTCCAGCATTTCGGAGCTTCAAGCTACAAAACGCTGAGGTGTGAATGGGGCCCTGACTCGGAGTCTGTGAATGACTCAGAGAGCACACAAGATTCTGTTTTGTATCATGAGCTGTGTGTGAGGCGGCATCAAAACAATGGTTACAATTGTACATATAAAACAAGAAGTGCTGAGCTCTCAGTTGATACATTGAGTACTGAGTGCTCAGTTGATACATTGAGTGCTGAGTGCTCAGTTGATACATTGAGTGCTGAGTGCTCAGTTGATACATTGAGTGCTGAGCGCTCAGTTGATACATTGAGTGCTGAGCGCTCAGTTGATACATTGAGTGCTGAGTGCTCAGTTGATACATTGAGTGCTGAGTGCTCAGTTGATACATTGAGTGCTGAGTTGATACATTGAGTGCTCAGTTGATACATTGAGTACTGAGTGCTCAGTTGATACATTGAGTCCTGAGCGCTCAGTTGATACATTGAGTGCTGAGTGCTGAGTTGATACATTGAGTGCTGAGTTGATACATTGAGTGCTGAGTGCTGAGTTGATACATTGAGTGCTGAGTTGATACATTGAGTGCTGAGTTGATACATTGAGTGCTGAGTGCTCAGTTGATACATTGAGTGCTCAGTTGATACATTGAGTGCTCAGTTGATACATTGAGTGCTCAGTTGATACATTGAGTGCTGAGTGCTCAGTTGATACATTGAGTGCTGAGTGCTCAGTTGATACATTGAGTGCTGAGTGCTCAGTTGATACATTGGGTGCTGAGTGCTCAGTTGATACATTGAGTGCTCAGTTGATACATTGAGTGCTGAGTGCTTAGTTGATACATTGAGTGCTGAGTTGATACATTGAGTGCTGAGTGCTGAGTTGATACATTGAGTGCTGAGTGCTGAGTTGATACATTGAGTGCTGAGTACTCAGTTGATACATTGAGTACTGAGTGCTCAGTTGATACATTGAGTGCTGAGTGCTCAGTTGATACATTGAGTGCTGAGTGCTCAGTTGATACATTAAGTGCTGAGTGCTCAGTTGATACATTGAGTGCTGAGTGGATTCATTGAGTGCTGAGTGCTGAGTTGATACATTGAGTGCTGAGTACTCAGTTGATACATTGAGTACTGAGTGCTGAGTTGATACATTGAGTACTGAGTGCTGAGTTGATACATTGAGTGCTGAGTGCTCAGTTGATACATTGAGTACTGAGTGCTCAGTTGATACATTGAGTGCTGAGCGCTCAGTTGATACATTGAGTACTGAGTGCTGAGTTGATACATTGAGTGCTGAGTGCTCAGTTGATACATTGAGTGCTGAGTGCTCAGTTGATACATTGAGTGCTGAGTGCTCAGTTGATACATTGAGTGCTGAGCGCTCAGTTGATACATTGAGTGCTGAGCGCTCAGTTGATACATTGAGTGCTGAGTGCTCAGTTGATACATTGAGTGCTGAGTGCTCAGTTGATACATTGAGTGCTGAGTTGATACATTGAGTGCTCAGTTGATACATTGAGTACTGAGTGCTCAGTTGATACATTGAGTCCTGAGCGCTCAGTTGATACATTGAGTGCTGAGTGCTGAGTTGATACATTGAGTGCTGAGTTGATACATTGAGTGCTGAGTGCTGAGTTGATACATTGAGTGCTGAGTTGATACATTGAGTGCTGAGTTGATACATTGAGTGCTGAGTGCTCAGTTGATACATTGAGTGCTCAGTTGATACATTGAGTGCTCAGTTGATACATTGAGTGCTCAGTTGATACATTGAGTGCTGAGTGCTCAGTTGATACATTGAGTGCTGAGTGCTCAGTTGATACATTGAGTGCTGAGTGCTCAGTTGATACATTGGGTGCTGAGTGCTCAGTTGATACATTGAGTGCTCAGTTGATACATTGAGTGCTGAGTGCTTAGTTGATACATTGAGTGCTCATTTGATACATTGAGTGCTGAGTGCTGAGTTGATACATTGAGTGCTGAGTGCTGAGTTGATACATTGAGTGCTGAGTACTCAGTTGATACATTGAGTACTGAGTGCTCAGTTGATACATTGAGTGCTGAGTGCTCAGTTGATACATTGAGTGCTGAGTGCTCAGTTGATACATTAAGTGCTGAGTGCTCAGTTGATACATTGAGTGCTGAGTGGATTCATTGAGTGCTGAGTGCTGAGTTGATACATTGAGTGCTGAGTACTCAGTTGATACATTGAGTACTGAGTGCTGAGTTGATACATTGAGTACTGAGTGCTGAGTTGATACATTGAGTGCTGAGTGCTCAGTTGATACATTGAGTACTGAGTGCTCAGTTGATACATTGAGTGCTGAGCGCTCAGTTGATACATTGAGTACTGAGTGCTGAGTTGATACATTGAGTGCTGAGTGCTCAGTTGATACATTGAGTGCTGAGCGCTCAGTTGATACATTGAGTGCTGAGCGCTCAGTTGATACATTGAGTGCTGAGCGCTCAGTTGATACATTGAGTACTGAGCGCTCAGTTGATACATTGAGTACTGAGTGCTCAGTTGATACATTGAGTGCTGAGTGCTCAGTTGATACATTGAGTGCTGAGTGCTCAGTTGATACATTGAGTGCTGAGTGGATTCATTGAGTGCTGAGTGCTGAGTTGATACATTGAGTGCTGAGTACTCAGTTGATACATTGAGTACTGAGTGCTGAGTTGATACATTGAGTGCTGAGTGCTCAGTTGATACATTGAGTACTGAGTGCTCAGTTGATACATTGAGTGCTGAGCGCTCAGTTGATACATTGAGTGCTGAGTGCTCAGTTGATACATTGAGTGCTGAGTGCTCAGTTGATACATTGAGTGCTGAGTGCTCAGTTGATACATTGAGTGCTGAGCGCTCAGTTGATACATTGAGTACTGAGCGCTCAGTTGATACATTGAGTACTGAGTGCTCAGTTGATACATTGAGTGCTGAGCGCTCAGTTGATACATTGAGTACTGAGTGCTGAGTTGATACATTGAGTGCTGAGTGCTCAGTTGATCCATTGAGTGCTAAGTGCTCAGTTGATACATTGAGTGCTGAGTGCTGAGTTGATACATTGAGTGCTGAGTGCTCAGTGCTCAGTTGATACATTGAGTGCTGAGTGCTCAGTTGATACATTGAGTGCTGAGTGCTCAGTTGATACATTGAGTGCTGAGTGCTGAGTTGATACATTGAGTGCTGAGTGCTCAGTGCTCAGTTGATACATTGAGTGCTGAGCGCTCAGTTGATACATTGAGTGCTGAGTGCTCAGTTGATACATTGAGTGCTGAGTGCTCAGTTGATACATTGAGTGCTGAGTGCTGAGTTGATACATTGAGTGCTGAGTGCTCAGTGCTCAGTTGATACATTGAGTGCTGAGTGCTCAGTTGATACATTGAGTGCTGAGTGCTCAGTTGATACATTGAGTGCTGAGTGCTGAGTTGATACATTGAGTGCTGAGTGCTCAGTGCTCAGTTGATACATTGAGTGCTGAGCGCTCAGTTGATACATTGAGTGCTGAGCGCTCAGTTGATACATTGAGTGCTGAGTGCTCAGTTGATACATTGAGTGCTGAGTGCTCAGTTGATACATTGAGTACTGAGTGCTCAGTTGATACATTGAGTACTGAGTGCTCAGTTGATACATTGAGTACTGAGTGCTCAGTTGATACATTGAGTACTGAGTGCTGAGTTGATACATTGAGTGCTGAGTGCTCAGTTGATCCATTGAGTGCTAAGTGCTCAGTTGATACATTGAGTGCTGAGTGCTGAGTTGATACATTGAGTGCTGAGTGCTCAGTGCTCAGTTGATACATTGAGTGCTGAGTGCTCAGTTGATACATTGAGTGCTGAGTGCTCAGTGCTCAGTTGATACATTGAGTGCTGAGTGCTCAGTTGATACATTGAGTACTGAGTGCTCAGTTGATACATTGAGTGCTGAGTGCTCAGTTGATACATTGAGTGCTGAGTGCTCAGTTGATACATTGAGTACTGAGTGCTCAGTTGATACATTGAGTACTGAGTGCTCAGTTGATACATTGAGTGCTGAGCGCTCAGTTGATACATTGAGTGCTGAGCGCTCAGTTGATACATTGAGTACTGAGTGCTCAGTTGATACAGTGAGTGCTGAGTGCTCAGTTGATACATTGAGTGCTGAGTGCTCAGTTGATACATTGAGTACTGAGTGCTCAGTTGATACATTGAGTGCTGAGTGCTCAGTTGATACATTGAGTGCTGAGTGCTCAGTTGATACATTGAGTACTGAGCGCTCAGTTGATACATTGAGTGCTGAGTGCTCAGTTGATACATTGAGTACTGAGTGCTCAGTTGATACATTGAGTACTGAGTGCTCAGTTGATACATTGAGTGCTGAGTGCTCAGTTGATACATTGAGTGCTGAGTGCTCAGTTGATACATTGAGTACTGAGTGCTCAGTTGATACATTGAGTACTGAGTGCTCAGTTGATACATTGAGTACTGAGTGCTCAGTTGATACATTGAGTACTGAGTGCTCAGTTGATCCATTGAGTGCTAAGTGCTCAGTTGATACATTGAGTGCTGAGTGCTGAGTTGATACATTGAGTGCTGAGTGCTCAGTGCTCAGTTGATACATTGAGTGCTGAGTGCTCAGTTGATACATTGAGTACTGAGTGCTCAGTTGATACATTGAGTGCTGAGTACTCAGTTGATACATTGAGTACTGAGTGCTCAGTTGATACATTGAGTACTGAGTGCTGAGTTGATACATTGAGTGCTGAGTGCTCAGTTGATCCATTGAGTGCTAAGTGCTCAGTTGATACATTGAGTACTGAGCGCTCAGTTGATACATTGAGTACTGAGTGCTCAGTTGATACATTGAATGCTGAGTGCTCAGTTGATACATTGAGTACTGAGTGCTCAGTTGATACATTGAGTACTGAGTGCTGAGTTGATACATTGAGTGCTGAGTGCTCAGTTGATCCATTGAGTGCTAAGTGCTCAGTTGATACATTGAATGCTGAGCGCTCAGTTGATACATTGAGTACTGAGTGCTCAGTTGATACATTGAATGCTGAGTGCTCAGTTGATACATTGAGTACTGAGTGCTCAGTTGATACATTGAGTACTGAGTGCTCAGTTGATACATTGAGTACTGAGTGCTCAGTTGATACATTGAGTGCTGAGTGCTCAGTTGATACATTGAGTACTGAGTGCTCAGTTGATACATTGAGTACTGAGTGCTCAGTTGATACATTGAATGCTGAGTGCTCAGTTGATACATTGAGTGCTGAGTGCTCAGTTGATACATTGAGTACTGAGTGTATCACTACACTGGAGTTCATGATTCTAGCTTAGCTTGGAAGAAATGAATCGCGATTCGATTCAGTGATTCAAACAATTTCCCTGAACTGATCCACATGATTTGAATCACTACAAAGAATCCCTTTGCCCAAGTCTAATGAGATAGGTAATAGAAATATTGCATGCTGCAAGGCTGTGGCAGCACTAAGTGACAATATTAGTAATAAATGATCCTTCCCTCTCCTTGTCAGGTTTTTCAAGGTGAGCACAGCCAGGAATCTGTACGTGGAATCCATCAATCAGGAGCCAGGTAAGCGTGTGTGGCTGACCACCACGATATTCTTCTCCCATTCTAAGGGTGCCATAAAGAGAACCAGTCATGGTGGGGCTTATGCAAGAAACTGAATATTATGTCTTTAATGAGTAGAACGGTCTTATTTAGTAAAGATGTAAAAAGTTAAGGAAGGATGCCTGCTTCGTCTACTGCATAACCTTTTTGTTGGTAACAGATGCTGTCTACTAGCTCCTGAGTGTGCATAACAGTATAAAATAACAACATGGGGGGCTGTTGTTTGATAATGTTATGCATGCTCAGGAGATGGAAGATTGATTATGTATGTTATCAGCAGGGCAGGGCTGTGACAAGGGGTGGGCAGGAGGGGCAGCTGCCCTGGTCACTGTGGTAGCATGTGAGGTTTGGGGACATCCAGGGCCGGGACAAGGGGTGGGCAGGAGGGGAAGCTGCTCTGGTCACTGTGGTAGCATGTGAGGTTTGGGGACATCCAGGGCCGGGACAAGGGGTGGGCAGGAGGGCCGGCTGCCCTGGGCACTGTGGTATCATGTGAGGTTTGGGGGCATCTAGAGCCGGGACAAGGGGTGGGCAGGAGGGACGACTGCCCTGTGCACTGTGGTATCATGTGAGGTTTGGGGGCATCCAGGGCTGGGACAAGGGGTGGGCAGGAGGGACGGCTGCCCTGGTCACTGTGGTATCATATGAGGTTTGGGGGAATCCAGGGATGTGACAAGGGGTGGGCAGGAGGGGTGGCTGCCCTGGGCACTGTGGTATCCTATGAGGTTTGGGGGCATCCAGGGATGTGACAAGGGATGGGCAGGAGGGGTGGCTAGCCTGGGCACTGTGGTACCATGTGAGGTTTGGGGGCATCCCGGGCTGGGACAAGGGGTAAGCAGGAGAGGCGGCTGCCCTGGGCACTGTGGTATCATGTGAGGTTTGGGGGCATCCAGGGCCGGGACAAGGGGTGGGCAGGAGGGATGGCTAGCCTGGGCACTGTGATATCATGTGAGGTTTGGGGGCATCCAGCGCCGGGACAAGGGGTGGGCAGGAGGGACGCCTGCCCTGGGCACTGTGGTATCATGTGAGGTTTGGGGGCATCCAGGGCCGGGACAAGGGGTGGGCAGGAGGGGTGGCTAGCCTGGGCACTGTGATATCATGTGAGGTTTGGGGGCATCCCGAGCTGGGACAAGGGGTAAGCAGGAGAGGCGGCTGCCCTGGGCACTGTGGTATCATGTGAGGTTTGGGGGCATCCAGCGCCGGGACAAGGGGTGGGCAGGAGGGGTGGCTAGCCTGGGCACTGTGATATCATGTGAGGTTTGGGGGCATCCAGGGCTGCGACAAAGGGGTGGGCAGGAGGGGCCTGGATGCCCTGGGTGCAATAGTTTATTTCGGGGAGGGGGGCACCCTGAACCTAACCCTAAGGGAAGGGATGGGAGGGGGGGCGCAGTTTGGCATCTTTGCTCTGGGCGCTGGATGGCCTTGTCCCGGCACTGCAGCAGGGGTCAGGTGGGTGACAGGGCAGGAACTATCAGATCTTATTAGGCCTCTGGGCTCTGACTCTCAGGCTTAAGAGTCAGCCTCAAAGTAAGAGGGTGAAGGTCAGCGTGAAACCTTTATATGTACACCTGAACAGGTTCAGAAATTGAAAGCAGTTATTTACCCTAAGGCTATATTCACACCTGAGCGTAGCGTTTTTGCGCGTTTTTTACTGCGATTTTACCGCGATTTTTACCGCGATTTACGGGTGTTTTTTGTGCAGGCGTTTTTTGATCGAATAGATACCAATGGAAAACGCCTGTAATCTGCCCAAAAAGAAGCTCATGTACGTTTTTGAGCGTTGGGCGTTTTGCTTACAGCGTCAAAACGCTCAGATGAGATAAGGGGGCCATTGAAATGAATAGGATTTGTCTTGTTGGGCGTTTTGAGAGCTGATCCTAGAGCAGAAAAACTCCCCAAAAACGCCCCAAAACGCCTACATGTGAACGGAGCCTAAATCAAAAAGGTATTTTCCCTGCACCCCCCCCCCTCCCATTCTCTCTCTATATATTTATTTATTATTATGTGCTGCAGGGTTTCGGCTACTGGTAGTTTTCTGTACCAGTAGCCTTGTTATGTCTGCGCATGCATGGAAACAGTGTGTGTGTTTTCTATTACTGATATTATTTTTCTGTTTCCTCCAATCAATAGCGAACTGGAAGCCGGATGAACCGTATCAGAACTTCTCTCCGACCAAGGACGTCAGCGGGGACCATTTCTCAAACAAAAGCTCATTTTTGGATGTATCTGAAGGTACGTCAGATGAGCCGGTTCTGCTGGAACCCCTTCACCAATTCAGCCCCGGAATGTTTTTACCCCCTTAATAACCAGGCCATTTTTTGCAATATGGCACTGCGTTGCTATAACTGACAATTGCGCGGTCATGCGACGCTGTACCCAAATAAAATTGATGTCCTCCACCTACTTTTGGTGGTATTTGATCATCTCTGCGTTTTTTTTTTTCCATAAGTTCTGCGGTTTTTATTTTTTGCGCTATAAACAAAAAGACTGACAATTTTGAGGGAAAAAAAAAACAATATTTTTTACATTCTGCTATAAAATATATCCAGTAAAAAATCTAATTTCTTCATCAATTTAGGCCAATTTGTATTCTTCTACATATTTTGGTAAAAAAAAATCCCAAAAAGTGTATATTGATTGGTTTACGCAAAACTTATAGTGTTTACAAACTATGGGATAGATTTAGGGCTTTTTTTTTTAATGGCGGCAATCAGCATTTTTAAGCGGGACTGCGACCATGCAGATAAATCTGACACCCGTGACGCTTTTTGGGGCCCAGTAGCACAAATACAGTGATCAGTGCTAAAATAAATGCACTGTCACTGTATAAATGTGACTGGCAGGGAAGGGGCTAACATCAGGGGTAATCAAAGGGTTAACTGTGTTCCCCGGGTGTGCTTTCTAACTGTGTGGGGGATGGACAGACTGCAGGAAGTGAGGGATCTGTGTTCCTGATTAACAGGAACACAAGATCTCTCTCTTCCCCTCTGACAGAACGGCAGTCTGTCTTGTTTACATAGGCAAACCGCCGTTCTGTCTCTCCTACGAACGGCCGCCGGACCAGCTGATTGGCTGCCGCTGTGTCCAATCACAGCGGAAGCGCGGCTCCGGGGGCGCACGTGCGCACACCAAAGGTACGTAATGACAACATGCTATCTGCTACCATAATGGCTATCTGCTATCTGCTACCATAACCCCGGTATTTAACGTCAAAGTACTGACATAAAACTGCGGCGGGCGGTCCGGAACTGGTTAAAATAAAATGTTTTTTTTTTTTTTACAATTTTTGGCCAGTTTTTCCTTGATAAAAAAAAAAAAAGGAGATATTCATTACTATTTACCACCAAATAAAAGCCCAACTTGTCCTGAAAATACAAGGAGGTAGATTTAATAAAGTGTGTAAACTCAGAATCTGGTGCGGCTGTGCACGGTAGCCAATCAGCTTTTATCTTCAGCTTGTTCATTTAACCACTTAAGCCCGGAGGATTTGGCTGCTCAATGACCAGGGCTTATTTTGCGATTCGGCACTGCGTGACTTTAACGGACAATTGCGCGGTCGTGCGACGCCGTACCCAAATGAAATTGACGTCCTTTTTTCCCCACAAACAGAGCTTTCTTTTGGTAGTATTTGATCACCTGTGCGATTTTTACTTTATAAACAAAAAAAGCGACAATTTTGAAAAAAATTTAAAAATCAAAATTTTTTAACATCTTAGGCCAATTTGTTTTCTGCTACATATTTTTGGTTAAAAAAAAATCACAAAAAGTGTATTTTGATTGGTTTGCGCAAAAGTTATTACGTTTAATAACTAAGGGAAAGATTTATGTCATTTTTATTTTTTTTTTTTTAACTAGTAATGGCGGCGATCTGTGATTTTTTTTTTTGCGGGACTGCGACATTGTGTCAGACAGATCTGACACCCAACTGACATTTTTGACACTTTTGGGGGTACCAGTGACATTACTACAGTAATCAGTGCTATAAATATGCACTGTTACTGTAAAAATGACACTGGCTGGGAAGGGGTTAACTTTATTGGTGATCAGTGTGTTAAATGTATCCCTAGGGGCGTTATTCTAACTGTGGGGGGCGTGGCTTGTGATGTAACCACAGAGACATACGATCCTACATAGCAGGATCGTATGATCTCTGCTGTTACATCAGGGAGAATGACAGACGGCTTTGTTTACATCAGCCGCCTGCTTTTCTCCCTCTCCAGCGGACCGGTGGGCACTTTAGAGCCGCCGGTCACTCGCGCGGGGATGTCAGGGAATGAGCGGGGGCGGAAGGAGCGCGCCTCCGGCGATGCGTGCTCGCCCCCCACAGGCGGCTGAGCGAGTGACGTGCCCACACGTCACTTTGCCCAGCAGCGGCTGCCTGCCGCAGTGGGCGGTCGTTAAGTGGTTAAGCTTTGGCAATAAAACCTGGAAGCTGATTGGTTCCTGTGCAGAGTTGCACCAGATTTGTTGCACCATATTTTGCACCCTCCAGTTTTAGTAAATAACCTCCAACCTGGATACACAAAGTAGTTTTGATGATATGTACAGTTTTACTAACACATGTCTAAGATGCAAAATTATTCTTAGGCATTAGGATGTGTTTTCCCCTTAGGTGTTAATGATAATTTTGGGGCCCTGTACAGAAAATCCCCCCCCCCCAGTGATAATCAGTTGTTAATATTTTGTACTTTTTATTGTTACACCACGGACAGTCAGAACAGAAGAGGAAATGAAATTCAGTTTCCCCCCCGGCGTGTTGTTGTCACGCATCGCCGACTCCGGCAGCCCAGCCGAGTCTAGAAAAACATTTTGGTAACACAAACGTCTCCTCCGCACGTTGGAGAGAAAAATAAAATACAAACGTTGTGAATGTACAAAACAAGTAACATTGGCATTTACCAAAGCAGGAGGATTTACATCTGACCCAGTGGCGGATGCGGGGGGGGGGGGGCATTGGGTCAATAATTACCGGCCCCCCCCCCTGAAAATATTAGCCACTCCAGTCCAGACCAGTGTCAGAGTCCCAGGCCAGCAGCAGCGGCGGAGCTGACCTCCAGCCTTCCCTTCAGTCTTCCACAGTTGTATACAGTGCCAGGAATTTGCCCCCCTGCTGAAATCCCCCTCCCAGTACAAATCTTTGCCCCCCCCCTATCATCCCCCAAACCCTCCCCACTCAAATGCGCCCCCCCCCCCCCCGGAAAAAAAATCGCTCCTCCCAGCACAAATCTTCTACCCCTCAAATTTCCTCTTCTCTCTACACCCCCCACCCCCCACACTTCAAATCACCCCCTCCCAGCACAGATTCTCCTGCCTCTATCCCTTCACCTAGCACAAATCCTCCCCCTAAAAAATGTCCCTTCCTTCCACCCAATCATCCCTACTAGCACAAATCCCCCCACCCGAATTCCCCCCCCCCCCCAAAAAAAAACTATCCCTATTTTAGCACTGATTACTGTAGTAATGTCCCCCCAAAAGTGTCAAAAAGGTCAGTTAGGGATCCGATTTGTCTGCCAAAATGTCGCAGTCCCGCTAAAAATCTCAGATCGCCACCATTACTAGTAATAAATAAATAAATAAATAAATAAAAATGAAATAAAAATTTCCCCTAGTTTGTAGATGCAATAACTTGCATTAAACCAATCAAAATACACCTATTGCGATATTTTTTTTACCAAAAATATCTAGCTGAATACAAATTGGCCTAAAAGGATGAAAAATTTTGATTTTTTGGAGAATGTCATATAGTAGAATCTGAAAAATATTGTTTTTTTTTTTTTTTTTTCAGAATTGTCGCTCTTTTTTTGTTTATAGCGCAAAAAATAAAAATCGCAGAGGTGATCAAATACCACCAAAAGAAAGCTCTGTTTGTGGGAAAAAAAGACATCAATTTTATTTGGGTACATCGTCGCACGACCGCCCAATTGTCTGTTAAAGTAACGCAGTGCTGAATCGCAAAAAAATGTCCCGGTCATTAAGGGGGGAAATCCTTCCGGTTCAGAACTGGTTAAGCCTTTAGTCAGCATGTTGATGGGTCCCGAAGAGGTGGGGGAGAACACTGAACCCAAACACCATTTCTGGAATATCTGCATTTTATTGGCTGTTGTGTGAGGATTTGGACAGTTCATATTTCAGGCACTGTAATGAAGGTCTGTGTGTCTTTGTTTTATACAGGGGGAGGTTCTTACCTGGAACCGACGTTTCTGGAAGAAGCCGATAAAATATCTGATGGTGAGAGACCTAAAATGTTTTACAAATGTCTCCGGGGCAATGGGATTGTTGGCCCTCCTAGCTATGGCCCGTGGTCTTCTGCCTGTCCTGCCTGATAGCAAAGGACACACAGCAAAATGTTTGACCTTTCTTGTCCTTAGGAAATGATTGGCACCTTCTCACGCAGATTTTCTAATTTATTAAAATCTTTGCATGCAACAGTTGCTTTTGCTCCTTAGGTACCCTTTACACCAATGTCTGACACAAATCAGTCCCTGCTGCAGCTTCTCATCTTATGACTTTTTACCAAGTTACAATGTATAGCCTGATCACTGGGGGAGAGGAGACTGAGGAAATGCTTCTTCCTGCCTGCAGCAGACTGATGATGTCATCCAGGGCCGGGACAAGGGTGGGCAGGAGGGGCGGCTGCCCTGGGCACTGTGGTGTTATGTGGGGGGGAGGGGTACAACAAGGAGGTTGGATGGAGGGGATATTTTGGGAGGTGTGCTAGGAGTCGTGATTTGAGGGGATTTGTGTTGGGAGGGGGGATGGGGGGGAAGAAGATTTGTGCTAGGTGGGGGAAATTTGGGGGGTTTGTGTTAGAAAAAATATGGTAGAGTGGGGGGGGGGGAGAGATTTGTGTTGGGAGTTAGGAGGGGATTTTTTTTTTTTTTAGGGGGGGGATTTGTGCTAGCAGGGATGATTGGGGGGATTTGTGCTAGCAGGGGAAATTTGGGCGGGATTTGTGCTAGAATGGGGGGATTGGGGAGAATTTGTGCTGGGAGGGGAGATTTGGAGTGGGGGGAGAGAATTTGTGCTCAGAAAGGAAATTGGTGGGGTAGAGGATTTGCACTGAGGGGGGGGGGGTGGTAGATTTGTTCTGGGGAATATGGGGAATAGGACGATTCGAGCTTTCGCAAAGATTTGTGCTGGGAGGGGGACTTCAGCAGGGGGGGGGGGGGGATTTATGTTTAGGGGTAAGCATGCAAATTTGTGCTCAAATTTCTTTTTTTTTTGGGGGGGGGGGGATTTTTGCTGATACCTTATGCTCATACAGTAAGTATGAGTATGCTCATACAGTGAGTGTTGACGGTTGCTGTCCCGGCACAGGTTGTGTATTTTTGCTTGGGGAATAGTTTACTGCCTACTAGTGGGTCATGGAATCTGGCTCTATACACCTAGGACTAACCTACTAACACAACAATGTTAATGTCTGCCCTACTCTAGGATCCGTTGGTCCAAGACCTACTGACAAATAGTGGGAAATCTGCCATTGCCAATCCTTCACCAACCTTGTGGTGTATCTTTAATGTCTGATCTTGCTGAACTGATACTTTGGGCCAGTGGCAACAGGCGTTTGTCCACATCAGAATTGGTTTTCATTCCTAAAGAAGCCCATAGAAATCCAAAGGCAACTAAAGCAGGTCAAATGCAGGTCAGAAAGTGGTCAACTGCAGATCAAATGCAGGTTAGAAGTTGGTCAAATGTGGGTTGGAAGGAGGTCAACTGCAGGTCAGAAGGTGGTGAACTACAAGTCACCTGCAGGTCTAAAAGTGGTCTGCCCTACCCTAGGATCCATTGGTCCAAGACCTACTGACACATAGTGGGAAATCTGCCATTGCCAACCCTTCACCAACCTCTGGTGTATCTTTAATGTCTGATCTTATTGACGTGATACTTAGGGCCAGTGACAACAGGCGTTTGTCCACATCAGAATTGGTTTTTATTCCTAAAGAAGCCCATAGAAATCCAAAGGCAACTAAAGCAGGTCAAATGCAGGTCAGAAAGTGGTCAACTTCAGGTCAAATGCAGGTCAGAAAGTGGCCAACGTCAGGTCAAATGCAGGTCAGAAGTTGGTCAAATGTGGGTTGGAAGGAGGTCAACTGCAGGTCAGAAGGTTGTGAACTGCAAGTCACCTGCAGGTCTGAAAGTGGCCAACTGAATGTCAAATATGAGTCAAAAGGAGGTCAACTGCAAGTCAAATGTAGGTCAGAAGGTGATCAAAAGTGTGTCCGAAGGAGGTCAACTATAGGTCACAAGGTGGTAAACTGCAAGTCAACCGCTGGTCTAGAAATAGTCACTTCAATTCAAATGTGGGTCAAAAGGAGGTCAACTGCAGGTCAGGTGGTGATCAAATGCAGGTCAGAAAGTGGTCAAATGCAGGTTAGAAGTTGGTCAAATGTGGGTTGGAAGGAGGTCAACTGCAGTTCAGAAGGTGGGGAACTGCAAGTCACCTGCAGGTCTGAAAGTGGCCAACTGAATGTCAAATGTGAGTCAAAAGGAGGTCAACTGCGAGTCAAATGTAGGTCAGAAGGTGATCAAAAGTGTGTCCGAAGGAGGTCAACTATAGGTCACAAGGTGGTAAACTGCAAGTCAACCGCAGGTCTAAAAATAGTCACTTCAATTCAAATGTGGGTCAAAAGGAGGTCAACTGCAGGTCAGGTGGTAATCAAATGCAGGTCAGAAAGTGGTCAAATGCAGGTTAGAAGTTGGTCAAATGTGGGTTGGAAGGAGGTCAACTGCAGGTCAGAAGGTGATCAAAAGTATGTCCAAAGGAGGTCAACTACAGGTCACAGGGTGGTAAACTGCAAGTCAACCACAAGTCTAAAAATAGTCACTTCAATTCAAATGTGGGTCAAAAGGAGGTCAACTGCAGGTCAGGTGATGATCAAATGCAGGTCAGAAGGAGGTCAAACGTCAGATCAGATGCACCTCTCAATAAATTACAAATGGCCTTAGAAGCATTTCAAACTGATGTCACAAGTACACTGCATGTGCCCACCAACACCAACCCAAAGTCTGACAACACAGGCCACAAAGCTAAGCTATTCAACTAGGGTTCAAGGTGGAGTGGTACAAGGCAGTGGGCATAGAGTAACAGGAATTATAATGACTAATAGGTAAAAAAAAAATGGCTGACCTTCTTTACTTTGATTCTTTTACAGATGGAGACTGCTATGAGAATGCCAATGAAGAGATAAAAGAAGGATCAATAGGTAGAACTAGTAATGGCTGTTTGCATTGTATCTATAGATTCACCAGCCCCATTCCATTTATCCTTCACACAGCCCAAAAATACAATGAATTCCGTGTTCCTAGATGAGTCTTACAAGATATTATCAAAGAAGAGGGAAAACGATAAAAATATCACCCCCATCGTTCAAAATATTCCACTATGGGATTATTGGACAGGACGTTCACCATGTGCTGGAAAGTCTTCCCGCCAACTGCACTGCCTTCATTTTAAATATTTTCTGCTCCTGTAATGTGTCAAAGCTTTATGATTATTCCACCGTGAATGAATGGATGGTCAAATTCAACTGGACCGGCTCTGTAAGAACTGCTCAGTCCGGAACAGTGGCTTGGAGAAGCTAAAGAGGTCTTCAACAAAACAGAACAAGTCCAGCTGAATGTGAGAAGCATAGGTGTGTACAGCCTATTGCATTAGGGTGTACACCCCAAAGCTCAAACAGATTTGTGTGCATGTGTATATACATTACACTGAAGGTATTAGCAAAGCAATGGATGGTGTCAGTTGGGCAGAGATTGGTGTCAGTAGGGCAGCGGACAGTGTCAATAGTTTTTATTTTGATTATTTTTTTTCTATTTTTTTAGGAGCCCCGTTAGGGGGCTTTGGTAAAATATTGGGGGTTTATACAGGTGGAATCTGCAGCACACAGGGTGATTAGGGTGTGCCCAGGCACACCTGGCACACCCTGTGCGCACGCCTATGGTGAGAAGCTTCTACTAGATATACCATGACTTAGATAAATGGTAACCTTCCTAGAAATGAATGAATTAGAAACTATTTAACAGAATCCTATTGTGGAAGGTCTACAATTTGTGTTTTGTGGCCCATTACCGGTACTGGGTGATAGTGTAATAATCAGAGGGAGCACTGGATCATTTATAAGAAAAACAAAATGTTAAATCTAAACTGGTGTATTTATTACAATGAAGCAAGGAAGTTTGTGCCAACCAAATATTCTAATTGTAACTAGCCTGAGGTTGCTAGCCCATCACCACTAATGGCTGGCCCCGTCTGCCACTCGTTTTTCGTTATTGGTCTCCAACATGACTTCTCTGATGAAGCTCAGTTCTTTAGTAAATGGAATGAATGATGTCCGACAAAGCTAATTTCCAATAATATAGAGTAATAAACATATGCAGGATATAACAGAACTTGAAGTTCCAAGTAATGGAGTAATTCAATATTTTACAAACATCATTGACTCAACGCGTTTCGTGGACCCAAATCGCCACTTCGTCAGGAGTAGATGTGTGTATTTTAGTAATCTATAAAAATGAGAAAATTAGGCATATATGAGTTTTTTTACCATAATGCATATAATGCATTAAGGTAAAAAAAAAACTTCTGCCTTTAGAACCGCTTTAACTGACATGGCAGGGGTTTTCCCTGTACTACTTACTCAGTGCTAAAAGGTGAACCACTTTCCTATGAATAAAGAGTTACAATCAAGTTAAAGGATAGAACTACAAAGTATATTCTATTTCTAATGTACAAAATATTCCTTCACCATAGGTTCACAGTCCTACGAAGACATGAACGGGCCAAAAAATAATCAGTCTCTGACTCCAGAGAAGATCCGCGAGGAAGGTATACATTTGTTTTTAAGTTTCTCTTTTACCCTAAAAGTTTTTTGCTAGAGAGAGAATATCCACATTCCCATGTTTAAGATAAGCCACTATAGCTGCCATGTCTTTCCATATGGATTAAATCAGGGCTTGACAAATTTTCCTGAAATCTAGGAGCCAGCTAAAAAAGTTAGGAGCCAGTTTTTTTTTTTTTTTAAAACTAACAACAAAGCTTTATTTAATAAAATGGATACTAAATTTACACATAAATACGACTAGAACCCCACTCTAATCTAGCGCAATTGGATGAAAACAGACTGTCTGTCTCTTTCCATCCGATGCCATCTGATCCGATCCACGGGATGGATAGAAAATAGAACCACCATCCGTCTGCTTTTGGCGGACAGGATCAGATGGCGGCAGATTACTGCTCCATAGAGGAGAATGAAGGGTCCGATCAGGTCTGCCTGAAAAACTGACAGGCGGACCTGATCAGACAGCCCGTGTGAAAGGGGCCTTCGGCTGTGGCATGGCGATGAGGAAAAAAAAAAGATTTTATATATATATATATATATATATATATATATATATATATATATAATTTTTCTTTTTTTTAATAATAATAATTGGAAAAAAACTATATATTTTTTTTATTTTTTTTTAATAATTAAAAAAAAAAGAAAAAAATATTTAGTTTTTACATTTAAAAAATAAATAAAATTAATAATAAATAACCACACTCCCTGTCAAAGGTAACTAACTGGACAGGGAGATGGTAATGCATTGTGAACAAACAGGCAGTAGAAACAGTAATTACAACAGTCATTACTCCCGGCCACCACAAGAGGGTGCCAGTTCCCCATTGGAAGCCTCTCATCTCAAGTAGGCCGAAAAGCCGGGGCCTCAATTTTCGGACAGCCTGGAAGTCCGTGCACTCCGTGCGCGGAAGCCCGTGCAAAAATGACAGTACACCTTCTGTAGGGCACCCCAGGCGCCAGGTCGCTAATTCTAGTCGCAAATGCGACCTGGCGCCCGGGTTTTGTCGAGGCCTGGATTAAATACAGGACGTGAAATTTTGTTCCTCCAGTAATTAGTAACTCTGCTCCGCTTTTAAATAGCTAGTAGTAGTTTATGACATTCATCCAGACTATCTACAGTGCCTTGCAAAAGTATTCGGCCCCCTTGAACTTTGCAAACTTTTGCCACATTTCAGGCTTCAAACATAAAGATATAAAGCTGTAATTTTTTGTGAAGAATCAACAACAAGTGGGACACAATCATGAAGTGGAACGAAATTTATTGGATATTTCAAACTTTGTTAACAAATAAAAAACTGAAAAATTGGGCGTGCAAAATTATTCAGCCCCTTTACTTTCAGTGCAGCAAACTCTATCCAGAAGTTCAGTGAGGATCTCTGAATGATCCAATGTTGACCTAAATGACTAATGATGATAAATAGAATCCACCTGTGTGTAATCAAGTCTCCGTATAACTGCACTGCGATAGTCTCAGAGGTCCGTTTAAAGCGCAGAGAGAATCATGAAGAACAAGGAACACACCAGGCAGGTCCGAGATACTGTTGTGGAGAAGTTTAAAGCTGGATTTGGATACAAAAAGATTTCCCAAGCTTTAAACATCACAAGGAGCACTGTGCAAGCGATAATATTGAAATGGAAGGAGTATCAGACCACTGCAAATCTG
Source organism: Pelophylax lessonae (assembly GCF_965119305.1). Taxonomy (NCBI): domain Eukaryota; kingdom Metazoa; phylum Chordata; class Amphibia; order Anura; family Ranidae; genus Pelophylax; species Pelophylax lessonae. The sequence goes on from NC_138773.1 coordinate 42,142,370, forward strand.
CGAAGACCTGGCCGTCCCTCTAAACTTTCAGCTCATACAAGGAGAAGACTGATCAGAGATGCAGCCAAGAGGCCCATGATCACTCTGGATGAACTGCAGAGATCTACAGCTGAGGTGGGAGACTCTGTCCATAGGACAACAATCAGTCGTATACTGCACAAATCTGGCCTTTATGGAAGAGTGGCAAGAAGAAAGCCATTTCTTAAAGATATCCATAAAAAGTGTCGTTAAGGCTACATTCACACCTGAGCGTAGCGTTTTTCGCGCGTTTTTTACCGCGATTTTACCGCGATTTTTGCGGCGTTTTTTACCGCGATTTTTACCGCGATTTTTGTGCAGGCGTTTTTAGATTGAATAGAGATCAATGGAAAACGCCTGTAATCTGCCCAAAAAGAAGCTCATGTACTTTTTTGAGCGTTGGGCGTTTTGTATACAGCGTCAAAACGCTCAGATGTGAACAGGGGCCATTGAAATTAATAGGATTTGTCTTGTTGGGCGTTTTGAGAGCTGATCCTAGAGCAGAAAAACGCCCCAAAAACGCCCCAAAACGCCTAGATGTGAACGGAGCCTTAAAGTTTGCCACAAGCCACCTGGGAGACACCAAACATGTGGAAGAAGGTGCTCTGGTCAGATGAAACCAAAATCGAACTTTTTGGCAACAATACAAAACGTTATGCTTGGCGTAAAAGCAACACAGCTCATCACCCTGAACACACCATCCCCACTGTCAAACATGGTGGTGGCAGCATCATGGTTTGGGCCTGCTTTTCTTCAGCAGGGACAGGGAAGATGGTTAAAATTGATGGGAAGATGGATGGAGCCAAATACAGGACCATTCTGGAAGAAAACCTGATGGAGTCTGTAAAAGACCTGAGACTGGGACGGAGATTTGTCTTCCAACAAGACAATGATCCAAAATATAAAGCAAAATCTACAATGGAATGGTTCACAAATAAACATATCCAGGTGTTAGAACGGCCAAGTCAAAGTCCAGACCTGAATCCAATCGAGAATCTGTGGATAGAACTGAAAACTGCTGTTCACAAATGCTCTCCATCCAACCTCACTGAGCTCGAGCTGTTTTGCAAGGAGGAATGGGCAAAAATTTCAGTCTCTCGATGTGCAAAACTGATAGAGACATACCCCAAGCGACTTACAGCTGTAATCGCAGCAAAAGGTGGCGCTACAAAGTATTAACTTAAGGGGGCTGAATAATTTTGCACGCCCAATTTTTCAGTTTTTTATTTGTTAAAAAAGTTTGAAATATCCAATAAATTTCGTTCCACTTCATGATTGTGTCCCACTTGTTGTTGATTCTTCACCAAAAATTACAGTTTTATATCTTTATGTTTGAAGCCTGAAATGTGACAAAAGGTCGAAAAGTTCAAGGGGGCCGAATACTTTTGCAAAGCACTCTATCTATCTATCTATCTATCTATCTATCTATCTATCTATCTATCTATCTATCTATCTATCTATCTATCTATCTATCTATCTATCTATCTATCTATCTTCCAGTGAGTTCCAAGGACATACAGTACCTAAGGATTGATAGCCACGTGGGCAACTCAACTCATTTACCTTAATCCAATAACCATGGTGTCATGTAATGTGCCAAAGCAGATGATAATTGTCCAAGATCATGATGGGAGGGGTGAACAATTCACTTCTCACCCAAATATCTTCCCCAGTTCCAATGAATGTCAGGAACATACCCCAAGATTGATAGCCATGTGAGCATCTCAGTTACTGTACTTTTATCCAATAACCATGGCATCATTAAATGTGTCAAGAGATTGAAGTGTTGGTGGAGTGCCGGACATTAATGTACAGAATAATTAGCAGGCATGTAGTGACGGCAGCTCTCTGAAAAACAGATGGACCCAACAGAGGTCCCTGTAGTAGTGATTCAAAAAAGACGTTTAAGAAATAAGACCACAATTAGGTTTAATAGATTTAGTTTATTTTTATGTTCCAAAGTGACGCATAGTCAACACTTTGGGGTTGATTTACTAAATCTGGAGTGCAAAATCTGGTACAGCCATGCATAGAAACCAATCAGCTTCCGTTTTTTTTTTTTTTTGTTAATTGAACAAGCTGTTAGAAACTGATTGGCTACCATGCAGAGCTGCACTCTCCAGTTTTAGTAAATCAACCCCACTGTGATGGCTTACCAGTCCCCCTTTAACAGAGCCAAAAGGTTCAACATATACATAAACATTTGTCAGCATACTGTAGGATAAAAGATACATTATACGTTCATACTTCAAGAAATAAGATGTCAATATAATATGTCGAAGTATACTCAATAGAAAAAAAAATGTATAAAAGAAGAAAGGAAAACTACAATAAAAAAATTATAACAATAATATTTATTCACATAATAACAATGATACTCACAGTAATAATAAATTGTAAGGCGAAATGCATATGATAAAAGATACATTATAACTTCATACGTCAAGAAATATGATGTCAATAGAATCTGTAAAAGTATAATCTATAGGAATTTGGTGAAAATTAGGAGATTCCATAAAATTTCACCATTTTGGTGAAATGCCATTGGGAAATGATGGTGGTTTTTTTTAGATGTGCAATTGGCTCTGTATGATTCCCGATGGTTACAAAAGCTCATTCAAACTATTTTGGACCTGTTCTTGTGCAAAGAAATGCCCTCCTCATTAGACTTAAATGAGATCTAAGATCAGAAACTCATGAGGGAATGATCTTTTTTTTTTGATAAACATTTTATTGAAAATTTTTATAAGCATACAGGTAAGGTTATATTGAATGCATAAAAAATAAAGAAAACCAAAATGCGGTGTAAACAATCATCAGTAGTTGTAACAATAACACGTGCCAAATGGCACATAGCTAATAACAAAGAAACCATTGAAGCGCAAAAAGGGGAAAAAGCACATGAGCTAACAAACAAAACAAAAAAAAAATAAAAAATGTAGGCAGTTTGTGCAACAGGAAAAGCGTTTGAGTACCAAGAAGGGTTCAGGCTGAGGGAGAATGCACGCCCTAAAGGCGAATGGCACTGTGGGATCCCTCAGCTGTATCTTGAGGGAGATGCAGTCCATGCACTTGAAACCTAGGAGGCCCTTGGACACACGAACGGGGGGACGGACACCCCCAAGGGGAACACACTGTGTCCGCGGCCCCAGAACATGCGCCCGAGGGGGCTACGAGAGGACCATCTCAGAGATAGAGGGAACAGGGGTATCATGGAGAAGGGTATATCGGAGAGGGCGGGATATTGGTATGTGCATGTGGTCAACTAGGTCATCCTAGTACCTTGGTACTACAGTACTTTAGGGGACGGGAGGAGAAATAGGAGGGTAGAACAGAAGGAGCGAGAGTGTGGTGACGAGACAGGAACATGAAGGGTGGCCAGGGAGGAGAGGCGAAAGCGAAGAAAGACACAGAAAAAAAAAAAGGGGGTATAAGAACGGGAGAGCCCGTCACAGCTATGACTGAAAAAGGAGAATGCAGCCGGTTAGCCTGCCGCGCCTAACAATTTACTATATTCAGAGGAGAAGGAGAAGTGGAGCCAAGTGGCCCAAGTGATGTAAAATTTGTCAGGGGAATCGTGAGCTTGATGGGTCAGGTCTTCCATCTCTGCTATCCTACCCACTCTACGGAGCCAGTCCGCAACATTGGGAGGATGGGGAGATAGCCAGCGACATGGAACGTACATTCTTGCTGCATTAATGAGGTGGAGGGTCCACGAATTTTTGTATGCTTTTTGCGGGATGGGCGTATGGTGGAGGAGGTATTGAGCCGGGGAAAGATGGGGGAATGATCTTTAACTTGCCAATACATTTTCTATTTAATAAAACCTTATTACCTACTTACCTTTGTTTGTGTCTGTAGATGCTGATTCTTATGAGAACATGCAGGCCCCCATATACTCCCAGCTGAACCGTTCTGTCAACTCGCTGGCCCAATTTGTTGAAGATGGGGTTGAACAGACAGGGCTAAATATGGCAGACGTCTCATCAGAGCAACAGTGGCCCACCAGCACCGAACTAAAGCAACTAAGTATGAATGTCTGGGATATGCCTGATGTACAAGTGCCTGGTGTATGTAAGGGTAGGATGAATTTATCAAATAAAATTTAATTTCTCCTTTTCTTTTTGGCAGATGGAGACTTTTACCTGTCCTACCAAGCCAACAACTTCTGAAGGTCCTCATGGCAGGGATGGACTGTAACTGTCCAGTGAGAATTAAAGAAAACGGACATGTTACAATGGTCATTTGAATGAAGGTTAGCTGTGATTTTTGGTATGAAAAACGTGACACCTGGAGGATCATGGATGGACCACCAAAATGGATATCATGTGACCTCCTTTATGTTTGACCATGGAGGCTTGTGGAACTTTGGTTGTGATTGAAAACAAGAGGAAAACCACTCACCTTTCTTATTTTAATGATTGAGGACTGTTAGTGGCATTAAAAGAACTGTCATTGGACTGCACTGACAGTTAGGTTTTCAACAATGGTGCTAACCGGTACAAACCCATTGTTTCACTTTTTTCCAAAGAGGAGACAACCATTTCCGATAAGCTTTTGTAAGTGTAAAAATTAAACCAGCTCTTCGAAACATACGGTATCTTCATTTTCATGTCCTCTTGCCCAAATATGACCACATAAGAGAAAGAAAAGGAGGCGCAACACCTAGTGCATTAACTGTGGTCACCGTATAAAATATTTTATTAAAATGCCAAATGCATACTCACAGACGAGAAGAATAAAAAATCGCATTAAAAGATTCCACCACAGATGAAATGGAACACGTCCTTGTAGATGAGACCGCTAACGCATTTCGGGAGTCAAGCTCCCTTCATCAGCTCTTATGTATCTCAGTTGGAGTTCCCCGCCTGAGGAGAGAAGCACGCCGGTGTTCCCCTTCGGAGTGAGCGCTTGGCTGAATTGATTGTTTAAATATGACCACATAGTTACTTCTATAATGGCCCAAAAACTCATACTTTGTCCTTGATTATATTTCTCTACAGGAGACGATTGGGTCTGATAGACAATTGGTGGCACAGTGTGAGAAACTGACAGAGACATGGAAATTATGTGCACAGTTGTCACAAATTGTCTACTATTTTGTAGTGAACTTGGTTTTAAATAATTTATATAGAGTTTTTTATCCTTGGGACTCAGAGTGTTTTATTTGCTGTTGGCGAGCCAGCCAGAATATCATACCAGGGCCAATTTTAGACAGGAGACAATTGGCCCACCAGCATGTCTTTAAAGTGTGGAAGGAAAGCGAAATTCCTGGAGGAAACGCAAGCACAGAACGAACACGCAAACTCCATGCAGACATAAGTGTCCTGGCCAGGATTCAGACTGAGGACCCCATTGTTGCAAGGCAGAAGTGCTAACCACTGCCCTTACGGATGATTTGGAGTACTGCACCACAGACTAACTGTGACTATTTAATGTGCCAAAACATATGCTAGTCTTTTCAGTTTTATCTCACATAAATTGCAACGTTTCCGTGAAATGTCGCAAATAGGGTTTTTCCTATTTCCTACGTGATATATCACATTCAACGTGAACATTCATTGAGACTCATTGTTTAATCGTCGCATTGGTAAAAATGTTGCAATCTGCGCTATCTTAATGTTGCACCGCTTTGACTTGTTGCAGACCTATTCACTTGTTCCATTGGCATCTGTTTGTCTGAAAGTGTTTTGATCTTTGTAATTTTTTAAATGTATTTTGGAAAAAAAAATTATTCACAATATCACTTTTATAATTAATAATAAATGTACATTTTCTCTTGATCTATGCAGTACTGAACGTCCTAAGCAAAAAAAAAAAAAATAATAATTAACCACTTTACCACTAGAGCATTTTGCTGTCTTACGTCCAGGCCACTTTTTGCGATTCGGCGCTGTGCAACTTTAACTGACGATTGCGCGGTCGTGCGACGCCATACCCAAACGAAATTTACGTCTTTTTTTTCCCACAAACAGAGCTTTCTTTTGGTGGTATTTGATCACCTGTGCGATTTTTACTTTTTGCGCTATAAACAAAAAAAGAGCATAAATTTTGAAAAAACAACAATATTTTTCAAATTTTTTTATATGAAATTCCCCCCCAAAAAATGTAAAAATCAAAATTTTTTAAAATTTTTGGCCAATTTGTTTTCTGCTACCTATGTTTGGTAAAAAAATTCACAATAAGCGTATTTTGATTGGTTTGCGCAAAAGTTATTGCGTTTACTAACTTAAGGGAAAGATTTCTGTCATTTTTGGTGTTTTTTTTTTAACGTGTAATGGCGGCGATCTGCGATTTTTTTTGCTGGACTGCGACATTGCGGCGGACAAATCGGACCCTTGACTGACATTTTTGAAACTTTTGGGGATACCAGTGACATTACTGCAGTAATCAGTGCTATACATATTCACTGTTACTGTAAAAATGACACTGGCAGGGAAGGGGTTAATTTTATTGGAGAGGGAGGGGTTAATGTATGCCTGGTGCTTACTGACGTGTGGGGGGGGAGGTGACTGAGTGACACAAGGACAGATCCAGGGTTCAGCTATGCTGAATCCTGCAATCTGACCCTGCCTGTCACTTCAGAGATCCGCCTGCTTGTGTTTACACAGGCGGGCGGATCTCCACACTCGATCCCCGACGATCAGGGAAGAGCGGCGGCGATCGCCGCTGCTCCTCCCCTGGCCCGACTCCCGCTGTGACTGAAAACAGCGGGAGCGAGCCTCCGGCGGTGCACGAGCGCCGCCCACAAGGGGAGTGTCTGACGACGTAGTACTATGTCGTCAGACGATAACGAGCCACTTTGCCGCAGTAGTACTACGGTACTCAGTGGTAAAGTAGTTAAAGGAGCCAGGAAACTCTTCTTTTTTTTAGTTTTGGAAGGTTTGGTACCTCTATACAGTTTGTATTGCTGATCCACACTCTGTATTAGATCTAAAAAAACAATATTGTCACAGACAGAAGGTGATAGGAAATCCTGAATTTTACAGCTGTCACTGGAACTGGGGGTGTGGCGTAATCTTCCAGTAGCGACACCTGTGCTGAAAACAACTAAGAGCAGATTTGGAGAGATTTCTTTTCATTTCCTGTTGTGTCTCCTGGACAGGAAGTAAAGGGAAATATCAATCAGAGCCAAAAAAATAAATAAACCATCCTCTACTATTTTTTCCAGCTATCAATATACAAAAAAAGTAATGTAAACTCAAAAGGAAATATGCAATATATTGCAGCTTACCAGTCCTTAGAGTGATGGCTGCAATCGTTTTCTTTATTTTCACCTGATAATCCTGCAAGTAACATACTTCCTGACCTAGGATGACAACACTTACTGTACTCTATTTATATGTTGTCTCCCTTGGACAGGAGTATAGAACACCTCCTCCCTCTCTTCTTCTTCATCATTTATAATATTGGGGGGTGGGGGGCGGGGGGGCGTTAGTTCACAGAAAATAGCTGGGAAAGCTGATAACCTTGTTTGACATTTAACTTCTGTGCACCGGGACACAATATTTTTTTTGCAGGACCAAAAATATTTTTCCTTACTAAGCCTAAAAAGAGAAAACTCATTCAGTCACCACATCTAAAGACCAGTGAACTGTAATATATATTTTATATACAGTATGTTATATTACATGTTTGATCTTGGGGTTTGTATAAACTTTAAAGCTCAGTTTCAGCCAAAAACATTCTTTTTTTTTTTTTTTTTATAATTCTGGGTGAAGCAAGAAAGGGGCAGAATTATTAGACCTGAGTAGAACAGGGAAGGGTCGGGAATATTAGTCCTGCGTAGAACAGGGAAGGGTCTGGAATATTAGTCCCGGGTAGAACAGGGAAGGGTCAGGATTATGATTCCTGCGTAGAACAGGGAAGGGTCAGGAATATTAGTCCCGGGTAGAACAGGGAAGGGTCAGGATTATGATTCCTGGGTAGAACAGGGAAGGGTCAGGATTATGATTCCTGGGTAAAATGGGGAAGGGTCAGGATTATGATTCCTGGGTAGAACAGGGAAGGGTCAGGATTATGATTCCTGGGTAGAACATGGAAGGGTCAGGATTATTAGTCCTGCGTAGAACAGGGAAGGCTCAGGATTATGATTCCTGTATGGAACAGGGAAGGGTCAGGATTATTAGTCCTGCGTAGAACAGGGAAGGGTCAGGATTATGATTCCTGGGTAGAACAGGGAAGGGTCAGGATTATGATTCCTGGGTAGAACAGGGAAGGGTCAGGATTATTAGTCCTGCGTAGAACAGGGAAGGCTCAGGATTATGATTCCTGGGTAGAACAGGGAAGGGTCAGGAATATTAGTCCTGCGTAGAACAGGGAAGGGTCTGGATTATGATTCCTGCGTAGAACAGGGAAGGGTCAGTATTATGATTCCTGGGTAGAACAGTGAAGGGTCAGGAATTTGAGTCCTGGATGGAACAGGGAAGGGTCAGGAATATTAGTCCCGGGTAGAACAGTGAAGGGTCAGGAATATTAGTCCTGGGTAGAACAGCGAAGGGTCAGGAATATTAGTCCTGTGTAGAACAGCGAAGGGTCAGGAATATTAGTCCTGCGTAGAACAGGGAAGGGTCTGGATTATGATTCCTGGGTAGAACAGGGAAGGGTCTGGATTATGATTCCTGCGTAGAACAGAGAAGGGTCAGGAATTTGAGTCCTGGATGGAACAGGGAAGGGTCAGGAATATTAGTCCCGGGTAGAACAGCGAAGGGTCAGGAATATTAGTCCTGGGTAGAACAGGGAAGGGTCAGGATTATGATTCCTGGGTAGAACAGGGAAGGGTCAGGATTATTACACCTGCGTAGAACAGGGAAGGGTCAGGATTATGATTCCTGCGTAGAACAGGGAAGGGTCAGGATTATGATTCCTGGGTAGAACAGGGAAGGGTCAGGATTATTAGTCCTGGGTAGAACAGGGAAGGGTCAGGATTATTAGTCCTGCGTAGAACAGGGAAGGCTCAGGATTATGATTCCTGGGTAGAACAGGGAAGGGTCAGGATTATTATTCCTGGGGAGAACAGGGAAGGGTCAGGATTATGATTCCTGGGTAAAATGGGGAAGGGTCAGGATTATGATTCCTGGGTAAAATGGGGAAGGGTCAGGATTACGATTCCTGGGTAAAATGGGGAAGGGTCAGGATTATGATTCCTGGGTAGAACAGGGAAGGGTCAGGATTATGATTCCTGGGTAAAATGGGGAAGGGTCAGGATTATGATTCCTGGGTAAAATGGGGAAGGGTCAGGATTATTATTCCTGGGTAAAATGGGGAAGGGTCAGGATTATGATTCCTGGGTAAAATGGGGAAGGGTCAGGATTATGATTCCTGGGTAGAACAGGGAAGGGTCAGGATTATGATTCCTGGATAGAACAGGGAAGGGTCAGGATTATTATTCCTGGGTAGAACAGGGGAGAGTCAGTATTATGATTCCTGGGTAGAACAGTGAAGGGTCAGGAATTTGAGTCCTGGATGGAACAGGGAAGGGTCAGGAATATTAGTCCCGGGTAGAACAGTGAAGGGTCAGGAATATTAGTCCTGGGTAGAACAGCGAAGGGTCAGGAATTTGAGTCCTGGATGAAACAGGGAAGGGTCAGGAATATTAGTCCCGGGTAGAACAGCGAAGGGTCAGGAATTTGAGTCCTGGATGGAACAGGGAAGGGTCAGGAATATTAGTCCTGTGTAGAACAGCGAAGGGTCAGGAATATTAGTCCTGGGTAGAACAGGGAAGGGTCAGGATTATGATTCCTGGGTAGAACAGGGAAGGGTCAGGATTATTAGTCCTGGGCAGAAAAAGGAAGAATCAGGAATTTTAGTCCTGGATGGAACAGGGAAGGGTCAGGATTGTTAGTCCTGGGTATACACATTGTAAATAGAACAACTCAAACTTGTGTACTTACTGAGGCCTGATACATGTGTAGCACCTTCCTAGGTACAAGGTGCTAGGACAGTTAGATAAGTGCTAGTGTTTATCAGAGTGGCTGTATATTTGGTAAAAGCATAGTTTGGCTCACTGTACTCAGTGAGCTGCAGTTGCTTAGTCAGGTCTTATCTGTGTGCTCTGCTGCTGCCAGTCTGCTGAATAGCTCCCTCTGTGTCCAGGTAGCTGGAGAAGTTTCTGGATGATAGGTGTGGAGCTATGTAGATGGCAGCATGAATATTGATACAGCCCCAGACTATCCCAGAGAGGCTTTGATGGTGGGGAACCTGAAGGAGGAATGCTAAGAACCAGGTGCTTGGAAGAAGCTGACAGAGGGGAGATGTCTGCCATAGATCTGTCTGGTATCACTGGAGGGCATCGCTTGGAAGATTTGAAGGGGGCTCCATATCTGTCCTTGGCCTTGTGAGTACAGACATTGAAAGATCTTGGGGACCTTGTGCTTCAAGCTACCCCTCTGGTGCCCTATAGTCAGCTGTGGGTCAATTGAAGGGAACACAAGCTGGTGTCCTGAAGAGCTCTGTCCAGACACTTTCCTACTTTAAGGGACTTTGCTCTATTGGCTCTACTACTTCTTAAAGCGGAGTTCCAGCCATTTACTCACCTGTCCAAGGGTCCAGCGATGCGGCCGCCGGAAGCCTCGATCCTCTCCCTCGGCGCCGGCATCACTGCTGTGGGCACCCGGCTGTTACAGTTTGCGGCTTCACAGCCGGGTACCCACTGCGCATGTGCGAGTCGCGCTGCGCGCCGTGATTGGCCGGCAATCTTCTGGGACCTCTGACGTGTCCCAGAAGATTGCAGGGAGGGAGGGGGAGGAGAACTTCCGCTCAGGGCCCCGCGGCGCTCCGAGCGGAAGTGGGAGCGGGTACCTGTCAAAACTAGGTACCCGCTCCCCCCCCCAAAAAATGACATGCCAAATGTGGCATGTCGGGGGGTCAGGACTCCCTAAAGCGGAAGTTCCACTTTTGGGTGGAACTCCGCTTTAAGCTGAAGTCTACTGTTTGTTACAAACCAGGACTTCATCCTAGCTTGTCCTGAAAGGGAAACCAAGTCCCCAGTTGAACATAGTTCTTATCTTTGGAGTATCCCTCCACTTCCCTCAACTCCAAATTCTCCAAAAATAAAAAAGGCATCCCCTGGATTGGTCCTTGGAAGAAAGAATGAATGAGCCTGTCGTGTGCCTGGCTGCTGGGCAGAAGTTGGGAAGACCTTGACAGTAATTCCTGGGGCTCCTACAGGAGTAGCGCTACACATGTGACACCAAAATGGATGGATGTTCATGTTTTATGTCACCACTTTTGCATTTTGATGTCAGTACATTTTTTAGGTACATGTGTAGCATGCTGGCTATTTATTATAACTGAGCTATAACACAATGCCACCATAATTCCAGCAAGCACCCCTACATTTGGTGTATGGGCACAGTGCTAGAGGCATTGGACAGTTTTCCAGGTTTGTATTGCTGACAGTGTTGCCGCTGGGAAGATTCAGCCTTCTGGTGGCCATTGTCACTAAGGGGTATAGGCCCATGCTTTTTTGTGAACAAGCCATAAGAAAGTCAGCGGAAATCCAAAATGTTACTGTTGCTCCAAGAACGAAAGATGAGGCAACATTTCCCAATTGAGGACACTTGTTTCAGGGACAATTGTCTAAGTAAGGAATTCTACTGATGTTGGGAGATTTCCTCTCACTTCCTGTTGTGTCTGTGAGACAGGAAGTGAAGGGAAATTTCCTTTGAGGTACCCAAACATCAAAAAATAAAATGGCAAAGGTTTTACCTATTCCCTGCTCTATCCAAAATGTAAAAAATAAAAAAGTTTGGGCTTAACTTACACATTATTTGTAGTACTATGAAGGTGATCATTGTTCATAAACAATTTTGAAGGACTTTGTGATTCAGGAAGAGTATCTACGCCTGATATATGCATTGAGACGCAATTTAATGATAACTGAAGTGTTTGGCTGAGAAATGAGATAAAAACTCCATTTATTTATTATACAGGATGTGTTGTGTCCATGGAGACAGTCGGTTCATTGGGCTGAGTACACACAAATGCCACAGCGGCCTCCGGTGGTGACTAGCGACACTACACCATCACTAACAGAGCACTGTACGGCCTGATTGGAGGGCGGGAGATCGCTGGACGGGACGTCGCGCGCTCTCATTGGCTCCGCGGCTGCGACTCTGTTGTTGTCGCTCAAGAATGACGTCAGGCGAGGAGGTTGCTGTGGCAACGTGACGCTGCGGCCTTGTCATGGCTCTTTCCAGGGTACTGCTGATCGTTGTCGCCTTGTGGGGTCAGGCCGGGCCGGTGAGGGGAGCCTCGAGCGGTGAGTGGTGGTTTAGAGTGCAGGGGTCTCCTCTGTAACACTAAACATAATACAGACATAATAAAAGCGGACCTGCCACCTATACAGCTTGATGCATGATGTCACTGATATGTTTACAGGGTGTTAACTGGGTTTGTAAAGGCATCTGATGCTCACAAAGTGGATTTTTTTTTATCCTTTGTGGCTTTTGAGGAATATATTTAAAAAAAAAAATTCCAGTCTAAACCCAACTAGTCCTAAAAATGTCCCCAACCCCCTCTTAACACCTATGCTAACTAATCTGTGTAAGAAGGATGCATATACTTACCTGATTTTTGGCTGGTCCAGTCATGTGATCCAGCACCCCTGTGTCAGCCTGAGGCAGCTGCAGGGGAGAGGAGGGAGTGCCAACAATGGCTGGGACATCACATGGGAGCCTATGGGTGACATCACCGCTCCGTTATTGATAGGGTTGCCACCTCATCCCTTTAATCCAGGACACATAATAATTACAGAGGTTCTGAGGCTGATATAATGCACTTGAGGCACTAAGTGAGTTTAACCACTTGCCGACTGCCGCACGACTACTTACGTCGGCAGTCAGCCCCTCACAGGCAGAGTGACGTAGATCTACGTCTCTAGCCTGTGAGGGTCTAGGGAGCGAGCACACGCCGCCGGAGGCGCGCTCCCGCACGGTCACGGACCCCCGTGAGTGTGACTGGCGGACCCGACTATGTAGAACCGTTGATCACTGTTCCTACACCTCAAGCCACAGCCAATCACAGTTAGAATCACGCCCCTAGGGACACACACAGCCCCTCCCTCTAAAAAAAAAGTTAACCCCTTCACTGCCAGTGTCATTTTACAGTAACAGTGCATATGTATAGCACTGATTACTATAGAAATGTCACTGGTAACCCCAAAAGTGTCAAAAATGTCAGTCAAGGGTCCGATCTGTCCGCCGCAATGTCGCAGTACCGCAAAAAAAATCACAGATCGCCGCCATTACGCGTTAAAAAAAAAAACAACAAAAATGACAAAAATCTTTCCCTTTGTTAGTAAACGCGATAACTTTTGCGCAAACCAATCAAAATACGCTTTTTGCGATTTTTTTTTTTTTTTTTTTTACCAAACATATGTAGCATAAAACAAATTGGCCTAAAATTTTAAAAAATTTTGATTTTGCCATTTTTTTTTGGGAATTTGATATAAAAAAATTTGAAAAATATTGTTATTTTTGCAAAATTGACGCTCTTTTTTTGTTTATAGCGCAAAAAGTAAAAATCGCACAGATGATCAAATACCACCAAAAGAAAGCTCTGTTTGTGGGAAAAAAAGGATGTCAAATTAGTTTAGGTACAGCGTCGCACGACCGCGCAATTGTCCGTTAAAATTACGCAGTGCCGAATCGCAAAATAGGCCCTGGTCAGGAAGGGGGTAAAATCTTCCGGGGCTTAAGTGGTTAATTACCACCTTAATCAGCCACAGAACCTGTGTAATTATTATGTGTCCTGGTTTAAAGGGATGAGGTAGTAACCCTAGTTGTCTCGCCTCTCCCCTGCAGCTGCTGCTGGCTGACACAGGGGTGCTGGATCACATGACTGGAGGGGCCAGAAAATAGGTAAGTATATGCATCCTTCTTACACAGGTTAGTTAGCATAGGTGTTAGGGGGGGGGGGGGACATTTTTAGGACAAGTTGGGTTTAGACTGGAATTCTACTTTAAATATATTTCTCAATAGCCACAAAGGAGTGGGGGGGGGGGGGGATTTTTATGACTAATTAGGTTTAAAAAATGATGTAAAGCCTTAAGGTTTTTCATCTTAATGCATTCTATGCATTAAGGTGAAAATCCTTCTGTGCTGTAGCTTCCCCCTCAGACTCTCCGTTTTTCTTACCTGAGCCAGATCTGATCCAGCGATGTGGATGAGCGCAGCAGCTCCAGCTGCTGTCTCTCTCCTCATTGGACAGATTGATAGCAACAGGGGCCATTGGCTGCTGCTGCTGTCAATCAAATACGGTGACACAACATGTAAAGGGGGGCTAGCTCGATATTGTTTGCTTACATGACTTAACCTTGTGTACCATATGCCTAAGCAATGTTCTCCATGACAATGCCTATACCTGTTTGTATTTTCATATGTGATGTACTTAACTCAATAAACGTTTGTTTGTTTAAAAAAAAATACGGTGACACAGGTGCGCGGGCTGAGTCCCATTGTCTGTGTCAATGGACGCAGCAGTGGGACTCGGGAGGGAGCCCGCACGGGTGCCCCCATAGAAAGGGGGTTTCTGTGGAGGCACCCGATGAAGAGTAGGAACCTGAAGCATCAGGGGGGGACCCCAGAAGAAGAGGATTGGGGCTGCTCTGTGCAAACGCATTGCACAGAGCAGGTAAGTATAACATGTTTGTTATTTTCATACAGAAAAAAAAGCTTTACAACCACTTTAGGCCCCTTTCACACTAGCGGACCATTCA
>NC_138773.1:42162106-42319606 GCF_965119305.1 Pelophylax lessonae
ACATGCTAATCCTTTCCTTTTATAGGTCCCAATAACCAGCCCTGTGACAGACAGGCCCATTCTACTGGGGGATCAGTGTAACAACGTAGTGTCCCAGGTATAATATTTATTAAATGTAAACTCCAGCCTTCCCTTCAGTATTTCACAGTTGTACAGGCTCCTCTCCTGGACTTTAATTGCTTACCCTGATTTTTCTGCACACTGTGAGCTTCTTAAAATGTGCATTAGAAGCTGCAGATAGTCATATAGTGCCCGTCTCGTTTCCTGGTTGGAAGGTGTAGCATGGCTGCTCAACCTGGGGCCCTCCCAACTGTTGTAGAACTACAAGTCCCATGAGGCATTGCAAGGCTGACAGTTACAAGCATGGCTCCCAAAGACAGAGGCATGATGGGACTTGTAGTTCTGCAACAGCTGGAGGGCCAAAGATTGAGCACCCATTTTTCTAGCCCTTTCCTCTACAGCCTGACTGTCCCTGGCCCTCCTTTTTTATTCATTGGATTTCAGTTCTCTCAATCATGGAGGTTCAGCATCACATGCAGGTGTTACCTAGGGTGATGTGCATGCATATAAAGCCTTCTCAGGAACGCCCACTCCTCCAGACTGACATCTGTTCATTAAGGCTGATATACAGTGGGTACGGAAAGTATTCAGACCCCCTTACATTTTTCACTCTTTGTTATATTGCAGCCATTTGCTAAAATCATTTAAGTTCATTCTTCTTCCTCATGAATGTACACATAGCACCCCATACTGACAGAAAAACACAGAATTGTTGACATTGTTGCAGATTTATTAAAAAAGAAAAACTGAAATATCACATGGTCCTAAGTATTCAGACCCTTTGCTCAGTATTTAGTAGAAGCCCCCTTTTGATCTAATACAGCCAGGAGTCTTTTTGGGAAAGATGCAACAAGTCTTTCACACCTGGATTTGGGAATCCTCTGCCATTCCTCCTTGCAGATCCTCTCCAGTTCTGTCAGGTTGGATGGTAAACGTTGGTGGACAGCCATTTTTAGGTCTCTCCAGAGATGCTCAATTGGGTTTAAGTCAGGGCTCAGGCTAGGCCATTCAAGAGCACTCTGGAGAAGGTTTTTGTCCAGGATATCCCTGTACTTGGCCGCATTAATCTTTCCCTCGATTGCAACCAGTCGTCCTGTCCCTGCAGCTGAAAAACACCCCCACAGCATGATGCTGCCACCACCATGCTTCACTGTTGGGACTGTATTGGACAGGTGATGAGCAGTGCCTGGTTTTCTCCACACATACCGCTTAGAATTAAGGCCAAAAAGTTCTATTTTGGTCTCATCAGACCAGAGAATCTTATTTCTCACCATCTTGGAGTCCTTCAGGTGTTTTTTAGCAAACTCCATGCGGGCTTTCATGTGTCTTACACTGAGGAGAGGCTTCCGTCGGGCCACTCTGCCATAAAGCCCCGACTGGTGGAGGGCTGCAGTGATGGTTGACTTTCTACAACTTTCTCCCATCTCCTGACTGCATCTCTGGAGCTCAGCCACAGTGATCTTTGGGCTCTTCTTTACCTCTCTCACCAAGGCTCTTCTCCCCCGATAGCTCAGTTTGGCCGGACGGCCAGCTCTGGTCGTCCCAAACGTCTTCCATTTGAGGATTATGGAGGCCACTGTGCTCTTAGGAACCTTAAGTGCAGCAGAAATCTTTTTGTAACCTTGGCCAGATCTGTGCCTTGCCACAATTCTGTCTCTGAGCTCTTCAGGCAGTTCCTTTGACCTCATGATTCTCATTTGCTCTGACATGCATTGTGATCTGGAAGGTCTTATATAGACAGGTGTGTGGCTTTCCTAATCAAGTCCAATCAGTATAATCAAACACAGCTGGACTCAAATGAAGGTGTAGAACCATCTCAAGGATGATCAGAAGAAATGGAAAGCACCTGAGTTAAATATATGAGTATCACAGCAAAGGGTCTGAATACTTAGGACCATGTGATATTTCAGTTTTTCTTTTTTAATAAATCTGCAACAATGTCAACAATTCTGTGTTTTTCTGTCAGTATGGGGTGCTATGTGTACATTCATGAGGAAGAAGAATGAACTTAAATGATTTTAGCAAATGGCTGCAATATAACAAAGAGTGAAACATGTAAGGGGGTCTGAATACTTTCCGTACCCACTGTATATATATATATATATATATATATATATATATATATATACTCAGGACTGAAGACTCTTGGGAGGAGTACTGAGGCAGGGTGCTGTGCTATTTTCAGGAAGCTATGTACAGCACCCCGATAGCCCCTCCCACCAGCCATGATCTGTATTTATTGCATAGAGAAGAACAGAGAGACCATGATCACATCACTGGGCCTTAAATAAGGTCATGTATTGTAAAGAGAAACGGTATATTTAAAATTATTATTAGCTGGTTGATGAGGGGGGAGGGAGGTACCAGAAAAGACAAAATTAAATTGCTGTCTGTGGCTCCTTTGAAAATATTTCCGCTTTCCTTTTATCTGTGTGGGGCATGAAATAAGGGGGAACAAGGGTTACTGGCATAGGTCATAGCAATAAAAACGTTCCTGCTGGCAAAGGTTTAACTGTACTGTACTGTAGCTCCTAACTTTTACAAAACAAGTACTTGGGAGCCCATGGTTTCCAGTAGAGATCGACCGGTTATCTGCAAAGCCGATATATCAAGGGCCGATATGCACTTTCCTTGATATATCGGAATCGGCCCCCGGAGGTTACCGATATTGCTGATATTTCAGAAAAATGCTTGTACCGGAGTGATTCCTGCAGCTAGAGGCATCACCCCGGTACCGGCGTCCATAGCCGATGGTCGGCTGTCTTGTAATGACAACCGATGTGGCTGAGAAGCCGCTCAGCTGTCATTACAAGGAGTCCACCCCCCCTCCTCCCGCCGGGGTCTCCCGTCCTACTGGCTCTGATCAGGTCTCCATGCAAAAACCCAGAAGTGATGTCATGACATGACATCACTTCCGGGTACTGGCACCAGATTTAAAAAAATAACAGCATTCAAAATAGCCAAACTTGACGTTTTGAATGCTTTTAAGTGCAGAGGAGGGGTTTGGGGTCTTTTAGACCCCCAGATCCCTCCATAAGAGTACCTGTCAAGAAAAAAAAACATTTTTAAATGTATAAAAATATCAGCCAATACCGATATGTATTGGCCAAAATATCGGTATCGGCAACGAAAAACCTATATCGGTCGATCGCTAGTTTCCAGCACCGTCTTTGTACAACCTTTATGGCACTTTTCCACTGCAAGTACCGGCTCTTGGCCCGGTTTGCTTTTCCACTGCTGGTACCGCATGGTATAGTGTCGGAACGGTTCGGTACGGTATGGTTTGCTTTTCCACTAAAGTAGTACTAAGTTAAGTGGGTGGGATAACAACGGGGTGGGTGGGATTCTCTGACCAATCAGTGGCTAGTAGTGACTGCATGCAAAGGATTGTGGGATATGGTACCAGTTTGGTACCTGTTGGAACCACAATCGAGTAGGTACTGTTTTTTCAGAGCCGTACCGTACCGTTCGGTTCCATGCAGTGGAAAAGCAAACCTATACCGTACCGTACCGAACCGTTCCGACACTATACCATGCGGTACCAGCAGTGGAAAAGCACAAAAGCGTGCCGAACCGGTACGGTTCCATGCAGTGGAAAAGCGCAGTGCTGTCTTCAGTGCCGCCATCTTGGATTCATCTCACACATGCACGATGGAGAACCAGTGTTCTATCAGAATACCGCTACCCATCAGAAAATGCAACGGAAGTGACATTGCTAACACAATTGCTTGTTGCGCATGCTATATGCGTTCCAACATGGCCGCTATTCCTAATCTGAAAGAACAGGAAGGCGATAGCGGACATCTTCTTACACCCAGACAACTCTTTACTGAAATAGACAATTTTACCGCAACCGAGTAAAATAGTCTATTTCATGATATAAGCGCTTTGTTGCCGAGCAGTGCGGGGTGTACCAAGATGGCTGTCGCCACCTTCTACCTGCAGGTTTCTAGCGATTTTTTTTTACTAGAATACAACAATAATGCAAATGTATTACTGTGATTCAGGATAGAAGGTGAGTTTACTTCTAAAATAAGTGTGAAATTGAAGACTTGTGTGGGTGTAAAAAGATGTCTGCCGCTGCTTTGTGTTGTGTCAGATTAGAAAACCTATTGGAGCGTAAAGCGGCCATGTTGGAATGCATGGCGCATGCGCACTAAGGAATTTTTGCTCAGACAGTCATTTCCGTTACATTTTCTGAATGGAAGCGATATTCTGACAGGACACCGGTTGTGACTCCAGGAAGTCACAGCCGGTTCTCCATCTGGCATGTATGAGATGCATGGATTGGAGGAGACTGTCCCGAAGCCTCCTGGGATGTGTGACGTATCCAAGGTGGGGAGCAGATTCAACACCTATCATCCTCACCGAGGCAAGATACAAGGAAGTGGCAGCCAGTACCTTATGGAAAACATACTTGCTACCCCAACAAAAAAAAAAGAAAAGCTTGACAAATGCGTTAAACGGAAAAGGGAGGGCCCAGAATATTCAATCTACAAAAAAGTGAGGCTCGGCTTTAGATGTAGAAGAGCGTAATGCGAACGCAGCCTTATTGCACATATTTGCGGTCTAGTATGTGTCTAATTTTATTTGTACATTTGAAAAAAAAATAATTTCTTAGAATAAAAAATAAACAAAAATTTTATTTTTTCAGGTAACCTACACAGTGCTGTATAACGGAACTCAGGGCATCTCTAGTGTAAGTGTTGTCTTTACACTCAGCAATGTGTCTGTCACCAGTACCAGCATACAACAGAATACAACCGTCCTTTATAAGGTAGGGTATGACACCTCGTACTCTGTCTTATGTCACAGCCTGGGACAACTCTGTACTATTGATCTGTGATGAGTCTGATTCCCTGTGCTGTGTGTGATGTCACCTATCTATGTTGATGATGTCATAATTATACTTTCAGCCCATCACTTCAGCCGCTGCTGGGCCTGTGCAGACTCGGAGTGGGAATCCCGGTTATCTCACTGGATATCCTGTGCTGAGCAACACTGGAAATGTATCCTAATAAAACCTTTACCTTTATTGAACCGGACATAATATTTCTTCTATTGCAGTTATTTCATCTTCTAATCGGAGGGATGTTAGAGTGAAAACACTGGACTTCCCAGAATATAACTCCCTTATACTTATATCATTTATTTATTCATCTAGTTAAATGATTTGCATATTGCTGACAAAATCTTCAGCGCTTTCCCTGGTATAGCTTGTGGTCCTGTAGAGACATTAAACCCATGACTCCAGTGCTGCAAGGCAGCTTGTATTGCCCATACATATACTTGACTCTTTTCTTTATTTTCACCTTCTTATAGGATATTGTGACTGCAGTTGTGTATGTTTCTGGAGGTATGTGAGCTAGGTTTAACATAAGAAATGATCTTAACTCAATAAATCTCCTCCCCCCCCCTGCCCCTTTTCCATGCCGCCATTTTTCAAAATCCAGCCCACTGGTCTCTGCCATTTATTTAGGATCTGGCAGAAACCGGCGTTGTATCTACAGCAATCTGCTGCATGTGTGCACAAGCGCCCCCATTTCTGGCAGCTGAACACTATAAAACAGCCCATAGATTATTCTTTTTTTGACTACTCAAAAAATGAGGCGATTTCCCCATCACACATTGGAGGTGAATGGAGGAATCCCCCCTGGTGAGCTTTAGTATCCTGACAGCAGGAAGACTTGTGCTAGAACTGGAGAGAGTCCAGAGAAAGGCAACAAAAATAATTAGGGGAATGGAGGACATCAGCTATGAGGAAAGACTACAAGCACTGAACTTATTCTCTCTGGAGAAGAGACAATTTTTACATAGTTACATAGTAGGTGAGGTTGAATAAAGACAATAGTCCATCCAGTTCAACCTGTGTAGGTGTGTGTGGCTGTAATCATCTCACATACCCCTGAATGTTCTGATCCTTGAGATGTAAGTCTAAGAGTCTTTTGAAAGCCACCATACTTCCCGCAGAAACCACCTCTTGTGGTAGAGAATTCCACAATCTTGTAGCCCTAACAGTAAAGAACCCCCCACGTTGCCTGAGGTTAAAACGCTTCTCCTCTAATCGCATTGTATGCCCTCGAGTCCTCATGCAATCCCTTCGAATGAACAGCTTTTTTTCTAAGCTGGGATCCCCATTAAGATATTTATAAATTGCTATCATGTCCCCCCTCAGACGTCTCTTCTCCAGGGAGAATAAATCGAGCGATTGTAGACGCTCTTCATAGTCAAGGTCCTCCAATCCCCTAATTAGTTTAGTTGCCCTTCTCTGGACTCTCTCCAGCTCCAACACATCCCTCCTGAGGACTGGCGACCAGAACTGGACAGAATACTCCAGATGCGGTCGGACCAGAGATTTATAAAGTGGAAGGATTATAGTCTTATCTCTGGAATACATCCCTTTCTTTATGCATGCCAATATTCTGCTGGCTTTGGCAGCTGCCGCTTGACATTGCATGCTGTTGCCTAATCTATCCACCAATACTCCCAGATCCTTCTCCATTTTTGATTCCCCCAAGGGTTCCCCTCCTAACGTGTATTGTGCTTTTATGTTTTTAGTCCCCAAGTGCAAAACCTTACACTTCTCCACGTTAAACCTCATTTGCCATGTCGTTGCCCACTCTGTAATTTTGTCCAGGTCATTCTGTAGGATATCTGCTTCATGCTGTGCAGTTATTGCTCTGGCCAATTTTGTGTCATCTGCAAAAACTGATATCGAACTACTGATCCCGACCTCAATGTTGTTTATGAATAAATTGAACAAGGTTGGTCCCAGGAGGGGGGATATGATATCAATGTACAAATACTGTACTGGTGACCCTAGCATAAGGAACAAACTATTCAGAGAAAGGGAATACAATAAGACACGTGGCCACTCACTAAAAAAACGGTTTAACCTTAAAATACGTTAAGGGGTTCTTTACTGTCAGAGCAGTAAGGATGTGAAATTGTCTTCCACAAGCAGTAGTATCAGCAGGGAGCATTGATAGTTTCAAAAAACTGTTAGATGGGCACCTTAAAGACCACAACATACAGGGGTATACAATGTACGGTTACCAGCAAACACACACACACATCATAGGTTGAACTGGATGGACTGATGTCTTTTTTCAGCCTCACTAACTATGTAACTTCCCCACTGTCAAAATACACTGAAACACACACGGATCGAAGTTCAGCCAAACCTGCTGAACTGGCCAAATTTTAAATCCATAAAATGTCAGCTTGAATCGGTTGTAAACCCAGAAAAAAAAAAAAAAAACCCTGCAAGACAAAAGCATAATGCCGAAAGGCGCTGACATGATCCCACGGCGTCTCTTCCGGGTTCGGCGGGTCCGGCGCTGTGATTGGCCGGAGCCGCGATGACGTCACTCCCGCGCATGCGCGCGGGAGTGATTTTCCGGCAAGCTCCCGGCAAGGGAAGCTGAAGGTCCGCCGGACCTTCAGAGCGCATGCGCGGCTGCATGCACTGCAAATATCTCCTAAACCGTGCTGGTTTAGGAGATATTAATTGTACCTACAGGTAAGCCTTATTATAGGCTTACCTGTAGGTAAAAGTGTCAAAAAGTGGGATACTACCGCTTTAACTGTCCGCGGTGCTTGTGCGCACATGCAGAAATCCACCCTTTGTGCTGCATCTTGCTGTGTGTGTGTCTTTAGTCACTCACTGCCACCTGAGATTGTTACGTCACACCTATCCCGGGAGGCAGTGGGGCCCAGCCTAAGCTGGCAAGCAGGAAGTGCTGCTTTGCAAGACAAAAATAGGTAACAATTTTTTTTCCATTTCTTAAAGAGTCACTAAACCCACATTATAAAACATTATGGGGAAGGAGAGGATGCTATCTGGTGCCCCCTTCTGGATCTCTGTTGTGTAAATATTCTCCTTGACTCCCAGCAGCTGTTGCTCCTCCGGTCTCTGGTTGGAGAATCATGCTCCTATAGTCCGGTCCAGTTTGGAATAAACGCACTGAGTGGCTGCACAATCCGGTAACGTTTCTGCTTTATTACTCTCTGTCCTTGCTTGGCGGATGGGAAAGTGGTGGGTGAATTTTGCTGTGTGTCTCCTAATATTCTACTCCTCTTTTATTTAGTGGTACAGCCCAGGATTCTTGCAGTACTTTCCAGGATCGGGCATACCAAATTCTGCTGGGGGGGAATGCACCGCAGAGTCTGGCCATATATGGCAACGTCACAGCTGCACAGAGCGGACAATCGACCCAGATCATCTATCAGAACTGCAGCAGTCAGGTACTCTCTGGACTTTGGCTAAGTGCTCAGTGTCACCAGTTGTCCAAGGCATAATCCAACTTTTGCACAAAATTTGTGCGTTTAGCACGGATTCACTATTTAGCGCGGCTTATTTATAATATATATATGTTGGAGCCACTGTTCAGTGTATTCTGATGGTGGAGAGTCCCGCTGTCCTAATTCAATAGCACAGTGGGGAGGATTCCTCCAGCCACTTCATTCACAAAATATTGCATAGGTAGTCAAATCATAGGAGCCCTATGGAGGATCTTGTGGCGTATAGCCCCAAATATAGATCAGTAAGGTGTTAACCAATGCATTTTAGGGGTTACCAGGGGTATTAAGTATGAAAAAACGCAAACCGAATACGTTTTATTAGAAGATGTACCGCAAAGTCAGTTTGGCCAAAAAGGACAGGGCAATACCAGCAGAGATTAGCTATTATATACTGAACTACCTACCTATTCCACCAACCTGCCTTGGCAGGAAAGTCTCATTGCTGATATTTTTATTTTATATTCTGAATATAGTGCAGGCACTGGGGTTACACAGATAAGAAGCATAGATTAGATTTTACACCCCCCCCCCCCTTCTTCTGGTCCTATTAATGACTGAGCTCTTCTGGTCACTCTTACAGGGCACCTGCTCCTCTGGCTGTCTCATCCCAGTCCTTCTGAACATGCAGATCATGTGGGCACAAGTGGGGCTCCTCTCTAATCCTCAGGCTCAGCTGCTGGGTGCCCGCTTTCTCTACACATGCCAATCTGTAAAGGTGAGTCTGCTGAACATATTGCTAAACCACTTAAAGAGGTTGTAAACCCGTCCGACTTTTTTTTTTGGCTACCTGTAAGAGAAACACATAATAAGCTAGTATGCATCGCATATTAGCTCATTATGCAATACTTACCTCAGAACGAGCCCCCGCCATGTCGCCTGCTTACCTCTATGACGGGCGACATGTCCAGTCGCCCGTCTTCCGGGATCGCCGCATCCGGCCATCTGATTGGCCGGAGCCGCGGTGACGTCACTCCCGCGCACGCGCGCAGGAGCCGACAGTCACGGCATGGGGCTCTGAAGGAACGGCACCAGTGGCCGTTCCTTCAGAGCGCATGCGCCAGTGACATCACTGGCTGCATGTAAGGTAAATATCTCCTAAACGGTACATGTTTAGGAGATATTTACAGTACCTATAGGTAAGCCTTATCATAGGCTTACCTATAGGTACAAGTGTCAGAGGAGGGTTTACTTCCTCTTTGAAGACTGGGCCCATTTCGGACGCATGTTGTTTACAAGTTAAAATCAGTATTTTTTGCTAGAAAATTACTTAGAACCCCAAACATTATATATATTTTTTTAGCAAAGATTCTGGAGAATAAAACGGCGGTGGTTGCAATTTTTTTTTTTTTTTTTTTTAAATTCTTTTTATTAAGCAATATTTTTAATCACATGGTATTTGCGCAGTGGTCTTTCAAATGCAATTTTTTTGCATTTGAAATTGCACACACTCGTGTGTGAAAGGGGACATCTACACTGATAATCAGTGTCTTCTCATCCGTGCAGCCTATCAGTGCTTATCAGTGCTGCCTTATCCGCACACATCAGTAAAGGAGGAAAAATAACCTGTTTGCAAAATTTCAAATTGGGAAACTAAGAAACACGTTTTTTTTTTTTTTTTTTTTAGTTTGTTTAGCAAAAAATAAAAACCCAGCGGTCATTAAATACCAGGAAAAGAAAGCTGTATTTGTGTGAAAAAAAAATGAAAATGTGAAAATTTCATACGGACTTTCATTCATACGGTATTGCATGACTGTGCAGTTGTCATTCAAAGTGCGACAGTGTTGAAAGCTGAAGATTGGCCTGGGCAGTAAGGGGGTGAAAGTGCCCATTAGGCAAGGGGGTAAAAGGTAACATGATCCCCTTAGGAGTCAGCACTAAAAGTGCCTGCCTACATATATCTGTAAAATGATCAGTAAGCTCAGATTTAGGATACTGAAATGTTATGCAAATTCAGACCGGTTTTGGAAATGTTAAGCCAGTCCTGCCAGCTCCAGAGCATACCTATTGGGAGGACAGGTGATATCAGTAGGTGGGGGGTGTTCTAAGGTAATTTTCCCTAAATATGCCAAGTGACATTCTCTTTAAACTGTTCCTATTGTTTTGAAGGATACGGAGACACCAGGAGCCTAATAAATCAGTACTAAGACTACAAATCAGTTCAATTCTGAGCAAATTTGAGCTTTTAGATCTGGGGAATCTTGTGCCATATGTTAAAAATTTCGGAAGATTTGTGAAAAGGAAATCAAATCTTATAACCTTGCACCATCCTCAGGGTGGCGGCGAGCCATGCTAGCTAGCGGCTGCAGAGTTTCTGAACGTGGTAGTGGGTAATTGATGTTTGCAATATCACCATTCCCCTGAGACTGAGTCGTATCAGGAGAGTTCTGAATCCTGTCCAGTAACACCGGCCATTACAGAGCCTCATGGTGATTGATGCAAGATCTTCTATAAGCACATTTGTATTGATTTTCTTGGTTAGTAAGCTTATGCATAGGGGGTGGAATGCATGTTCTTCTTTCTGCATTTAATAGATGTTTTAGAAGGGATTCCTTAAAGCATTTTGTGGAGATGAAAAGAAGCTAAATGCACTAGATTTTATACCAAAACTGATACACTAGATCTGTTGGCTGTTGTGTCAATCCATTCCTAGCTGATTAAAAAAAAAAAAAAAGAACCCTATAACAGCCACCTACAATAAGTCCCCTTTCACACGGGTGATCCGATCCGCCTGTCAGTTTTTCAGGCGGACCTGATTGGATGCTCCATGCATCCCTATGGGGCAGCGGGGGGCAGCGGAGATATCGCCACTGACACCCACTGCTATCCGATCCTGTACGTGAAATCCGGACGGATTGAAACCCTATTTTCCATCCGTCTGGAGGATCGGATGAGAACGGACAGGCGGTCCGTTTTCATCTGATCTCCCCATAGAGGACAGCGGGGATCTGACAGCTCCATCTCTGCACACAGAGCGGAGACAGAGCTGTCATCCGCCTGCTCAGCGGGGATTGGCGGATCGATCCCCCTGCTGAGCAGAACAGACTCCGCCGGGCGGTGCGCCCGTGTGAAAGGTGCATAATGCACTGTTCTACTAAGGAGCACACAGATTGCTTCAAAGGCAAGCCTGATAGATGAGAAAGCAACTGAATTTTACCTGCACATGTGATCACCCTCTAATGTCTAGGCTTATATTTAGAAATGGGAAAAAAGATGGTGCTAATCACCAACAGAACCAGCGCAAAGGGATTTTTTAAATAGGTGAATAAATTATAATAAATTATACAATAAAGTGTAGGTATAAAAAGCCTAATCAGGAGCCGCAACAAGACCATAAAAAACATGAAATGAATTAAGATATTATTACTAATAAAAATGTTGCGCTCAACCAAATCACACTTAAAAGGTCAAATAACTTGTAATAAAGTGCATACATAAATGATTAAATTCTTATAAAGGGCAAATAACACCAATTATAAGTCACTGTGCAATAATACATAGACAATTACATTATGTATCCAAGTGCAAAATAATGACTAATGAAATGCAATCAATTGAAAGTCCACAATGATAAATTAATATCCAATGTGAATAAATGGTTGGTGATGATAACCCCAACACTCAAATGATTCTCAGCACTTCCACCAAACTGACAAAAACACCCGGTGTAAACTTGAGTGGACCCCTTAAATTACAGGGGGTCAACTCAAGCAGAGACAGGAATACAATGGCAATTTCAGCTGATATCCAGGATGAGAAGGCACCACCAATACACTTCAAGTAGCCACCTGTATTTCTCCTTAACGTTAGGGATGAATACTCATACACCGTATCCAGGAAAAAACAAGGGGACTCATATGGTGAAGTACGTATTGAAATAACAATTTATTAATTATTCAATACGTACTTCACCATATGAGTCCCCTATTCAGGGGGGATCAGCGGAGCGGTCCTCTGCTGAGTAAGCAGGGTTCATCAAGCGGAGGCGCCCACGTGAAAGGGGCATTATGGAGGTTTGGTAATAAGAGATAGATGGTTATTGACAATAATGCTGTGATGGTGGAAAAAAACAATAACCCAAACCTTATACAGCTCAAAACAAGCCAATAAACTCCAGAGTGGTGAAGTTGAAGCTGGAAAGTTCATAATGATGGCATAGGCCAGTGGTCCTCAACTCCGGTCCTCAGGGCCCACTAACAGGCCAGATTTTAAGTATTACCTTGGGGAGATACAGACTAGAGTACTGCAATCACTGAGCAGCAAATTATATCACCTGGGATGTATTTCAGTTATCTTGCAAACCTGGCCTGTTAGTGGGCCCTGAGGACCAGGGTTGAGGACCACTGCCATAGGCTATATAATGAGAGTAGGCTCACCTAGCTTTAATAAGACTTAGCGCTGCTACTTAGCAGATAAAAGGAATATCTGTAGCAATGCAAAGAAACACAAGAAGACACTTCTAAGTGCAGTATGTAAGATCAATTTATTAATCAAAAGCAAATAAGCCACTCACATGTAGTAGAATAAAAAGTGCATGTCAAAAGCTCTGTTGCCATCATCCAGAAACCCAGGCAGTGCAAAGATGACAGGGAGCAGAAACCGCCAATAAGAGAGGATATACAGGCTCTGGAGCCGATCTGACAGTATGGGAACTTGTCCGATTGTGCCAGACGGTGAGAAGCATGGCTACGCGTTTCAAGGCCCCTTTCTCAAGCCTGAGGCTCACTCTCATCTTTGCACTGCCTGGGTTTCTGGATGATGGCAACAGAGCTTATAACATGCATTTGTTTTTATTTTACATGTGAGTGGTTTATTTGCTTTTTATTAATAAATTGATGTTACTTGCTGCACTTTGAAGCACCCTCTTGTGTTTTGTTTTATGGGAGAAAAAAAACAAAACAAAGGTCCTAACAGACCTATATATTGGGAACAAATTGTAACTATCATAGTATTCTATAACACTGAGGTCAATAACCTTTTACGTCTATTGCACACAATTCCCAAATACTCCTCTCTCGGTTTCTCACCCCCACTGCATCAACAGAAGGGTGCCAGCTCCAAACAGTCTATAACCAGCTCGAGATTATGAACTTCAGAGTGTGAAATACGTTTATTAATGTCACCCAGTACAAGCCAGCTGTTCCCCTATTACGCATTTTACTCCAAATGTACCCTTCATCCTGCAATCCTCAATGTGCTGAATGGATTGAAATGCGTAAAAGGGGAGCAGGTGGATTTATCTTGTCCTGGGTAACTTAAATAAACATATTTGGACTCGGAGGTTGAGCAGCTCCACTTCTTTTATTCTTTGATTCATTTACTTCCATTATTACCAAATTGTAGGAAAGAAGATGTACACATATAAACAAAAAAAAGCGATAGTTTTCACATTCCATATGACATTCTCAAAAAAATATATATATAAAAATCAAAACTTAACATTTTAGGCCAATTTGTTTTCTGCTACATATTTTTGGTAAAAAAAAAAAAAAATCGCAATAAGCGTATTTTTATTGGTTTGCGCAAAAGTTATCGCATCTACAAACTAGGGGAAAGATTTACCGGTATGTCATTTTTATTATTTTACTAGTAATGGCGGCGATCTGCGATTTTTTTTTTTTTTGCGGGACTACGACATTGCATCAGACAGATCAGACCCCTAACTGACATTTTTGACACTTTTGCGGGGACCAGTGACATTACTACAGTAATCAGTGCTAAAAATATGCACTGTTACTGTAATAATGACACTGGCAGGGAAGGGGTTAACCCTATGGGTGATCAATGGGTTAAATGTGAGCCTAGGGGAGTGATTCTAACTGTGGGGGGGCGTGGCTTTTGAAATGACCATAGAGACATGTGATCCTATATAGAAGGATCACATGAGCGCTATGATCATCCCAGAGAGAAGAACGGTCGGCTGTGTTTACATCTGACTGTTCTTCTCTCTCATCGGGGAGCGATCGAGGGTGTTGGGCAGCAATCAGAGCCCCCGCTGCCGAGTGCCGGTTTGCGCAGGAGAGCCACCCTGCCGCAGTAAAAAGGCGGCGGGTGGTCAGGAGGTGGTTGACATGCAAGATGCATTCATAATAAAGTACTTTTGGAGGAGACATTGAGGTTGATTTACTAAAACTGGAGAGTGCA
Organism: Pelophylax lessonae; assembly: GCF_965119305.1. NCBI lineage: Eukaryota > Metazoa > Chordata > Amphibia > Anura > Ranidae > Pelophylax > Pelophylax lessonae. Next base: position 42,176,612 of record NC_138773.1, read on the forward strand.
AAATCTGGTACAGCTCTAAATAAAAACCAATCAGCTTTCAGTTTTTTTTGCTCAAAGCTTAACTGAACAAGCTGAAGTTAGAAGCCGATTGGCACAGCTGCACCAGAGATTTTGCACTCTTCAGTTTAAGTAAATCACCCCAAAGTTTGCTGGTCTCTGGTTTTGCCCATTACTGGAATGGTGAGAAGATGCAGTGTGCGGGTGAAGTGTGGGGCGAGATCGGAGGTTGAGCTGTGTCCAAGTTTATGTTTGTGCATTGCGGCTGTGGAATGCCACCTGGGTTTTAGTGATGCCAAGGCATTCAGATTTGTTTGTAGAGCACCAACAATAAACTCACACCTCGCCCAGGATTGTGCTTTGTATTTGCTTGTTGACATGGATTTCTCCATTTTGTTCCTTAGTGTCAGGACACGACGGTTCTGCAGACTCAGGTCTCCTTCACTGATCTCAGCAGACGCGGCCCTTCCCCTCGCGCCAGCCCTGGTATCACTGACAGGGATCCAGTGGATTTCTTCTTCCCGTTTCAGACGAACACAGCCGTGACAAATCCCAGGTCTCTCCTCCTGTATTTAGCACTCTACTGCTGGCAGATAATGCAGTTGGTAAGAAGTGTATGACGACCGTGATTCATGCTGGAGCAGATATGACAGATTGTCTCATACACTGACCCGACGAGAGAGAGAGAGAGAAGGCCTGCAAGCAAGATAAATACTTTGTATGAAATCGACCTGTTCCAAGCATAAGTGTGCGCAGCCTATTGCATTAGTGTGTGCACCCCAAAGCTCAAACACATGCATGTGTGTGTGTCTACATATATACGACCCCGGCACATTGATTCCCCCTGCCAGAGAAATGAGTAAGTACTTCTCTCATGGCAGAGCCGATATGAGGGAGATATTTCCCATCTTCCCAACTGCACACAGAGTGATAATGCTAATGCACATTAGGGTGTGCCCAGGCACACCCTGCACACCCACCTATGGTTCCAAGGCAGTGAACAGTGCAGTGGATTCAATTAACATCACAAAAACTAACATGTAGGCCAGCAGGCAGTGGCACCTTTTACATTTCTCACCAAAGGTATAAAGGGCACCTCCAGCTAAATTTGGATCAAAGGCAGAAGTTGACATCTATTTCGCACCTGAAAACCAGTGCTTACCTTATAATCACATTTGATGTGTGGTACCACACATCCATATTATTAGGGACCATCCAGGCTGTGCTCTTAGGCACTGTCACTTTGCACAGGCAGGGCATAGTAACAGTATCTCTGCAAGGGGCATTAACTGCCCCCCCCCTTCTATTTATCCTAGCTGCAAGCTTATTGGTCCCCTGTAGCCAGTGAGCATATCCAACATTTCTGGGTATGGGGGGAGTATGGGAAATGTCCCCCTTTGGCAGTGCTGAGATCGAAAAACCAATTGCTAGGTCAGAGTACGGTCACACAAGCAGGGAAGCATCATCACCGCTTCCCAGGTCACCAACACAGGCGATTTTAGCACCACCTTCAGGAGAACAAAGAATCTGCAACAGAACTCAGTTCTATCACAGATACATTTTCCAAAGACCGTGTCACTTTGTCCTACATAGGTGACTGTGTCTCTTTAGGAACTCTTTCACTCCATGTTATAACGTGCAGTAAAAAAAAAAAAAAAAAAAAAAGCATCACTGCATTGGTCGAAAAGCGTTTTCTATACACTGTAGTAAATTTTTACCAAAATTGATACACTAGATCTTTTGGCGGTTGTATTAATTTATTCCTAGCTGTTAAAAAAAGAAAGACACGTACAATAATGCACTATTCTACTAAACAGCACAAAGATTGCTTCAAAAACCTCAACAGACTTTGTGTTAATAAGCCCTATTCATTGATCCATGTGGAATGGGGCTGTACATAGGTCATTAATTCAGGGCATGGAGTTCAATTGTGACATTCAAGTGCAGGATTGTAGGGTTAAATCAGGCAGTTTGGAGGGAAAAAAATGCCCTCTGAATTTATCAAAACACAGATGTGACAGAAACCCGTTCATCTTGATGGGACTGGCAACACATCATGGCATACTAACAGTCCTGACTTTGTTTTGTTGCAGAAAGCTTGTGCTTTGGGGCGAGTTGCTTCCTCATGTAATCGTGCATTAGGGTGCCATTCAAAACAAATTCTGCAGCAATGCTCATTTCAAAGCTCAATATGAGGGCCTTTTTTTTTTTTTTTTTTTTATAAGAGAAGTCCACACTGCAAATACAAGAGCAAGCTATCCGATGTCAGTCAATCTGAGCCAATAACTGACTCTGAGACCTGGAACCAGTATACAGCTAGTAAAATCAAGTCCTGAGCTGTGTACTCCTTCCAGCACTCCAAATAGTAAGGGCAACCGATTAGCACAATCGCTGTTAGAATTTTCAGATGCAATTATCTACAGTAGCCTTCTATTGTAAACAGGACCAACCTTCGTGTATTGAATTGTTGCTGTATTGTCTCTCTAAGGCCCCTTTCACACAGGTGGACCGTTCAGATCCGCCTGTCCATTTTCTTGGCGGATCTGAATGGTCCCCCCATGCATCCCTATGGGGCATCCGATGTCAGCAGAGACATGTCCACTGACATCCAATCCGTCAAATCTAATGGAAACCCTATTTTCCATCCGTCCATTGGCTGGGATCGGATGAGAATAGACCGACAGTCCGTTCCCATCCGATTTCCCCCATAGAGATGCATGGGGAACTGACAGCTGTGTCTCCGCACTCAGCGCAGAGACACAGCTGTCATACTCCTGCTCAGCAGGGGATCAGCGGATCGATCCGCTGCTGAGAAAAACGGACTCCGTCCGACGGATGGAGTGTGTCAAAGGGGCCTAAAGGCCCCTTTCACAAATAAGATCCGTTCAGTCACGTCAAAATGTATCAGTTTTCCATCTGTTTTTCGGCAGTTGTCATCCGTTTTTCATCCGATCCGTTTTTTTGAAGGATGAAAAATAGGGCATTCATCCGTTAAAAAAAACAGACATTGACAGAAGCGGATGAAAACGGATGTCAACTGATGATCATCCGTTTTTACATAGAGATACATTGATGTCCGTTTTTCATCCGTCAACAGACCGTATGTGTGAAAGGGGCCTTATATTGTAAATTGCTGTGCAAACTTTTGGCACTATATAAATCCTCTATGGGGTTTTAAATAGGAAGATACACACTGAACAAGATTTGTCATAGATATAACCACAAAGGATCAACCTTTTTTTTTTTTTTTATGAATGTTTGCCAAATTATTTTGTACAAATAAATTATTTTTGTAACCTAAACTATCACAGGTGTGATGTGTGTCAGACTGATTCTTTACTTCTACACTCAAGTCACAGCTTAGTTATTAAAATTTTATTAAACTCACAATAGTAAAATCAGTCTGTATATTCAGTAAAGCATGCTTGTTATACTCACTGTGGAACCTAAGGGCCAGGGATCTTGGGTTTAGTAACACTTTAACCACTTTCGGACTTGGCCATGACAGTTACAGCGCGGTTGGCTTATTTTAGGAGGGTGTACAATGATGTCCTCCCAGAATAGTGCCTCTCGCGTGCCCCCTGGGGCGCACACACGGCACCCAGCCCATTACGGATTGTGGTAAAAGGCCAAGGACAGCAGTCTTTTACCACGTGATCGCTCCGCCCAATAACGGAGCGATCAGTTGTTAACAAACCGGGGCATGTCCGGTTCAGTCCTCTCCTCGCACGCTGTACACCGCAATCGGTACATCTTGAGAGGAGAGAGACCATAGCACCGCACACCTTTTCCTCTTCCTTGCCACAATCATGCCCATCCATGCCACCTCAGTACTCATCCGTGCCATATTCATGCCACCTCAGTACTCATCCATGCCACATTCATGCCATCTTAGTGCTCATTCGTGCTTATCAGTGCCTCACAAAAGTGTAATGGGTAGTCAGGAAATTAGATTTGTCATTTTATGTTCCTAACGGTGCTCCCTGAATGTTGGTCCTCTGTATGTGGTCAGGCTGTGTAAAAGTCCCACACGTGGTATCATCTTACTCAGGAGGAGTAGTAGAATGTAATTTAGGGTGTCGTTTTTGCTATATTTTAGAAAAATATATTATAAATGGACAACTTTGTGTTAAAAAAAAATAAAAATAAAATTTTCTTTCCCCATTTTCCAAAATGTATGGGAAAAAAAATAACACGTCCAAAAGACTGGTAATGCCTCCTAGATTATGTGTTTAGGTTGTTTGCTTTCAAAAATGGGGTCATTTTATGGGGGTTTCCATTGTCCTGGTGCTCCAGGGCCTTCAAAATTGCGATAGGTTGTCAGGAAATTATAGGTGTAATTTATGCTCCTAGAATACCTGGAGGTGCTACTTGGATGTTGGGCTTCTGTAAAAGTCTCACACATGTGGTATCGCCCTACTGAAGATGAGTAGGAGAATGTGTTTTGGGGTGTAGTTGTAAGTATGCCTATACAGTGAGTGAGCAATACCTTGGTAATATGACAATTTTGTGAAAGAAAAAAAAAAGGATTTTATGGTAAGACAAAAATCCATTTTTTTTTTTTTTCTTTGTCTCAGTTTTAAAATTTTGCAAATTTAGTAATTTTTCTTCATAAATTTTGTCCAAAAGTTTTATATTGCTACATATTTTTGGTAAAAATAACCCACATAAGGATATATTATTTGAACCTTTGTGAAGGTTATAGAGTCTACACGCTATGGTGCCAATCATTGAAAATTGATCACACCTGTTGTACTGAAGGTCTATCTCATGAGATCCTAACAAGCCAGGAAAGTACAAATATCCCTGATATGACCCTTTTTGGGAAAGTAGACATTGCAAGGTATTTAGTAAGAGGCATGGTAGTTTTTTTTCCCACAATTCTTTGCAAAATAATTTTTCTCTGAAGTTCATTGACAGATGCAGCTCCATATAATTCTTGAACATTGGGTTATGCGGCCCCCTACAGGAGTAGAACACTAGGCGGGAAAAAGCTTTACCACACCAATGGGGCCATCCCTGCAGGCACAGACCCACACACTTGGCTATAGGCTTCAGTTTAGTTGCAGTGTTTAGAGGAAAGACCCCCAACCCACTCAAGATAGAGGAGGGTGCTGCATCTGTCAATGAACTTCAGAGAAAAAGGATTTTACGGTAAGACAAAAATACAGTTCTCTATCGTTCATTGACTGACGCAGCTCCATATAATTCTTGACCATTGGGACGTCCCAAAGCAGTATTTAGCCAACCAGCGACTACAGAGCTCAACCAGGAACAGGAGCTCATCTGGACAAACACCCTGAAAGAGACTAAAGGGCCATACACACTATAAGATTTTCTGAAGACTTTTTCCTTCAGATTTACCTTTTCTATGTAATGTAAGGGCTTGCCAGATTGCATACAAATTGAAAGTGTTTAGGTTTCACCTCATATTATATGGTTTTGGTAAGTCTAAAGGAAAAAGTCTTCAGAAAATCTTATAGTGTGTATGGCCCATAAGTCTCTTTTAAACAGCAGCCTGCAAAACCTTGCAGCCAAAAGAAGCATCCGAGGATGCCAAATCATCTATTTGATAAAATTTCGTGACTGTGTGCACAGACGACCAAGTTGCCGCCTTGAAAACTTGTATCACTGACACCTGATGGCGAAAAGCCCAAAAAGGACTCAGCACTCTAGTAGAATGCGCCTGAACCACTGTCTGCCTGATCCACCTACAAATGGTCGTAGCAGATGCAGCCAATCCCTTTCTAGATCCTTCCATAAGGGTTAACCTGACAGCTACGGAATCTTTCAGGAAATCAGAATCTCTTTGTCCTAATTGCCCGAACCACATCCAAGGAATGCAAACCAGTTTCCTTAGGCTTGGGCTTAGGACATAAAGAAGGCAGCACAATGTCTTCATTTAGATGAAAATCATAAAATCTCCTTAGGAAGAAACGATTGACTAGGTGGAAGTACCACTTTATCTCTGTGGACCACAAAATAAGGCGAACGGCAGGAAAGTGTCGCCAATTTTGATACTCTGAGCAGAATAGCCACCAAGAAGGCAACCTTCTGAGACAAGGTAAGCAGAGGAACCTAATGTTCTCAAAAGGAGGTTTTTGAAGAACCGACAATACCAAATTCAGATCCCACGGAGGTAACGGGGATCACCTCGGAGGGACCATACGACAGACCCCTTGGATAAAAGAGCGAATCAACGCATGCGAGACTAAAGGACATTGGAAAAACACAGCCAAGGCCAACTTCTTTTCAACACCTCTGAAGGAAAGTCAAAATCCTAGCCACCGAAAAAAGGCAGAGAATGCACACCATTAAATGAACGATTTCCACGTACGATGATAGATCTTCCTGGAAGTAGACTTCCTGGCCTTCAACATTGTAGGAATCACCAAATCAAAAAGACCCCTATCCTTCAATACCTGGCTTTCAACATCCACGCTGTTAAAGCTAGCGACTGTAAAGCAGGATGGAAGATTGGCCCTTGAGACAGCAGATCTTCCCTGAGAGGAAGTCTCCAAGGAGCATCAGCAATTAATCTTACCAGAGCTGCGTACCAAGACCGGCGAGGCCAGTCTGGAGGCAACCAGAATGACTGGAATCCCCTCTGCCTCTATTCTGCGCAGAAGTCTCGGCAGGAGTTTCAGCGGTGGAAACGCATAGATCAACTGATAATGACCCCAAGGAGACACCAGTGCATCTACAGCGTCGGCTAGGGGATCCCGTGTCCTGGCTACAAACCTTTGAACCTTCTTGTTGAGCAGAGAGGCCAACAGGTCGACATTGGATGTCCCCCACCGAGCACACAGGAGCTGAAACACCTCAAGGTGTAGAGACTATTCTCCAACACCTGAGGGCTCAGGTAGTCCGCCTGCCAGTTTTCCACACCTGGGATGTGTTCCGCAGAGAGAGCCAGAACAAAATTCTCTTCATTTCAAGATCTCGGATTGGACAACCTTGTAGACAATTTTTCCAGTAACAAAGGCAAAGCTTTATTGCCCCGAGTTCCAGAACATTGATCGGTAGTCTGGACTCTTCCACTGTCCAAGACCCCTGGGCACACAGCTTCCCTAGCCGGACAGGATCAGTGTGTGAGGAGGAGAACACGGTAACAGCTAGTTACTGTGTTCTCTGTTGACATTCTGTGACCGGCTGTGATTGGACACAGCCGGTCACATGGTAAAGAGCCAATTTCATTGGCTCTTTACCCTGATCAGGGATGGACTGTGTCAGAGTGACACTCTCCATGCCCAATTGCCACTCTGCGGGTGTGCAGGAGCAGTGTGCATGAGGAAAGTGCATGTGGCCAGCTGTGATTGGACACAGCCGTTTACATGGTAAAGAGCCTTTTTTTTTTTTTTTTTTTTTAATGGCTCCCTTCACCTATCGGGGATGGGATATGTCCCACAGACACACCACATCCCCGATCGCTGCGCTACACGCCCCCAGGGGGCGGGAGAGCAACGGATACAGGCGGACATCATATGATGGCCGCCCGGATCAAGGCGATGTTCCTGCCGGCATCATATTACTATGGCCCAGTATGTGAGACGCTGTACCCAAATAAAATTGATGACCTTTCTTTCCCCACAAATAGTTTTCTTTTGGTGGTATTTGATCACCTGTGCCATTTTTATTTTGTGCACTATAAAACAAAATAAAATTTTATATATATATATATATATATATATATATATATATATATATAACATTTTTCAACTTTCTGCTATATAACCTTCCAAAAAAAAAAAAATGATTTTTGTCTTACCATAAAATCCTTTTCTCTGATGTTCATTGACAGATACAGCTCCATATCTCATTTGACCTGTGGGTTATGCTGCTCTTCCTAGGAGTAGGACACTCAGCAGAAAAGGGATTAACAAAGCTTAACTACACCTACGGGGCAGTTCCAAGAGGTATACCCACTTCCTGCTCAAGGATCTCAGTTTTTTAACAAGCAGTGTCAGAAGAATACATAACCCAACTCCACAGAGGGGTAGGTGCTGTGTCCGTCAATGATCATCAGAGAAAAGGATTTTACGGTAAGACAAAAATTCAGTTCTCTTTCATATATTGACAGACACAGCTCCATATCTTCTTTGACCCGTGGGACATCCCAAAGCAGTGTCAACATAAGGGGTGGGAAGAACACAGTAATAAATATACTTCCCAAAGACTAAACGTAAATAAGGATATGGTATGCATCCGGTCAAAATTACAAGGTTTGTATACCAATGCTAGAAGCCTGGCCAACAAGATGGGAGAGCTGGAGCTGCTGATGTATGAGGAGGACTTAGATTTTGTGGGGATAACAGAGACTTGGTTAGACAACTCATGATTGGATGGTGACCATTCAGGGGTATTCCCTTTAATCGCAGAGATAGAGAAGGTAAAAAAAAAAAAAAAAAAAAAAAAGGGGGACGGGTAGAGAAGGTAAAAAAAAAGGGGGCGGGATATGTCTGTATATTAAAAACAGTGTACAGGTAAATATGAGGGATGATAATAAAGAAGCTATGGACAAGGCAGAATCCCTACGGGTAGACCTTCGAAGGGAAGGCACTATGGGGGAGTTAATATTGGGCGTATGCTATAGGCCCCCCAACCAGAGGGGGGGGAGGCAGACCTCCTTTCACAGATAGGATTGGCAGTAAGAATGGGAAATGTCATTATAAATGGGGGACTTTAATTATCCAGATATAGACTAGGCAGAAGGAACCGCGCATTTAGCCAAGGCTCAGCAGTTCCTAAATGTTTTGCAGGACAATTTTATGGTTTGCAGAACAATTTTATGGGTCAGATGGTGAACGCACCGACAAGAAACAATGGAGTACTTGACCTACTGATTACCAACAATACAGACCTGCTCATGGATATAGAAATATGGGAAAACTTAGGAAACAGTGACCATAGGTCAATTAGTTTCAGTATTAATCATAGCAATAGGAAACACAAGGGTAATATAAGAACACTGAATTTCAAAAGAGCCAATTTCCCCAAATTGCGCTCTTTGCTAGAAAACATCAAATGGGATAGAACCCTGGGAACAAAGAACACGGAGGAAAAATGGAGTGCTTCAAGAGCATACTAAACAAAGGGATTGGCCAGTGCATTCCAAAGGGAAATAAATTTAAAAGAGCAAAACGAAACCCTGGGTGGCTAAACTCCAACATAAAAATGCATTTTAATACTAAAGAAAAGGCCTTCAAAAAATACAAGGCTGAGGGGTCATTGGCAGCATTCAAGCATTACAAAGAGTGCAATAAGAAATGTAAAAGGCGAAATCAAGGCGGCTGAAATAGAACACAAGAGACATATAGCGGAAGAGAGTAAAAAGAACCCCAAGAAATTCTTTAAAGTATATAAACAGTAAGAAAGTGAGGCCAGAACAAATTGGCCTTATAAAAGACTAAAGCCTCGTACACACGTACAGATTGTTGGCCGTAAATTGTCGGCCAACGTCCGATCGTAGGCTTGTTAGTATGATGCTTCCAACAACCAACTGCAACTTTTCGGCCAAAAAAAATCTGGTGTGCATGCTATAAAATGTTTGTTGGCCAACAACAGAACGGCCGATTGTTCCTCAGTCAGTACAGATTTCGGCAGACAAAAATCAGATGAGCAAGACTGGGCATGCTCAGAGAAGAAAAAACACACGGAAAGTCAACCATCACATGACATCACTTCTGAAGTTGGTTTTTGTTGGCCAACAAAAGTCCAGTGCAAGTTTAGAGCACATTTCAACCAACAAACAACACTGGACAAAAGACGGCCGATCGGTCGGCCAACAATCTGTGCGTGTGTACGAGGCTTAAGGAAATCTGGCCACAGAGGACAGAGAGAAGGCGAAAGTGTTAATTTCTTCTCTTCAGTCTTCACGAAAGAATTGGGGGGCTACACTAACCCAGCATGTAATGCAAAACTAAACACCTCAGGAAGTACCCCCATGGCTAACAGAGGATAGACTTGGACCTAAACTAGAGAAACTTAACATAAATAAATCACCAGGATCAGATAGCTTGCACCCAAGGGTTCTTAACTACCTCAATACTGGGTACTTAAACCCCCTTCCTTCCCAGACCAATTTTCAGCTTTTAGCGCTGTTGCATTTTGAATGACAATTGCGCGGTCAAGCAACACTGTACTTAAACCAAATGTTTCCCCACAAATAGTTTTCTTTTGGTGGTATTTGATCACCGCAAGGTTTTTTCTTTTTTGGTGCATAAATAAAAAAAGACCGAAAAGTTTGAAAAAAAAAAAAAGTTTTTTTTGTTTAGGTTATAAAATTTTGTAAGTAGATACATTTTTCCTGCACTGATGACGCCGCACTGACAGGCACTGATGAGGAGACACTGATGGGGTGGCACTGATCTGCAGCACTGATAGGTAGCACTGATATGCAGCAGTGGTGGGCAATAATGGGCACTAGTGGGTGGCACTGATAGATGGCACTGGTGGGAAGCACTGATAGATGGCACTGGTGGGCAGCACTGATAGGGAGGGCACCACTGGCAGGCCCTGATTGCATCCCTGGTGGTCATGGGTGGGCATCCCTGGTGGCTCTAGTGGCATCCCCCGCCAGGGCTGCATTGGTAATTAATGTTCTGATTACCAGCACAGACCCCCCCCCCCCCCGCCGTGATCAGTGAGTAATTAGAAAAACTCACTGATCCCCCTCGCTGCAGCACAAATCATCTTCTCCTCAATGACAGGATCTGTGAGGAGAAGAGATCAAAGCCGTTACAACGGCTGTATTTACATTACATGACGGCTGTGAGTGGACACAGCCGTCATGTGATCAGGAGGGCCAATCACAGGGCCCTCCTGCCGCAACTTGTTGCTCCGTGTCCGAGGGACACAGGCACATAGAGATTGCGTCGCTGCGCATGCTCGCGGCGGCACGATCTCACGCTTTCTGAAGGACGTTTCGGAACGTCCGATCAGGACGAGACTCCCACCCGGCCATATACATGTACAGTGGCCGGGTGGGAGGTGGTTAAAGAGCTCAGCCAGACCATTATTCTTGATCTTTAAGGATAGTCTACAGCTGGATATGGTGCCAGCTGATTGGAAAAAAAAAAAAAAGCCAACGTGGTACCATTACCAATATTTAAAAAAGGGCCAAGATATATCCCAAGTAACTATAGGCCAGTCAGCCTAGCATTAGTAGTCTGCAAGATTTTGGAGGGGATGTTAGAAGGGATGTTAAGGGACCACATACAAGACTTTAGTAATGAAAAAAAACGGCATTAATAGTAATCAGCATGGATTCATGAAAAATTGTTCTTGCCAGACCAATCTATTAACCTTCTAAGATGAAGTGAGCTGCCGCTTAGATAAAGGTAAGCCTGTGGATGTGGTGTATCTGGACTTTGCAAAGGCATTTGACACCGTTCCCCACAAACGCTTACTGTTCAAACTAAGGAAGGTAGGTATGGACCATAAAGTGGGTGGTGATAAATGGAGAGTACTCAGATTGGGTGGGTGTGGAAAGTGGGGTTTCCCCCAAGGTTCGGTCCTGGAACCAATCCTGTTTAAATTTATTCATAAATGATCTAGAGGAGGGGATATCGAGTACAATCTCAGTATTTGCGGATGATACTAAACTAAGCATGCCTATATCTTCTATGCAGGATGTGGAAACCTTACAAGCGGACCTGAACAAAATAATGGGGTGGGCAACTACATGGCAGATGAGGTTTAATGTGGAAAAATGAAAAAGTAATGCACTTGGGCGTCAGCAATAAGAAAGCAAGCTACTCACTAGGGGGGGGGGGGGAACCTCTGGGTGAATCTAAGATGGAAAAGGACCTGGGGATACTAGTGGACAACAGGCTTGGCAGTGGCATGCAATGCCAAGCCAACAGAATACTGGCATGTATAAAAAAGGGGATTCACTCCAGAAATAAAGAGATTATTCTCCCTCTCTACAAGACTCTGGTCCGGCCACATCTGGAGTATGCAGTCCAGTTCTGGGCACCGGTCCTCAGGAAGGATGTGCTGGAACTGGAGAGAGTCCAGAGAAGGGCAACAGAAATAATTAGGGGAAAGGAGGACATCAGCTATGGTGGAAAGACTACAAGCACTGAACTTATTCTCTCTGGGTAAGAGACATTTGAGGGGGGATATGATATCAATGTACAAATACTGTACTGGGGACCCTAGCATAAGGAACAAACTTTTCAGAGAAAGGGAATACAAGACACGTGGCCACGCACTAAAACTAGAGGAAAACCGGTTTAACCTTAAAATACATAAGGGGTTCTTCAGCAGTCATAGCAGCAGGGAGCATCGAGAGTTTCAAAAAACGATTAGATGGGCATCTTAAAGACCACAACATACAGGGGTATACAATGTACGGTTAACAGCAAACACACATAGGTTGAACTGGATGGACTGCTGTCTTTTTTCGACCTCACAAACTATGCAACATAGCCAATCAGGAACAAATTGAGTCCATCTCACAAAAAAAAAAGAGGACTAATCCTCTCCAACAGCAGCCTGCAAAATCTTGCAGCCAAAAGGAGGCATCCGCAGATGCCAACACATCCACCTTATAAAAATTTGTGAAAATGTGCACAGACAACCAGGTGGCCGCCTTGCAAACCTGCACCACTGACACCTGATGACGGAAGTACCAAGAGGCACTAAGCACCCATGTAAAATGCACCATAACAGGGAACGGAATAGGCCTGCACCACCGCCTGCCTAACGATCTGGAAATGGTCACAGCAGACGTGACCAGCCCCCAACAGGGTCCATCCATAAGGACAAATAGGGAATCCGAGTTTCAGAACAACTCAGTCGTTGCTAAGGTACACCCCTGATTGCCCGAGCCACATCCAAAGAATGCAAGGCAAGCTCTTTAGGGTGCTTAGGCTTTTATTTAATGGAAACCAGAAACGACTTTAGGAAGGAGTGACTGGCAGAGCCAAAGCACCAATTTAGCTCCATGAACCACCAAGTAAGGTGAATGCCAAGACAAGCTGCCAGCTCCGACACCCTACATGCAGAAGAAGAGTACCTTCTGGGACATGCAAGCAGAGGAATCTCATGAATATTTTCCAACAGCGGTTACTGAAGAACCGACCGCACCAAGTGGAGATCCTATGCGCGCAATGGAGTCCACACTGGGGGAACCAAGTGGCAAACACACCCCCCCCCCCCCCCCCCAAGGGTGGGAACCACAGAAAACATAGCCAAAGGACGATGAAAGAAAACCACCAAAGGCCGAACCTGGCCCTCGGTGGTACCTCAGCCAGATGCTGCTCCACACCTCGTTGGAGGAAAACCAATCTCCTAGTCACTGAAAAGAAGCAGGGGTGAACCACAAGAGATTTACGTGCACAAAGTATGCTCTTCAAACGCAATGGTAAATCTACCTAGAAGTAGATTTACTAGCTTACAGCAATGAGGGAATCACCGAATCAGACAACCCCTCTAGCCTTCAGCACCTGGCTTCCGACAGCCAAGCCGGTAAAGCCAGCTACTATAAAGCAAGATGGAAGATTGGCCCTCAAGCCAACAGATCTCCTCTAAGAGGAAGTCTCCAAGAAGCATCAGCAACCAACCGTATCAGAGCTGCATACCAAGACCGGCAAGGCCAGTCTGGAGCCACTAGGATGGGTGTAATCCCTTTTGCCTCGAGCCTACGCAGGAGTCTTAGCAGAAGTTCTAAGAAGAGGAAAGACTTCTATCACACAATATTGAGATCCTAGAGCAGGAAGTGGGAGTATACCTCCTGGGACTGCCCCATAGGCATGGTTAAGCTTTGTTGACCCTTTTTCCACCTAGTGTCCTACTCCTAGGAAGAGCAGCATAACTCATGGGTCAAAGATTATATGGAGCTGTGACTGTAAATGAACGAATTAGAAAAAATTAAAAAAAAAAAATCCAATTTTTTTTCATAATTTTAGCCCAATTTATATTCTGCTACATATTTTTGTAGAAAAAAAAAATCCCAATAAGCATATTTTGACAAAGTTGGTGAAAGATTCATGTCCTTTATTTTTTTAATAGTAATGAAGATCTGCGATTTTAAGCAGAACTGTGACATTGCAGTGGACAGATCAGACCCTTGACACTTTTGGGGGGCACCAGTGACATTACTACACTAATCAGTGCTAAAAATATGCACTGTTACTATACTAATGACACTGGCAGGGAAGGGGTTAACAGGGGCAATCAAAGGGGTTAAGTGTAAACCTAGGGGGTGTTTTCTAACTGTGGGGGATGGGCTTGTGAAATCAATACAGAGACCTGTGTTCCTAAAGGAGAGGAACACAGGAGCTCTGCATTGATTCCAGAGAAAACGGTCTGCTGTGTTTACAATAGCAGACTGCCCTTCTCTCTTCACAGGGAGCAAGTGCAGGTGTCCAGCGGCAAATGCGGCTGTCGGCCCCATGGATTAGCTTCGCCGCTGGCGAGTGGGCATGTACAGGTATGGCGATTCACGGGAACCTGCCGTGGTATAACAGACGGCAAAAAAAGCTGCTGCTTTTGCCCTGCACAGGCTCACGTAGTTTGATCTTAAAGAAGAACTAAACCCATCACTAACAATTACAGTGCATTGCAAAAGTATTCAGCCCCCTTGAACTTTGCAACCTTTTGCCACATTTCAGGCGTCAAACAAAGATATAAAACTAATTTTTTTATGAAGAATCAACAAGTGGGACACAATCATGAAGTGGAACGAAATTTATTGGATATTTCAAACTTTGTTAACAAATAAACTGAAAAATTGGGCGTGCAAAATTATTCAGCCCCTTTACTTTCAGTGCAGCAAACTCTCTCCAGAAGTTCAGTGAGGATCTCTGAATGATCCAATATTGATCTAAAACAATTCAAATCTGTAAAGAAAAGCGCACGCAACCTCGAGCAATAAAGCTTTAAGGACAATAACAGTACATTGGAATTGCACTCACACTTTTTCTTTAAGGCAATCGCGTTACAGCATTCCAACAGGAGCTACTCGCTCCTCCCGTCCCTCCAGATGGTGACTCGGCGGTCTCCTCATCCGTGGCTGCAGCCGCTGTATCCCCGCTCTCCTTCACTTCCTGTGTTGCCTGGTCACCGGATGCCGGTTCTGGTGCGCCTGTGCACTATACCGACGTGATCTACGGCGCCTCAGCCAAAGCATGAGCCACAAGTTGTACGGAGCTGCGAGGTGGGGATTCAAGACACGGGTGCACTGCCTCTGCTGTTGCGACGGACAACGCGTTTCAGAAGCGGAGCCTCCTTCCTCAGGTCCCACCTTGCTTCCTGCTAACGCCCCTCCCTATATACCCGGGATACCATGGGCCCTAATTAGTTAATTGTGTATTCTTAAAGGGGCCAGTAACCAATAGTCATTATCCACCTCGGCTGGGACAGGAGAAGCAAGATGCTATCCACTTTTAAAAACATATATTAAATATATGTATATTTAATATATGTTTTTTAAAAGTGGATAGCCCCTTGATTCTCCTGTCCCAGCCGAGGTGGATAATGACTATTGGTTACGGCCCCTTTAAGAATACACAATTAACTAATTAGGGCCGAAGGTATCCTGGGTATATAGGGAGGGGCGTTAGCAGGAAGCAAGGTGGGACCTGAGGAAGGAGGCTCCGCCTCCAAAACATGTTGTCCGTAGCAACAGCAGAGGCAGTGCACCCGTGTCTTGAATCCCCCACCTCGCAGCTCCGTACAACTTGTGGCTCCGGCTTTGGCTGAGGCTCTCCTGAGGCGCCGTAGATCACGTCGGTATAGTGCGCAGGCGCACCAGAACCGGCATCCGGTGACCAGGCAACACAGGAAGTGAAGGAGAGCAGGGATACAGCGGCGGCAGCCGCGGATGAGGAGACCGCAGAGTCACAATCTGGAGGGACGGGAGGAGCGAGTAGCTCCTGTTGGAATGCTGTAAAGCGATTGCCTTAAAGAAAAAGTGTGAGTGCAATTCCAATGTACTGTGTTATGGTCCTTTATTAAAGCTTTATTGCCCAAGGTTGCGTGCGCTTTTCTTTACAGATTTGAATTGTTTGTATACTGCACAAATCTGGCCTTTATGGAAGAGTGGCATGAAGAAAGCCATTTCTTAAAGATATCCATAAAAAGTGTAGTTAAAGTTTGCCACAAGCCACCTGGGAGACACCAAACGTGGAAGAAGGTGCTCTGTTCAGATGAAACCAAAATTGAACTTTTTGGCAACAATGCAAAAAACGTTATGTTTGGCGTAAAAGTAACACAGCTCATCACCCTGAACACACCGTCCCCACTGTCACGCATGGTGGTGGCAGCATCATGGTTTGGGCCTGCTTTTCTTCAGCAGGGACAGGGAAGATGGTTAAAATTGATGGGAAGATGGATGGAGCCAAATACAGGACCATTCTGGAAGAAACCCTGATGGAGTCTGCAAAAGACCTGAGACTGGGACGGAGATTTGTCTTGCAACAAGACAATGATCCAAAACAAAGCAAAATCTACAATGGAATGGTTCACAAATAAACATATCCAGGTGTTAGAATGGCCAAGTCAAAGTCCAGACCTGAATCCAATCAAGAATCTGTGGAAAGAACTGAAAACTGCTGTTCACAAACGCTCTCCATCCAACCTCACTGAGCTCGAGCTGTTTTGCAAGAAGGAATGGGCAAAAATTTCAGTCTCTCGATGTGCAAAACTGATAGAGACATACCCCAAGCGACTTACAGCTGTAATCACAGCAAAAGGTGGCACTACAAAGTATTAACTTAAGGGGGCTGAAGAATTTTGCACGCCCAATTTTTCATTTTTTTTATTTGTTAAAAAAAAAGTTTGAAATATCCAATAAATTTCATTCCACTTCATGATTGTGTCCCACTTGTTGATTGTTCACAAAAAAAAAAATTACAGTTTTATAGCTTTATGTTCGAAGCCTGAAATGTGTCAAAAAGTTCAAGAGGGCCGAATACTTCGCAATGCTCTGTAAAGAAAGTTACATTCCCAGCATGCTGAGAACACCAACTGTCACATTTGCTTGTTCCCTCAAACTGTCAAACCTTGAAACAGCTGGTGTTACAACTGATCACATGTGCAGCATCATGGAATTTGCCAAACAGAGGCAGCTTCCTTGGCAGAAACCAGCATTTACATATCCAAGAATCTGCACCCCCCCCCCCCCCAAAATAAAGACAAGAATCCAGATTTATTTATTTCTCTACATTCATTTCATTCACAATAAAAATCTTAAAAAGCCACAATTCAGCTTTTTAAGTGGGAAAGGAAAAAAACAAAAAAAAAAAAAAAAGACACACATTTCCTCCCACCCTCAGTTGTAACCAGCAGGCCCGCGTGGCAGATGACCATTATGACCAGGGAGCTCTCAGTGGCAGTTACTGCTCTCCAATCTTCTGTAACAGGAGGCAATGTGAACCAACTGAGAACCAATATTTGCCATCTCCTTCTATTAAATAAATTCAGTGCAGACACAAACCCCTTCACTGCATGTCTCTGCATTGCTGTGGTCCCTTGGCAAGAGAAAAGGGTTATTGCCCCACACCTATGTAGCACTGGAAAGTCTGCAGTAGGCATGTGGAAGGCGGTAGATGCCATACCTCTGAAAAGGAAGGTTTTTGTAGCAGAAGCATACACTAGTCCCAGTAGCTGGTGACAATGCATGGACCTGTGTGGAGAGGCAGTGCAGCCACCCACTTGGAGAAGAGCCAAGACCAAAGCTTACTCCGGGTAGGCTCCTGCAGCATGAAGATGGTGAGGGAGTGTGGATGGGTGGGCTATCAGGAGCCACTTCCCTCAACGGGTAGGTGACCATGACAAGGGCAGAACTTACCTTGCCTAACCAGTCCTTTGCAGTTCCTCATTAACAGGGGCTTTTTTTTCCTTTTTAAACCGTCCATACATGATTCTTTACATACAAAGTTCAAACTTTGTCTGGAAACTAAAAGATTTTAAAATTAAACTAAAAGAAGATTTCAGGAGGAGAACCAGCAGCAGTGAAGGTAGATCAGGTTTCCAGCATATGTGAAAAGTTTGGCGATAGAGCAAGGCCACAATCTGTGCAAAGCTCTGCAGCAGTAGTTTATTGAAGACTTCTACAGTGGTTTCACCTTCATGATAACAAAGCTCATCCTGTACTGCCAGCATCTCCAAACTATGGCCCTCCAGTTGTTTAGGGACTACAATTCCCAACATGCCTAGTCATGTCAGCAGTTTTTACAATGCCTCATGGGATTTGTAGTTCCGCAACAGCTGCAGGGTCAAAGTTTAGAGATCCCCGCTGTACTGCAACCATAAATCCCAACGAACAGGACCAGTTCAAATATGGGAGCTTCTGTCCTTCGTCCTATTGCACGGATTAGGTAGGGAGTGTTTCACCCCAGAACAAGCGTTCCATCTCCCAGTACACGCTTGTCTTAAGTTACCAGCGCACCAATTACTGGAGCCAGCAAAGACTACATGAGAAATAAAATTTCACATATTTTTAACCTTCTAGGGCAGTGGTCCTCAACTCCGGTCCTCAGGGCACACCAACAGGCCAGGTTTTAAGTACTACCTTGGGGAGATGCAGACTAGAGTACTACAGTCACTGAGCAGCAAATTGTATCACCTGGGATGGATTTCAGTTATCTTGCAAACCTTACAGATGATCTCATTTGCTGCTCACTGATTGCAGTATTCTAGTTTGCATCTCCCCAAGGTAATACTTAAAATCTGGCCTGTTAGTGAGCCCTGAGGACCGGAGTTGAGAAACACTCTTCTAGGGCATGTTCACACTAGTGATTGAGCGGCTTTTATTTCCCTCTCCAGTTGCTACCACCTTTAGCTGTAGTGACTGGGGGGGCTGCACACATGCTGCAGCCAATGTTATACCCCATCACTCTGCTCTATGAGCACCCCACAAACACAGGGCTCAAAGGGTTAAAGCAGATGAGTCAGTAAAACACCTCACTGCCTGTCCCAGCCTGAAGAGCAAACCAAATTAATACAGCTCTTCAGAGACCAAAGCAAGTGTGAGCAAGCCCATAGGTTTATTACTCTTTACAGTACCAGGACAGGGTCATCCAGTGCTCAGGGCAAGGTTCCAGAATTGCACACCCCTTCCCCACTGTTAATACATGCTTTAAAATGGGTGTACCAACCCTGCATCTATTCCTTACTTCACTGTGCCCCGCCTTTGTCCAGGCCTATCCATTCCCCTGTAACTAGTGACATCACACCATTTCCCTAAACTAAGATGCTCATGGCCCAATGGGGTTGATTTACTAAAACTGGAGTATGTAAAATCTGGTGCAGCTCTGCATAGATACCAATCCGCTTTCAGGTTTTTTTTTGGTCAAAGCTTAACTGAACAAGCTGAAGTTGGAAGCAGATTTCCTACCATGCAAAGCTATACCAGAGTTTTGCATTCTTCAGTTTTCATAAAACCCCTTTCACACTTGTGCGACTTAAAAGTCACGCAATTTTGCTACGATTTTTCCTCCATGATTTTGGCTGGACTTGAAGCAATGCCTATGGACCTCAAAACACACCAAAGTAGCGCAGGGACTACTTTGAAGTCATTGTGACTTGAAGTCGCACAGAAATGAACATACTCACTGGAAATCAGAGTACGACTTGTCATGCGACTTTGCAGTCCCAAGTCGCACAAGTGTGAAAGGGACCTAAATAAACCCCAATAAGTCCTTTATATATTCCAAGACAACTCTCCAGTAGAGTTCTCTCCCAATACTTAGAAGACCAGTGCTTGGTTTTTAGAGAATACGGTTTTCACAGTCTTTACATTTTACTCTATAGGTCGCCTGAGCAGAATAAGATTCCAGCACCTGAAGTTGCTTTATCTTATTCTTTTTAAAGACAGAAAACAGTGAGATCCCAGAGAAATAGATATCAGTGACAGGCTGAAGCTGTCATCTTTGACGTTTTAAAATGTCCTTGCATGGAGGGAGCAACGACCAAAGGATTTACCAAATGGCCCTACAGCAGTTTATTGTAACAAAATTCAGTGGGCTGCATAGTTTGGTATTCAGAAACTGAAAGAGAAAAAGAAAAAAAAAAAAAAAAAAAAAAAGTATTTCATTACAGAAAATGCTTCAGCAACCACAGCACAGCTCTGACACCTGCCCTAAACATGGCGGCTGTGCACTGCTCTTGCATTGTATCAGATAGCCAGAGGGTTAAAAAAAAAAGAAAAATTAGACCAGTGGTCAAGTAAACGGGCTCCCACAACGAGGAACCCAAGTCCCAGAATGCCTTGCAGCAAGAGTAATTGATAGTGACTGCACCACCATGCTACACCTATACCAGAAACAATTTACAATAAAAAGAAAGCATTTCACATGATGTCAGAGGGGTCTACAAAGCTTAGCTAACGGAGAAGGGGAATCATACCAGCCGGCACCCACAGACATAAGGATTTTGTTGTTATATTTGCCATTATGCGCAGATCGATGCACAACCCTGAGAGCACTGGAGCACAGTCACTTTGCTGCTGTAAGGCACCACCGTGAGATTCTATCTGCACCTCACTCAGCGGCTTAGGAGTTTAGACCCCACGAAGCTTCCCACATCAAAGGATTAAGGCAGAGAAGTGGCTCCTGTTACAGGTGCTCTTAGTCTCTTCCTCCTTCTGTCAGTGAGGTAATGTGAAGGTTCAGAGCCCCCTCAGCATCTTATAGGAGGGGGGAGAAGGAGATGTCAGGAGTCCAAGAGGGAAGTCTGTGTCCGTGTGTCTGGGGATTGGGGAAAAGACAGAAGGGGATATGGGGGTCAATTCTTCTGCTTGTTCTTCGAGTTTCGAGGTGGAGTAACTGGGCGGGACTGGTTCACACCTCCATAGGCAAACAGCTTCTTGTCAGCAGGCTTTAGGATCTACAGAAAAGAAAAAGAAAAATAAATCAGGTTACCAATTTATAACATGACTTCATATAGGCCCCTTTCAAACTTGTGCGACATAAAAGTTGTGCGATTTTGACTGGACTTGAACGCCTATGTCTATGGACCTCAAAACGCATTAAAAAAAAAAAAAAAATCAACCCAAAATAGTGCAGGGACTACTTTGAAGTCGTTGCGACTGGAAGTCTTACAGATATGAACAGTAGTCATTGGAAATCATGGAGTACGACTTGACCTGGGATTTGGGACTGCAAAGTCGCATGACAAGTCGCACAAGTGTGAAAGGGACCTAAATGGCATTTATAAACTAACAAACATTTTCCTTCCAGCTTCCATCATTCTTTGTTTTGGCCATGCAGAATAACCCCCGTCTGTCTATATAAAGATTCCAGAGACATACTGGTAGGTGGATTGGCTCGTCTAAACTTGCCCTACTATGTGTGCGCACACATAGAAGCTCTTTGAGGGCAGGGACTGCTGTGAACGTCCAGTATGTAATGCACTGTTCAAACGGTCAGCGCTATAAAATTATCCCTGCTGAGGATATCATTATAGAAACTTCAAAGTAGAACTACAGGCAAAACGTTCTTCATTTCTGCAGTAAGGGATATAACCCATGTAAGGTTTATTTTCCATCTTTGTCCCATTGGGGAGATCTACTTTCACTTCCTGTCTCCTAGTCAAACAGGAAGTGAGAGGAAATCCCTGCAAATAAAGGAATTCCTTGGGGACCCCCCCCCCCCTCACCAGAACTAGTGTCCCCACTGAAGGATTTTACCTCCATTACTTTTCTGGGGATAACCCACTGCTGCCCAATCCCCTCTCTCCCTGTGACAGCAGTGCAGGGAGACGTTCCGCATACTAGCTGCCACTCTAGGATCAGCATGAGCGAGTCATGCATTCACACAGCTCTGTATGAACTACAAGCCCTGACATGATCTTTTGCAGTTGTCAGCTTACAGTTTGATACGTCCTGTAAGTGTATCTGCTTCGCCCGTATGGGCAAACAGAAAGATCTGCTGTTCGCTGGTGCAATACAGTTGATGTCCTCAACTCTGCAGCTAGTGCACTATGGAAACGGGTTTCCGATTAGAGCTGGGCCAGTAATATCACGCTCTCCAACTCGTGTCTGAACGGTGCGTGTGCTGAGCAACTGACCTCATGTGTTCAGAATGCAGTGTGGCAGCCACTAAGCCTGGGACCTGGAAGCTAGCAGAGATCACTGGCGCAGAGGGGTCTACATCAGTGATTTCCAGCGACCAGATGGATCAGCAAAGGTGGCGACTGCACGGTCCTTGTTAAGCCATCCCTAAATGATAAGAATTGCAATATTGTAAATCAAAAAAATAATAAGATTAATTCATAAAGTGTCCAACCTAGACCTGAAAAAAATAAAAATAAATAAATTGCAAGGATTTCTAACACCATGCATAAAATATACATCAAAAATACAATAAAAACATCCAAACTTAGTGTCCAGTACTCAAATATATAGATTAAGGGCCCTTTCACACGGGCGCTCCGTATGTCCGCAAATCATCCTATTTTTTTGCGGATGATTTGCGGACATAATGTAAGTCTATGGCATTGCGGATGTCAGCGGAATACCATCCGCTGACATCTGATTTTCCTCCTGTCAGTTCTGTTCCGTTTTTTGGAACTGAAAAAATCCTATTTTTGTTCCGTTCAAAAAACGGAAAGGAAGGAAAATCGGATGTCAGCGGTGTCATCCGCTGACATCCGCAATCCCCCATAGACTTACATTAGGTCCGCATATTATCCGCAAACGGATGGGATGATATGCGGACCTACGGAGCGGATGACAGAAATGTCATCCGCTCCGTGAAAAAAAAAAAAAAAAAAAAAAGTCCCGCAGCGGACCTTTCACACGGAAAGCCTGTGTGAAAGAGCCCTTACAAAGCGTCCAGGGCATTTAATTTCATAGGAGCGTTAACATGTCCTGTGCATTCCAATTCATGTGGTAAAGTGTCTCATGCAGCAGAAATAAAACCCAAATGCACACTCCAGTGCAAAAAGTTCACCCAAACACAGATCTCTCCTCCAATCTGTGTATCCACACTGACCTCCTCCACTTTAAAGTG
This sequence comes from Pelophylax lessonae, assembly GCF_965119305.1. Classification (NCBI taxonomy): domain Eukaryota; kingdom Metazoa; phylum Chordata; class Amphibia; order Anura; family Ranidae; genus Pelophylax; species Pelophylax lessonae. The sequence goes on from NC_138773.1 coordinate 42,199,570, forward strand.
AAACTTCTCTCCCAAGCAACATTTCTAGTTCTCACGCTGCTAGAATTAGTAAATAGATAGGTATAGAATATTTACTGGTTTTAATTTTTTATTTTTTATTTTTTTTTTTAACATTTCTACAGTTACTTTCTGGTTTCTTACCTAGGCAAATTATGTCCTACATCTCAGGAGTCTTCAGGAGGGGAGGAGAGAAGGAGGGGCTCTGATAAGCACATGCATGTCTGAACTAGGAGCAGATGGATTCCAGGAAGTAAATGCTACATGAATTATTTGCCCTCACTGGAGGTGGCCATGACCAGACATGCTGGGGGGGGTTCTCAATGAAATAAAGCATGGAGGACAAATTATAAAAATAGCGTTTTTTGGTTTTCCCTAACAGACTACTCACCAGAAAATAGTACAACTTGAGCCATTAACTTTAATTTTGTTCCACATGCTTTGGTATATCTTACCCAGTCATTAAGGGGGTTAAAATCAGTCCACTCCACTCTCCTCCTCAAATACATAGAGAGCAAACAAGCTCTGCATGGAGTCATTTTAAACAAACAAAAAAGGGTTTTACATTATGTTGTGCTTGTTTGTTCGAGGAAATGGATTTGAGAGTGGACTGATTTAACCCTTTAATGGCTGGATCAGATATACCAAAGCATGTGGCACAAAATTAAAGTGTGCTGCTAACTGTTCTGAGTAGTTTGTGTTCAAGGTGGAGGCGGTCTCAGTGTGAATGTATTGGAGAAGAAAATTTTGGAGCACCAGCACTTTTTGGTTGCGTTTGGTTTGCACATAAACTTTTCCACTGAAGTTTTTTTTTGCTGCATGGGACACTTACCATACTGCTTGGAATGCACGGGACACTATTGATACGAATTTAAATGCACTGCAAACTTGTAATATATCATGTTATGAGCACTGGAGACTGAGGTTGATTTACTAAAAAAAACAGGAGTGTAAAATCTGGTGCAGCTGTGCATGGTAGCCAATCAGCTTCTAAATTCAGCTTGTTCAATTAAGCTTTGACAAAAACACCTGGAAGCCGATTGGTTTTTATGCAGCGCTGCATTCGATTTTGCACTTTAGTTTTAGAGAATCAACTCCTATGAGTTGGATTCATGCATTTAAGTAGATTTTAAATCCTTGCAATTTTTTTGCTCTTGGTTGGACATATGAACCGTTTATATTTTTATGCATTTTTGCACCATTTACAATATTGCAGTCTAGGATATAGGGGACTGCTAAATACGGACAGTGCAGTCACCACGTATAGTTTACATCTTGAAAGCTTTTTTTGCTTTTGAATGCCGCGCAGCTTTTTTCCTTTGTAGAGATTTGTGAGTATATTTACCTTATTCTTTCACAATGTGCAGATTAGTTTATACCTAAAAATATACCATGCCTGAATTCAGCTTTAACTGATGCTGCTAAATTTGGCCTGGGCATTGATGAACGCAAGTCAAGTAAAGGCTAATCTAGTTCTCAACAATATAAAATTTCACAGAAAGCACCAGAGCCAAAGAGTAGGACATGGGCAAGACATAAAGGAAGCGTGGAAGGGTGGGGGAGGGGGTGGGAAACAAATACACACACGAAAAGTCCATTTAATACCAAGGAGTTGACATTGGACAAGCACACAAGCCAAGGTATTCAGGAAAATGCAGCATGCCTTCTTAGGCAATGAATGCACCTCTGTATGACTACTGACTTATATGGGGAGAAAAGCAGTTGGCTGCCATTGTATGGCAAAGGACTGACCTGGAAAGAGCACATTAGGGTTTCATCCACACTCATCATGGAGCCGGCGTTGTCAAACTCCCCGCAGTAATTGGGTGCAGAGAACAGCGTCACCAGCTGCCGTTTTGCAAAGAACTCGTAACCGTCTTCTACCACCTGTAGAGAGAGCATTGCGGGGTCAGGGTAGAAGTAGAGGTGTATTGGATACACAACTAAAACCAGCTTCCAGGGAGATATTCATCACTGAAAATATTAAATTGCCACAATGAGCATCATTGCTATTCGGACAGCAGGATTTTCTCCTCACCTGATGCGCTCTGCAAATAAGATCCAGGTCATGTTTGTGAAGGAATTTCGCTACGACGTCAGCCCCAAAAGTGAAAGAGACCCCCCTGTCGTTTTCTCCCCAACCGAGCACATCCTTGTCTGGATCGGACCACAAGAGGTCACACAGGAGACCCTGGTCTGGCACATCTGTGGGACGCAGTATCCTTCTGACTTGCTCCATAGACTGCAGGTCAGGGGAGAGGCCTGGAAGACAAGATTTGCAGATGGGTGACGGTTAAAAAAAAAAAAAAAAAATTCACATCCAACTAGTCTGTACAACCTGCAGCAAGCATTGCACACTACGACATGGAAGATGTCAACCTTAATGCAAGTTACATTTTGCTATAGCAATGTCAGCAAACAATTATCTAATACGGTTTATCTTTTGTTGCATCTCAGCAGTGTTAGTCTCCTGCAGCCACTTCCCAGCTACATGTACTCTAGCAACTGCCTGATTGGGACAACAGGGGAATAATCTTCAGAAGACACTTGGGGACTGTTTACTAATGCTGGAGAGCGCAAAATCTGTTACAGCTCTCCATAGTAGCCAATCAGCTTCCAAGTTTAAGGCCCCATTATATGGTCTGTTCAAATCCACCTGTCAGTTTTTCAGGCGGATCTGAAAGGATGCCCTATGCATCTCTAAGGGACAGCGGATGTCAGCGGAGACATATCCGCTGACATCCGATCCTGTGACAAATCCGGACGGATGGAAACCCCATTTTCCATCCGTCTGGCCGATCGGATAAGGGACAGGCGGTCCGTTCTCATCAGATTCCCCCCAAGAGGACAGCGGGGATCTGACACCTCCGTCTCTGCACACAGAGCAGACAGGGCTGTCATCCGCCTGCTCAACGGGGATCAGCAGATCAATCACTGCTGAGAAAAAACGGAATCCGTCGGCGGAACGGACATGTGTTAAAGGGGCCTTATTGTCACAGCTTAATTGAACAAGCTGAAGTTAGAAGTTGATTTTGCTACCATGCACAGCTGAACCAGATTTCGCATGCTCCAGTTTTAGTATTAACCCCATAACAGGATCACCATAAAAAGCGCCAGATTGAAAGCTGTACTCCAGGTAGATCTAAAAAACACCAATGAATCCACCTTTCATTAATACATCAGTACCTAAAAATTGCCTTAGTGATCAGCATCTTGCAGTTCCTGTAGAGCAAAGCTTGGTGTTGGGGGGGGGGGGGGGGGGGGGGGGAGAAGCAGCATGAGAGGCCATTCTGGTGTGCTGCAGTGGAAAGAGCAAAGTCAGATGAGCTCACCAGTCTGCTTCTTCTCCCTCCACCGTCCAGTCACAAGGAGGGGGGGGGGGGGGGGGGGGCGTGTAAGGACAAGAATAAGGCCTCATGTACACAGGGACGTGGAGGTTTTTAACTTCATTAGGGGCAGCCATATTTTTTCTGTTTCTAGACGCCCCTGCATACATAGGTGCTTAGAGGCAGGAAGAAAGAAAAAAAAAAAAAAAAAAAAAAAAAACACTGCCAAAGCGTCCAGGAGCAGTAGTGTTTTTGGCAGAAAAAGGGTCCGATACTTGTAAAAGCACATAACCAGACATGTTTAATGCTTGAGCATTCTATTATGTTGCCATAATTATTTTTTAGCCACTCTAATCAACTGACGACCAAGAGCTTGATGTGCCCAAATGTGGTTACAGGCGTCAAGCTTTTCCTTTGCCAACACACTGCTGCCAGGAGGAAAGGCCTTAATGTTACTCAACTGCAACAGAGAAAAATCATCTCCGCTCTGCCAGGCACATCTGCGTTAACAGAGCCATGTACTCTCAGAACTGGATGTACACAAATCCTTGAACAAGTAAACTCTTACCATATACTTACTTCATCAGTGCATTTACCAGTTTGCCTGTAGTTCAGCTTTAAGATTAGGTGACCTTTTAGTGACTGTTTACATACACTTTTAAGGCTGGAAAACTTGCAGGCCACAGACCATATCAGTATATCATAAGGACAGCCCTCAGATTTTCCACTCGCCTGCTTGCATTTTGCGAGTGGAAAATGATTGAGGGCGAGAGAGGAGAGGAAGAGGAAAGGCAGCCGGATAATCAGAGTGGGGAATCGCTGCACTGTAACATCTTATTTGAATTGCCGGTCGCTTGCCTTCACACACAGTCCCGCTTCCTGGTTCGGCTCCTTTGATAGACATAACATCGGGACGTGTAACGTCTATCATAGGAGCCGATCCAGGAGGCGTGGCTGTGTGTGAAGGCAAGCGACCGGCAATTCAAATAAAAGATGTAGAGCACAGCCATTCCCGCTCTGATTATCTGGCCGCCTTTCCTCTTCCCGGGCACTGGTGAGGCTGCACTCATGGGCACTGGTGAGGCTGATAATATTTGTGTAACTTCTGCATTCAAGCAAAAACATTTAACAGGGTCATTTTATAAAATTTAGGGTGCGTTTAGGGGCAGGGCAGGGGTTAGGTGGGGCAACTGGTGGAGAGTAACTGGCTAATAGCTTAGGACTAGAAATTTTGAGCCCCGATAAGGACATCTGATTCTCCATGCTGCTATGTGTGTAAGCAATGATAAGATACAGAGTCGTCACCAGTTAGTCATTTCCTAGCGTGCAGAATGTAATGTTTGGAGTGGTGCTATCCTGGATAATGTCACAAATTCAAAACCGTGTGGGAAATATTTCAGATGTACACCAGAGGCAAGACATGGAGTTTCTGGTAATGTCTGAACAGGAGGAGCGACTGCAGACATCCAAGAGCCTCAGGGTCTCATGTGTCATTTCATTACTGTAGGTCTGGCAATGTACAGCAAGAAAGAGTAGGAACACAACTCTATTTGTATTTGGGACTAACGTAACTCTCAAAACAAATCTAAGGGGTTTCTTAGCAGGACGAGATGAATCATCTCATTGCAGACAGGTGCAAACAGGCATTCATTATAGCTTGTGCACTTAAGTCCCACGGTCATTGATTCCATTTTTGTTAAAGTGTGCTAAAGAAAAAAAAAAAAAAAAAAAAAAAAAAAAAAAAAAGAATATAGAAGTAAATCCTCCCATCTTTTTTTTTTTTTTAAGCTAAGGAAGTGGTCATCTTGGCCTCCGTTTAAACTTCAACTGCCATAGTACTGCACATGATCAGTTATGACACCAGCAGCCACTGCATGGTTTGACATTTTGGTCAAGAGCACATCCAATGTGTTAACATTCTTTGTATGCCAGGAAAGTAACTTTTAAAGCTCAAAGTAGAGTTCCACTCAAAAATGGAACTCCGCTGATCTGCTTCCCCCCCCCCCCCCCCCGGTGCCCTTTTGCACCTTTCTGGGGGGGGGGGGGGGGAATGTGTACCCGTTTTTGACAGGTACCCTTCCCCACTTCCTGGGAGACAAGTTCAGCCCCCTCCTTTTTCCTCTGCCGCTGGGCCAATTACAAAGCGCAGTAGGGAACCAGCATTGAAGCCTCTGTTCCCTTACCCTGAATGGCAGCACCCGAGAGCCGATATGTAAAATGGGCTTTGGGTGCCGACATCCCAGGCTCCTTGGACAGGCAAGTTCTACTATTTAAAAGTCAGCAGCTACAGTATTTGTATCTGCTGACTTTTAATTTTTAAGGGGGAGGCGGAACTCCGCTTTAACCACTTGATGACTGCCGCACGACTATATACCGGTGGCGGTCAGCCCCTCCTGGGCAAAGTGACGTATGGGTACGTCACTCTCCCACGAGCCTGTAGGGGGTGAGCGCGCCCTACAGGCTCGTGGGACGTCAATTTCATTTGGGTACAGTGTCGCACGACAGCGCAATTGTCCGTTAAAGTCACCCAGTGCCGTATTACAAAATAGGGCCTGGTCATTGAGCAGCCAAATCCTCCGGGGCTTAAGTGGAGTTGCTGAGTGACGTTATTGCCTATAGGCGGCCGGACGCGGAAGTGCAGATGAAGAAAAAAAAAAAAAAAAAAGCTAGAGTTATTACCCGATAACTTTTTCCAGGAATCCTCCAGGACGGTTGCAGGAGGTGGAGCATATCTCTCATGTGACCGTCCTGGAGGATGACTAGGGAAAAAATAATATTTTCCATTGGTAAAAGTATTTTTAACCACTTACGTCAGCAGACTTTGCGGGGGTATACCGGGATGCCACCTCTAGCTAGTTAACAGCCAACGCTTGGCTTTCCATCGGTAACGACCGATGCGGCTCGGGAGCCGCTCGATCATTACCCGGGTGACGCCCCCCCTTGCGACATTGCTCAGGGCTCCCTTCATACCCCGAGCCCCCAGCTGGATGGAGTCCCGATCAATGCCGGAAACGGCTTTGATTGGGTCTCCAGTGAAGTAACCCGGAGGCGGCGTCCATGACGTCACTTCCGGGTTACTCTGCTGCAAAAGGTGGCAGATTTAAAAAACGGCTGTATGCAAAAATGCAGTTTTCGGCGTTTTACATACATGAAAGTGTAGTGGAGGGGTCTGGGGTCTTTTAGACCCTCAATCCCTCCATAAAGGAGTACCTGTCACTGCATATTGGTGTCACAAGGGATGTTTACATTGCTTGCGACAGCAATAAAAGTGATCAGATATTTTTTTTTTTTTAAACCTGTAATAAAGTTAATAAAATAAATAGGGGAAAAATTTTTTTAGCTGCCCCCGTCACTGTTAGCTCACGCACGGAAAAAACGTATACGGAAGTCGAGCCGCAAATGAAATCGCTGTTCAAACCACACATGTGAGGTATCGCCGCGATCGCCAGAGCGTGAGCAATAAAAAAAAAAAAAAAGAGCTACACTCTAAGGCCCCTTTCACACAGGCGGACCGTTCAGATCCGCCTGTCCGTTTTTTTGGCGGATCTGAACGGTCCCCCCATGCATTCCTATGGGGCATCGGATGTCAGCGGAGACATGTCCGCTGACATCCGACCCGTCAAATCTGGACAGATAGAAACCCTATTTTCCATCCATCCAGCGGATCGGGTGAGAACGGACTGACGGTCCGTTGACATCCGATTTCCCCCATAGAGATGCATGGGGAACTTTCAGCTGTGTCTCCGCACACAGAGCGGAGACACAGCTGTCCTCCTGCTGCTCAGTGGGGGATCGGCGGCTCGATCCCCCGCTGAGAAAAAACGGACTCCGTCCAACGGACGGAGTGTGTGAAAGGAGCCTAACTCTAAACTGGTAACCGTAAAAAAAAAAAAAAAAAAAAAAAAAAAAAAAAAAAATTTAAAGCGTCGCTTATTGAGAACTCTATTGACCGTAGTAGCAATTTTAAACCGTAACATGTTGGGCATTTACTCGGCATGACATCTTTCACAATACACAAAAAAAAAAAAAAAAAAGGCTAACTTTACTGTTTAGTATTTTTTAAATGCAGTGAAATGTGATTTTTGAAACATTTTCCCAAAAAATTGCATTTTAAAGACCGCTGCGCAAATACCGCGTGACAAAAAATATTGCAATGACCGACATTTTATTCTCCAGTCTTTGATCTATCTATCTATCTAATGTTTGGGGGGTTCTAAGTAGTTTTCTAGGAAAAAATACAGATTTTAACTTGTAAACAAAAAGTGTCCGAAATAGGGCTGGGGCTTAAGTGGTTAAAAGGGATTACGTACATCTAAACTTATTAAAATGGGTGGAACTCCCCTTTAAATTGCAACTGCCATGGTGCTGCACATGTGATCAGTTAAACATCAGCAATGTGATGGTTTGACAGTTGTGGTTGAGAACACAAACCAATGTGACAGTTAGCAAACCCAGCATTCCAGGAATGAACGTTTTTTTAGAAACCGGTAAACCAATAGGTTTAGTTCCACTGCTGTTTGGGGGCTCTGCAAAAAAAAAAAAAAAAAAAAAAAAAAGCAGCCTCCAGCAAAAAGCAAGTTGTTATGGGTAAAGACACGCTTTAAAGGCCAAACAGATATGGCGTTACATCCACAATCTGCTGATCACAAGGCTTTCCAGATTCATTACAAAAAAAAAAATAAATAAATAAATCACAACACATCATCCACGTGCAATTGTCGTTTTTGTACAAGGTGAACGTATAACTCAGAAGCATCAAGGTGTATTAACTCCAGTAGAAACCAAGGGTCCCAAGGCCGGCCAAAGATGTCTTTTCTGACGAGGAATTCTCCCCCCACTGTAACATTATTCTGGTAGCAGACTCTGCTGTTAGGATACATGGCTCAGCAAAAGCTTTCAAACATTCCTGATGAACTTCTATTGAGCGGGTACGCCATACTTAAAAGTGGAGTTCCACCCTAAATTTATACTTACCTCCAGCTTCTCGCTGCGGGTCACCTAAAAACAAATGGATAAATCGCATTTTTTTTTTACTTACCTCGTATAGAAGAAAATATCCTTACCTTACTTCCTCCCCTCGGCAGCCACGGCGATTCGTCACTTCCTGGCTTTGCAATGATTCCTGGGAGCTGAACGTCATCGCTCCCAGGAATCATTGCGCCTGCACCGGCCCCGCTCGTCAGTTCTGGTGCAGGCACGTCATTCCCTTCTAAACAGCTTCTGGGCATGCCCAGAAGCTGTGGAGGGATGACGTGCGCGCACCGGAAGTGACGGCGGGGCCGAAGACGGCGGAAGACGCAGAAGAGGATCACGCTGGCTTCAAGCTGCCCACACCTGAGATGGCAGCGCTGGACAAAACTTTTTCAAGGTAAGTATTTCTCCTAAAAAGATAAGTGCAACCCGGGACAGATCAGAGGCTAGCCATTGTGGAATGTACTAGCCCTGACTGTCCCGGGGGTATTTTTATTTAATAAAGTATTCCCAGGGTGGAACTCCGCTTTAAATCAAAAGTGGTCATCCGGTCCGGGCCAGCTTAAAGCTTTCATGTCGCATGTAAATCTTCTATATGCACAATACTCTGGTGAATCATTGGGCAAGGGGGTTTTAAAATCAGGTTTAACTTTTTTATTATTATTTTTTTTTTCCTAACAATTTTAAAATCTCTTGCCCCTAATTAGCCAAATACTTTACCCAAAAAGGACTTACAGTATTTTTTTATTCTCCCTTTACAAAAACACACACACCTTACAAAAGGGGCATTTTCAAAATTTCCATCCCAGAAGAGAAAGAAAAAAAAAATAAAAAAAAAAATAAAAACATCCTTGATGAGTTTGTCTGTCCGTCGTGCCCCCCCCCCCCCCCCAGTAATTAAAACTATTGTTTTCACTTAAAAGGCCCCTTCAGAACGGCATTCCATAAGCTACATAACATGCAACTCACCTCCATGACAGCAGAAGATCTTCTCATCTACAATAGCAGCAACAGGTAAGCAGTTAAAACAATCAGTAAACGTCTTCCACAGCTTGATGTTGTATCGTCTTTTACCTAGATGCAGAATAAAAATAAAAACCTCAGTGGAATCACTCTGACAGATTAGGAGTCAGACAAAAGCAAAAAAAAACTGAGCCCAGGGCAAACCCACTAATCTTCGCATCTACAGTATAAAGAATTATCTGCAGCCAAAAGCCTTACAGATAGTGATTTAACAAAAGAAAATTAATGCTGCTCTGTATTCATTAATACATTAAAGTAAAAACTATAGGCAAAACTTTCTTTATTTTAGATAGATTAAAAAAGGGAGGGTTAAACATGTCAGATATATATATATATATATATATATATATATATATATATACACACACACACACACACACACACACACTCTGTGTCCCATTGCAGAGATTTCCATTCACTTCCTGTCCCATAACTAAACAGGAAGTGAGAGGATATCCCCGCAAATTAAGGGAATTGCCAGGGACCCCCAGAACTAGTGTACCCATTGGAAAATATCCCCATTACTTGTGGGGACAACCCAATATTTGGAATATTTTGTAATTTCAATAATGCTAAATGGGACAAAGAGGGAACCTGGGGCACAGACAGCAATAAAAAAAAAAAAAAAAAACCTGACAGGCCTTCCAATCCCTCTCCACTATCGAAAAAAAAAAAAAAAAAAAAAAAAAAAAAATTTGCCTTTAAATAAATTTTTAAAAATGAATGTAAGCAGTGATGTAGCTGAATTGGACTTGGTATCAGCTCTTTTGCAATCTAGGAGGCAGCACAGAGCTTTTTTACTTTCATGCACAGAATGCATGAAAAAGGGGGGGGGGGGGCTGGAACACACAAACCTAAACCTAGAGCCCTAAAACCACTTTAAAGCCCCTTTCACACTTGTGTGTTTTGTCCTGCAACGTCGAAAGACAAGTCATTAAGATTTCCAATGAGTACTGTTCATATCTATGCAACTTTAAGTCACAGTGACATGAGTAGTTCCCTGCACTACTTTGGTGCGTTTTGAGGTCTATAGACCTCTAGATTGCACAGGCATGGCTTCAAGTCCAGTCAAAATTGCTGCAAATTCACACAGCTTTCATCTTTCTGTGGGATCCTCATGGAAGCTGGAAATCGATTAAATCACTGCTACTACGGGGATTGCCACTGGCATCTGGGCTCCATGCCAAGTAGCTGCCCTGATGCTTAGTGTACACAGGACCTTGTTTGCTCAGCACAGGTGCCAGTCAAGGAATACTTTGCATTCTCTATGATTGGACAGTCAAAAATCGTGAATTCATGAACCCCTTTTGGTTACCCTGTGGAAACATATGGATGTAAAAGCAGAGTGAGGATTGGAAGAGGATCATAAGGTGGCAGCATACGAGGTGGGCATTCTGTTCCAAGTCTTCAATCCTAGATTACTGAACAGAATAGTTGCCAAACTAAATTAGGAGGGGAGGGGAGGATTATCTCATCTAAAATTATCCCATTAAAAACAAGAGATTTTGACTATTACTGTGACACAGAAAGAGGAGCGGGCATTATAAAGTGTGCTCCCATTTACATGGCAAAAAACAATTAAAGTATCTATGGATAAAATTAACATTTCTCCCCCCCATATAAAATCAAATTGTATCCTGTAAAGAAAGCACTCAGTAAGATCAGCCTTGGGTCAGGCGAATAATTATTAAATCGGAGCGCCAACCTAAAACCACAAGACACACACACCACATTGATTGTTCTCTACTTACATTCGTCATAGAATCCATAGATTCGGTTAATGCTGGCACACTCATGGTTCCCACGTAGCAAGAAGAAGTTCTCTGGGTATTTAATCTTGTACGCCAATAACAGGCAAATGGTTTCCAAAGACTGCTTGCCACGATCCACGTAGTCACCCAGGAACAAGTAGTTACTCTCTGGAGGAAATCCACCGTATTCAAACAATCTCAATAGATCGTAGTACTGTCCGTGTACATCACCTGGGGAGGAGATCATCAATTCCAACTCATAAAAGTCTAAATACCACTCCTTACAAGAACAGCACTTTTTTTTATAATTTAAAATATTTTTATTGATTTTTTAAGATACAAGACATATCTTTCAGGGGTCCTTTAAGGTAGGAAAATTCCTCTTTCAATTCAATATATAAAAATAAACCCCCCAGCAATCATTGTGAAGTGAACACACTGACTCAAGCAGAAAAAATACGTGGCTGATTATATACAAAAATATATTAACACTATTTGTACATCAAGGAAAAAAAAAAAAAAAAAAAAAAAAAAAAAAAAAAAAGGGGGGGGGGGGAGATGGAAAATACATAGGAAAGAAAGGAGGAAGGAAATGAAAAAAAAAAAATCCCCCCTATATATCTGTGAAAATTATATAAAGTAACGGTGTGCATCATGGGTAACATAGTAATATCACTGGAAAAAATTAGTTTTGAGTCCAAAACATGTGAAAAAAAAAAAAAAAAACCACACGTGGCGAATTATATACAAAGATATATTAACATTCTATTAGTGTATCAAGAGAAAAAACAACAGCAGCACTTAAAGTATACGAGAAAAAAAAAAAAAAAAATAAAGGTCACATATACAATTTATATGGGTTAAGTGGACCTTTCTGATTTTTATACCTTAACAGGTTTGTTACCCCAACATTTCATATATAATATGTGCCTGTTCTATGTACTAGTATGAGAAAGTATCCTGTTCTTTGCTTCCTTTGTGTGTAATCACTGGTATGCTTACCAGTCCCTCTTTATAGTACTATTAAAAACTGACCACACCAAGTACGAGAACACACCATGGTCAGTTCTCCAGTGTGCTCTCCTCCAATTATCAGACTTGTCCAGACAACCCTGCTGCACAGCCATTCACTGAGAAGCTCAGTGTACTGCTGCTTCTTCTCCCCCAATGAGAGCAGAGCATGTGATCACAAGCATTTAGTTTTTAAAATCTGCCTTTCATTTCTAGGTTAAACTGAATGGGTGTGTTTTACAAGGCGATAGTTTACAATCACTTTATACAAAAACTAAAAGTTTTTTTATTTTTTAGTTTTACTTTAGAGTGGAGAGTTATTAACCTGTCAGTTTTTTTTGAAAGAAAAAGGAATTGGCAGCACTCCAGATGAGGTCAAAAATCCAGGCTTATTGACTGGACATCCCAACGTAACCATATTGACAAGGTAGACGCGTTTCGCACACTACACTGTGTGCTTAAAGATTAAGCACACAGTGTAATGTGCGAAACGCGTCTACCTTGTCAATATGGTTACGTTGGGATGTCCAGTCAATAAGCCTGGATTTTTTACCTCATCTGGAGTCCTACCGATTCCCTTTTCTTTCATTGAATATACATGGAGGAGAGCACCGGTGTGTATCAGGCATTTACACCACCTTGAGCAGTGAGTTATTTTTCCTTTGTCAGTTTATTTGCAGAGATCTCGTGTGGAACTGTGCAAATGGAACCACCTAGAAGGTAGACATCAGGCCCAGCATCCGCATGCATCTCCTGGATAACAGAAGCCGAGTTGCCTCCTGCAACTTTTGGAAGTTTCTCCAGAGGAAGAAAACTATCCAGAGTCCGGCCCAGGTAGTCCAGGCTTGCGGACGGAACCAGAGCAGACTTCTGAAGATTCAGAATCCAACCGAACTCCCTTAGCGTTTGCAGAGTAATCTCCAAGATGTTCAACAAGACAGTCGAAGACTCTGTTCGTAAGAGCAGATCGTCCAGGTACCCCAGTACCACGATCCCCCACTGACGCAGTAATGCCAGAACCGGGGGCCAAATTTGTGAAGACCAGAGGTGAGTCCAAAAGGGTAACGCCACAAAGTGATAATGCTGCTCACCCACAGCAAAGCAGGAGGAAGCGACACATTGGGATATGAAGGTGGGCATCCTTGATGTCGATGGAGGTGAGAAAGTCCTCCTGATGCAAGGACGTCAACCACCGGGCGAATGGACTCCATTCAGAACTTTTAACCTGCACACAGCACTTTAGCTCCTTGAGGTTCAGTATTGGATGCACCTTCCCCTCCTTCATGGGGACTAGAGCTGCACGATTAAATCGTAAATTATTATTATATATATATATATATATATATATATATATATATATATATATATATATATATATCGGTCTTAAACCCATCCACGTTAAGATAGTGCGAAAGAGGAAGAGGGAGTGTGAGTCCCATACAACAATCTCCCATTTCCACACAGCACCCAATCCAGCCCAGTCACCAATGGAAGAGAAGAGATTTACCTAGTAAGAGCAATGCATTCAGTTGCACAAGACACAGGCACCAGCACTCACTCAGCCTCTTACACTCACCACAGATCTTCAGTGGGGCCTCCAGCTCCAGGAGGATGGGCTGACTCAGGAAGATCTCACGAGACTTCAGACACAACCCTCTGATCTCATTCTCCGACAGCTGAACGTTCTTCCCTGGACGACATCCTTTTACTGGAAGAGACAGAATTGGTACAGAGTAAATCAATATCCATGTACAACGTATTTCAATACCATAGATCCCTACTTCAAAATCCTAAAGTGTCGGGGATAAACTTGTGACTACAATGGTAGATATTTTCCCCAATACAACCTCATTCCTGCCAGCTTGTCAAGTATATGAATGCCACCATGAAGTCACGGGGGAAACCTCACTGGGAACATACAATGGGCGATTGGTTTACGAATGAGATCCCACATACAAATGAAATAGATAGAAACTATCTTGGGGAGATGCAACACATAGTGTCCATTCAGGAGCGGACAGAATTAAGATTCCTCTAGGAGGAGATTCTCTATGTTCATAGTTCAGTTACCATAGACTCCAGACACAGACCTATGTACATAGGGTGAGGAGGACGGTAACTGAGCAGAAGTCTGGGTTAGCATTTCATATCAACACCAAAACATGCCAAGTCAATAAACCTGAAAGGAAGGGTCAGGACAATGCAATTCATGGTTTACATTTCCCTTCCTCTATAGCAGTAATCTCCAAACCTCAGCCCTTCGCTTGCCTTTATCTGGCCCCACCAGGCTGACCACCGACACCAACAATGCCCCCCCCCCCCCCAACTATGTTGACCACTGACACCAATGATGGGGCCCACCAAGCCGACCACTGACACCAATGATAGGGGATCTATTCCACTCCCCATTGATCTGGGGTGCTACATTTTTTTTTACTCCCACTGACATTTGGGAATTTGCTCTACAGAATTAAAAACCAACTGCCCTCCCTTCCCAGTCTGTATAATGGGAATAGGTAAAGGGTTTTGTGGTGTCCCATTCTCTTCAGTTTTGCCTTGTTGACACAAAAGGGAAGGACCATAAATTGCTCCAAATTGATGGAAATGCCCCTTTAGTTGTTACTAGGGATGCACCGAAATTTTCGGCCGAAAATGGGCCTATCCCATTGCGGCCGAAAATGGGTTAAAAATGACGAAATTCATGGCCGCCGTGAGGAAGGAGGAGGGCGCAGCGCAGGTTTGAAAAGTCACGCCTCTGGCCGGCCGCCTCCCTGTGATGTCACTACTACTACGATGTGCACGAATGAGCCGACACACCGGGCGGGAGAGCGGCCGCTAATAGCTGTAACTATGAGCGCTTCACTTCCCTGTCACGCGGGTATCTCCTCTGACAGGGAAGTGAAGTCTGACATACTTACAGCTATTGGCGGCCGCTCGCCCGCCCGGTGTGTCAGCTCATTCATACACATCGTAGTAGTAGTGACATCACAGGGAGGCGGGCCGCCGGCCTGAGGCACGTCTTTTGAATGAAGGACACCGGAGGAGCAGAATGCCAATAAGGAGATTGCATCCTTGGGATGGGGGAGGGACGCTGAGGCGGGGGGGGGGGGGGGGGGGGGGAGCTGAGGCAGCTTACCAATGGTATTAGTAGTATGCAGCATGAGGGGGTTAATGTATTGCCACTGCTGGTCACTGATGCATTAGTGACCAACCAGTGGCAGTTAATTAACCCCTTTGTGCTGCATTAGTGCAACCAGTATCAGTGCAACCAGTGTTAATTAACACTGATACTGGTTGCACTAATGCAGCACAAAGGGGTTAATTAACTGCCACTGGTCGGTCACTAATTCATCAGTGACAATACATTAACCCCCTCATGCTGCATAAAATACCATTGGTAATTAAATTAACCTCTTGCCAACCCGTCACAGTACATCTACTGTGGCAGGGTGGCAGCGACAGGTGTACGTCGCTGCCTGTTTTTGGTGTATACCCCTCTATCCATTTTAAAATTTGGGGGGGAAAAGTCATTTTCGGTTTTCGGCCAAGGGCATCCTGCATTTTCGGTTTCGGCCCAGAATTTTCATTTCGGTGCATCCCTAGTTGTCACCAAGACAAACATTACTACTGGAATATTTAAATTTCTATTCCCGTTCTGATGACTAATCAGCTTTTGGATTTCCCAACTTTTAGTCCCAGTGACAACGGCCATCGGGAAAGGTTAAAACTCCCTAATAAACGGCCAGACGGCAAAAATTACCGACAGGGATTCTCATTACCTCAGCCTTATCCGAAACGAACATTTCCCCTTTATAACAAATAGCCTAAACAATTTTGGAGGTGAAGGTTATTTCCTCGTCTGAACAAAAGGCGATTATGATGAGCTGCAGTAAAATACTTCCTTACTGTCATTTGATGGTGCTAAAGAGCACAAGAAATTCACGTGCCTTGTAAACAAGGAGATACATTAAGAATTCTATTGAACAGAAATCTGAAGATGCATGGACCCATTGGCAACCTTTGCCAACTCGACTAGCATTCTATGCAATGGTTACAAGGCATAGGCTTTGACTCCTCAGCGCCATCTAGAGGCTATATTGCTGAACTTTACTACTGTCAAATAACCTTTGTTCAGAAGGGAAAGAGACTAAGAACATTAGTTTTCACCCAATTGACACAGAACAAATGTACATGTGGATTGGCTAGATAATGGCTGAAATTATATATATATATATATATATATATATATATATATATATATATATATATATATATATATTTTATACACACACACTATTTGTAATTTAAGTTATACCATTATTGTATTTCACCCTCCATGCAAGTCCACTTTAAAGCGGAGTTCCACCCTAGTTGTACATTTTTTAATAAAAATACCCCCGGGACAGTCAGGGCTAGCACATTCCACAATGGCTAGCCTCTGATCTGTCCCGGGTTGCACTTACCTTTCAGGAGAAATACTTACCTTGAAATTGTCTTCTCCAGCGCTGCCATCTCGGGTGTGGGCAGCTTGAAGCCAGCGCGATCCTCTTCCGCGTCCTCTTCGGTCCTCTTCCTCCTTCTTCGGTCCCACGATGCACTGCACCGGCCCCGACGTCACTTCCGGGTCGCGCGCGTCATCCCTCCACAGCTTCTGGGCATGCCCAGAAGCTGTTTAGAAGGGAATGACGCGCGCGCCGCGGAACTGACGTCGGGGCCGGTGCAGGCGCAATGATTCCTGGGAGCGATGACGTTCAGCTCCCAGGAATCATTGCAAAAGCCAGGAAGTGACGAATCGCCGTGGCCGCCGAGGGGAGGAAGAAGGAAGTAAGGTGAGTATATTTTCTCTAAAAGGTAAGTGAAAAAAAAAAAAAAAAATTGCGATTATCCATTTGTTTTTCAGGTGACCGGGAGCGAGAAGATGGAGGTAAGTATAAATTTCGGGTGGAACTCCGCTTTAACAGATAAAGGCCTCATAATGGAAAACAATCACTGCAGGCAGACCTCTCACAAACCCAGAACTATGGCAACAAGAGCCTTTATTCCATTCTCCGGGATGTTATTGTTGATCTAACCTGCTGAAGCCATTTCCTCCTTCCTTGTGCAGTATCTGATCCCATCATGGAACACCGAGAATATAATCTGGCTGATCAACAATTCAGTAATCCAACAACATTTATAAAAAGCAGGTCTGTTAACCACTTAAGGACCAGGCCTATTTGACACTTGTGTACAAGTTAAAAAATCAGTATTTTTTGCTAGAAAAATTACTTAGATTCCCCAAACACACAAACTTTTTTTTAGCAGAGACCCTAGAAGCAGTGGTCCTCAACCCTGGCCTACAGGGCCCACTAACAGGCCAGGTTTGCAAGATCACTGAAATACATCCCAGGTGATCTCATTTGCTGCTCAGTGATTGCAGTACTCTAGTTTGCATATCCCCAAGGTAATACTTAAAATCTGGCCTGTTAGTGAGGAACGGAGTTGAGGACCACTGCCCTAGAGAATAAAAATGGAGATCGTTGCAATACTATGTTGCACTGTTTGCGCAGCGGTCCTACAAACGCAATTAATGGGAGAATAAAAAAAAAAAAAAAAAAACCCCCACTGTAAAGTTATCCCAATTTTTCTCTATAAAATGTGAAAGAATGTTACGCCGAGTAAATAGATACCCAACATGTCATGCTTCAAAAGCGTGCCCGTTTGTGGAATGGCGACACACAATGGTACCTAAAAACCTCCATAGGCGAGACTTTAAAAAAATTTCTACAGGTTACCAGTTTAGTAACTGAGGTCTAGGGCTAGACTTACTGCTCACACTCCAATGATCACGGAGAAACCCCACGTGTGGTTTAAACACTTTACATATGTGGGCGCGACTTGCGTATGCTTCTGCGTACTTATGTGAAAGAGGACCGCCTGCCCTATAAGAGAATACTGGGGTTTGGCAGCTACCTGCCGCCATTACACCAGTATTTAACGTCAAAGTACCAACATAAAACTGGTGGGTGGGCGGTCTGGGGGTGGTTAAGCAATATTAGAGTCAATAATGGTAGACCTATGTTTTAGTGCATACGATGTGGAAACAAGGCTAAGCGACTTAAAGCTGAGTTCCAGTAATCTATGTCCTTCGTCTGCTTGCCTTCAGCAAACTGTTTGAGGCTTTGTGCATCATCTTTAGAAGAGGCTTCCTTCTGGACAACAGCCATGCAGACCAATTTGATGCGGCGTATGGTCTGAGCACTGACAGGCTGACCCCCCCAACCTCTGCAGCAACGCTGGCAGCACTTATACCATCTATTTCCCAAAGACAACCTCTGAATACGACGCTGAGCACATGCACTCATCTTTGGTCGACCATGACGAGGCCTGTTCTGAGTGCAACCTGTCTGTTAAACCGCTTTATGGCATTAGCCAGGGCTCGACATACCCCAGGTGCAACTTAAGGTCGCATTGGCGACTAGAATTAGCGGCCTGGCGCCTGGGTTACACTGCGGCAGGTGTCTTGTCGCCAGACATCCTAAGTCTCCTGCGAGGTGAGGGAGTCTCCTGCATGCGGGCTGCAGCTCCAAAACATCCGTAAGTGCCGCGCGATGTCCCGGCTGTCTGTCAGCTGTGACAAAACTGACCAGATGCTTCCCATGTAGCTCCAGTAGCTCCAGCTCTGTCCCGTCACAGGCGGAATAATTTCAAATGTACTCCGCCTGCGAGAGGAGAGATACAGGAAGCATCGGCTCTGCATGCTTCCTCCAGCGCAGTGCCTCGCACTCTCCGCCAGCAGCAAGTCACATGTACTAGGAGGTGCAACTATCCCCCAGCAAATAATTGTCAACATCCCAGCATGTGCAGTGTTTCTGACTCCTCACCATGACCACTTCAAATCACTCAAGTGGTGATGGTGGTTGGAGTGTTCCTTTAATATCAAGGAGTAAACACGGGTCGAATGGCGGGCAACATCAGCTGGTTCATTTAAAAAAAAAAAAAAAAAAAAAAAAACCCCAGGCAAAAATCAGTGGGTGCCCTTTAAAAGATCCTGTCCCTCAAGTATCATGCTTAAAGAGGAAGTAAACCCTCCTGACACTTTTACCTATAGGTGATCCTATGATAAGGCTTACCTATAGGTACTGTAAATATCTCCGAAACATGTACCGTTTAGGAGATATTTGCCTTACATGCAGCCAGTGACGTCACTGGCGCATGTGCTCTGAAGGAACGGCCGCTGGTGCCATTCCTTCAGAGCCTCGTGCCGCGACTGTCAGCCCCCGTGCGCGGGAGTGACGTCACCGCGGCTCCAGCCAATCAGATGGCCGGATGCCGCGATCCCGGAAGACTGGCGACTGGACATGTCGCCCGTCATACAGGTAAGCGGGCGGGGCTCGCTCTAAGGCAAGTATTGCATAATGTGATGCATATTAGCTCATTATGTGTTTCTTACAGGTTGCAAAAAAAAAAAAAAAAAAAGTTGTATGGGGTTTACAACCTCTTTAACCACTTGCCGACCGCCGCACGACTATCTACGGCGGCGGTCAGCCCCTCACAGGCAAAGTGACGTAGGTCTACGTCGCTCGCCTGTGAGGGTTTAGGGAGCGAGCGCGCGCCGCCGGAGGCGCGCTCCCGCTCCCGCGTGGTCACGGACCCCCCCGCGTGTGTGACCAGCGGACCCGATCGCCGCCGGCCACTCTGCGATCGGCGGGGGAGAGGGAGAAAGTCAGGCAGCTTGTGTAAACAAGCTGCCTGTCATTCTCCTCTCTGTATGAGAGATGATCACATGGATCTACTATGTAGATCCATTGATCACTCTGCATACAGTTGAAGCCACAGCCAATCACAGTTAGAATCACGCCCCTAGGGACACACACAGCCCCTCCCTCTCAAATAAAGTTAACCCCTTCACTACCAGTGTATTTTTACAGTAACAGTGCATATATATAGCACTGATTACTGTAGAAGTGTCACTGGTAACCCCAAAAGTGTCAAAAATGTCAGTCAAGGGTCCGATCTTTCCACCGCAATGTCGCAGTACCGCAAAAAAAAAAATCGCAGATCGCCGCCATTACGCGTTAAAAAAAAAAAAACAACAAAAATGACAAAAATCTTTCCCTTTGTTAGTAAACGCAATAACTTTTGCGCAAACCAATCAAAATACGCTTTTTGCGATTTTTTTTACCAAACATAGGTAGCATAAAACAAATTGGCCGAAATTAAAAAATTTTGATTTTTACTTTTTTTTGGGGGGAATTTCATATAAAAAAAAAAGGGAAAAATATTGCTATTTTTGCAAAATTTACGCTCTTTTGTTGTTTATAGCGCGTGATCAAAAAATCGCACAGGTGATCAAATACCGCCAAAAGAAAGCTCTGTTTGTGGGAAAAAAAGGACGCCAAATTCGTTTAGGTACAGCATCGCACGACCGCGCAATTGTCCGTTAAAGTCACGCAGTGCCGAATCGCAAAATACCCTCTGGTCGTTTAGCAGCCAAATCCTCCGGGGCTTAAGTGGTTAAATAGGTGTCCTGGGAATTTCTGGAACGTTCTGAGGGGGGTCAGGGGACATTACCTATCCTAGAGGACCCCACAGAACAACAAACTAACTTTTTTAGCTGGCTCCCAGATTCAAAGCAAAAATGTGTCATGCCCCGTCTTACATACAAGATACTCACACACTGTCTCAACACCCCCCCCCCCCATTATTATTGGAAGAGCTAAACCATGCTTGAGACATGGAAACACCCCAAAAAACAACCCAAGCTGTTTTTGCCCTGCATTTTTATTTTAGCAAGGCAATAAAGAGCAATGCCGGAGGGCTTTGTACAGCAAGTAAACACAAAAACATTAGAAAAAAAGAGGGGGGGGCTGTGAAATCAGGACCCCTCCCTTCACAAGCCCATTATTCCTGAGTGTCAGGGAAGGAACAATACAGGTGCACCCTGAGCACATGGCTGTGACCAGAGAAAGCAAACAAACCAGTATAACCGCAGGCACACCAGCCTGACAACCCAGGCAACTGCAAACACCAACAGGCAGGCAGAGATCAGAGCAAACACACTAATGGGCAGATCAGTGACATCAGAGATTTACAAGAGTGTAGAAGGTGTGGAGATTTATCAGGAGTCTGATGGGAATCATCCAGAAGGTGCAGCTAATGGGAGAACATCGGCTGATGTAATGGAGCGCACAGCCTTACTATAGAAGGTGAAGGTCATTATGTACATTTAGGTTACTCTGAACGGATTCAGACAATATTCCCAGAAGCCATCCAATTAACCACCATGAGGACCTGGAATAATATTAGACACCAAGTCAACTTTGTATCAAATATTTTACATAATACAGTGGAATCTCTAATATGATACAAGTCTTCCTATTTTAGCTTATTTTTATTTCATGGGACGTTTTAACAATACCACATGCAAGTGTGTGAATGAGTACAAGGTTTCCAAACCGGAAGAGGTCACTGACACCAATATACACAAACATTGGGGGTAGATTTACTAAATCTGGTGCAGCTGTGCAAGATAACCAATCAGGTTCTAACTTTAGCTTAACCAATTAAGTTTTGACAATAAAGCCTCGTACACATGCGTCGAAAATTGGCAGGGAATTTGTCCGACAACCGATTTTCGGCTTGTTAGTATGATGCTTCCGACAACCGACTCCGACTTTTCGGCCGAAAAAATTCTGGTGTGCAGGCTATAAAATTTGTTGGCCGTCAACACAACGGCCGATTTTCGTGCAGTCAGTATATATTTAGACAGGGAAAAATCTGATGAGCAAGACTGGGCATGCTCAGAGAAGAAAACACAAAGAAAACAAGCCAACACATGACATCACTTCTGGAGGTAGAATTTTGTTGGCTGAGAAAATTTGTGTGTAGTCTAGGCACATTCCAACCAACACAACTTGGACAAAAGTCAGACGATCGGTCGGCCGATAATCGTGTGTACGAGGCTTAAGGGTCCTTTCACACACTTCGTCCATCGGACGGAGTCCGTTTTTCTCAGCAGAAGAATCGATCCGCCGATCCCCCGCTGAGCAGCAGGATGACAGTTCTCCGTGCTGTGTGCGGAGACAGCTGTCAGAGCCCCATACATCTCTATGGGGGAAATCGAATGGGAACGGACCGGTCAGTTCTCATCTGATCCACTGGATAGATGGAAAATAGGGTTTCCATCCGTCCAGATTTGACGGGTCGGATGTCAGCGGACATGTCTCCACTGACATACGATGCCCCATAGGGATGCATGGAGGGACCGTTCAGATCCACCAAAAAACGGACAGGCGGATCAGAACAGTCCGCCAGTGTGAAAGGGGCCTAAGAGCCGGTTCACACTAACAGTACTTCCTCACGCCTTGCAAACGACTTCTCATAACAGAAGTCAATGCAAGTTGCTCCGACTTCGCCAAAAAATAGTGCAGGAACCTTTTTCTAAGTTAGAGCGACTTGAGTCGCTCCGATTAGAACAGTTCCATTGCACAGCATTGGGAGCTACTTAGAGTAGTGTGAACCAGTGTTCTAAAATGTAGTCGGACCGGTGAAAATTCTGGACCCTCGTCACTTCCGGGGACGCTCCCGTCACCACCAGCTGCTGCGAGCCCCAGTGCGCATGCGCACAAGGCATTTTGAAGGTCGGATGAAATTTTAAGACTTACAAACCGCTGACTGAGAGGAGGAGGGGCTGAAGTGGGATGCATACACCGCCACGGAAAAATGTTACAACACCGCCACGTCATCGAGCAAGGAACATGTTGCAGAGCGGACTTCTAGGCGGGAAGGAAGTGAATACTCATACTAAATAGTAATGATAAAAAATGTTTAGTATTTCTTATTTTTTTTCATTACTATTTAGTATGAGTATTCACTTCCTTCCCGCCTCCTCTAAGTCAGCTCTGCAACATGTTCCTTGCTCGATGACGTGGCGGTGTTGTAACATTTTCCCGCGGTGGTGTGTGCGTCCCACTTCAGCCCCTCCTCCTCTCAGTCAGCTGTAAGTCTTAGAATTTTATCGGACCTTGAAAATACCTTGTGCGCATGCGCACCGGGGCTCGCATCAGCTGGGTTATGACGTAGCGTCACCAGAAGTGACGAGGGTCCGGAATTTTCATGGGTCTGATGAAATTTTAGAACACCGGCTCTAAAATCTGGATTTGGTTTCTTTACAGAGCTGCACCAGTTTTAGTAAATCAACCCCAGTGTGTTCAGAGACATGAAGGGGCTGGGCATGATTAGGCTGAATCTTAAGAATCTTGCAGAGGCCCAAAGTGGGGTATACACTATAAGAAAATCAGGTAAACAATTTTCCTTGTTTCATAGCAAATTGGATTCGATGAACGAAAATTTGTAGGAAAATTCTCAGAGTTTATTTGTATGATCCCATGAGCAACTATGCATTTATGCTGCTTGCACTGATTACTTCCTTTTTAGGTAACTGAAATGCCAAATATGTGTCGAAGTGCTGCGCATACAAGTACTACTATGAAGAAATATAAACGTGAAACCAATAAAAATATGTGTAAAATACCCGTGTTTCTGTGCCAAATTGTATTGATATAATGAACCGTTCAATTATCTTTAAATAAAATACAAAATAAATACTCAAATGAACATAAAAAAAATGACGTTTTAGAAATATACAGATTCACCATATCAAATACAGTAGTGCACAAATATCAAAATAAAAGGCAAAGAAGTTCCAAAAATATGAGTCAGTGATGATGGTGAACACCAATCACCAGTGTTCTATTAACACGGTTCATCGATTCATCTAGCAAAGTGTTAATAGAACACTGGTGATTGGAGTTCACCATCATCACCGACTCATATTTCTGGAACCTCTTTGCCTTTTTATTTTGATATTTGTGCACTACTGTATTTATGATGTTGATCTAGTGATCTGTTATGCAGTATATTTCTAAAATGTCATAATTTTATATTCATTTGGGTATTTTTTTTTTTTTCAAAAAGATAAATGAGCAGTGGATTATATATCAATACACTTTAGCACACAAACACGAGTATTTTACACATTTTTATTGGTTTCATATTTATATTTTGGTAACAGTATCACCAATTTATCTCTTCATATTAGTACATGTGCAGCACTTCTACACATTTTGCTTTTTTTGTTTATTTTTTCTGATCATGCGCACTCTTTTCCGATTTTTCTTGTACAGAAATCTTATGAAAACCATACACAAAAACTAAAATTGTTCCTTTTCCCCATACGAGGAAAATTTTTAATTTTTCCCTTCAAGAATTTCCGCACAAAAATTCTGTACACTGTATGAAAATTCTTTGTACAAAAATATTAGCATATATATACACACACACATATACATATAGTGTATAGGAGCCTTAAAGCCTTGTACACACGATCAGATTATTGGACAAATTTTCGTCAGTTTTTTTGTTGCATGCTAGTCTTATATCGAAAGTGTAGAAGTTACTTTCATACAAAAATTCAACTTAAAGGTGATGTCATGTGTTGAATTGTTTTGTAGGCGTTTTCATTCCAAGCATGTGTAGTCTTGTGCTTACAATTTTTTTCCAGACGATTAAACGAAAGTCAGACGTTGTGCTCATGTACGATAATTGTATAGCACATTGATTTCGGCACATTGGCTGCCGAAAGCACCGTACAAAAATCAGCAGATTGTTCGTTAGACCAAATTTTACTTCCGATTTTCTTATTGGTGTACAGGCCTTTGCAATAAAAACTCATGCACACTGCAGAGGCTGCTTTTACAGGCATTTGAGCTTTTATTTCTCTACCTAAAAGCTTGAAGATTGTGCTTTTTTATTGAGCTTTTGTGAGCATAAGCTCCCCCCCCCCCCCCCCAAACTCTCCCCTCATTTTTCCCATGGCGCATTTTTTATTTATTTTTGGGTGCTTGGGCAAAAAAAAAAAAAACTATGCGTTTGGTGGGGGGGGGGGGGGGGGGGCAGGGGGGATTCCTGCCTGTAAGCTCATATGCCTAAAAAAAAAAAAAAAAAAAAAACAAACACACACCATAGTGTGCGTGGACACACTGGCTAGTTTCCAGGCAGGAGGAAGAAAAGACAGACACCGAAGTACTCTCCTCTATCATTTTTTGTCTTTGTTTTTTTTTTCTACAAAAAAATTAACACGATTAAAAGATCACTTAAAAAAAAATTTAAATAAAAAAAAAAAAAATAAAACCACATAGGCAAAAGGAGTTGGCTTCAGGGAAACTATGGAATGCTAAATCAAGAGGGGGGAAATAAGAGAAAAAGAAAAATGGTAAACCTTTTGAAGTAAGGTCATGTATCCATATTATATAAACACAAGTTATTGCTAGTTCTCTTTAAAGGGGGTTGTAAAGTCTGAATGCATTCAATGCCTTAAGATAGAAAACGCCTTCTGTGTGCAGCAGCCCCCTAATCCTTCTCTGTGCCCATCGCTATCCAGTGATATTGCAGGAGTGTCTCAGATGTCAGAGACTCCCCTCACTGGCTGCGACGGCAGTGCAGCACCATTGGCTTCCGCTGTTAAATTCAGTCAGCCAATGAGGAGAGAGAGAGGGGGCTTGGCCGGGCTATGGCTCAGCATCTGAATAGAGACAGAGCTGCAGCTCGGCTGCCCCCATAGAAGCCAATGGTACAATCCTGGAGGGTCAACATCACCCAGACGGCCTCTGTGCAATCCGTACAATTCCCCCCGACATCCACCAATCAAGGCATTAACATTTGATAATTTCCCCCAGAAGCTAAACTACTGCTCTAATCAGGGCTGAGGGCTCTTGAGAGAAGTACTGAGGAAGGATGGTGAGGTTTTCAGAAAACTACGTACCGTATGTACTGCCAGCCCCTCCCACCAGTCATGATCTGCCTGCATTGGATAGGGAAGCACAGGGACAAAGTGGGGTTGATTTACTAAAACTGGTGGGCGCAAAATCTGGAGCAGCTGTACATGGTAGCCAATCAGCTTCTAACTTCAGCTTGTTCAATTAAAGTGATTGAGAAGGTTTTAAAAAAAAAATTACATACATACAATGTAAGGCTTCTTTCACACAGGCGGACCATTCAGATCCGCCTGTCCAACGGTCCGTTCCCATCCGATTTCCCCCATAGAGATGCATGGGGAACTGACAGCTGTGTCTCCACACACAGCGGAGACACAGCTGTCCTCCTCCTGCTCAGCGGGGGAATCGGAGGCTCGATCCCCCGCTGAGAAAAACGGAATCTGTCCGACAGACGGATAGTGTGAAAGGAGCCTTATACTTACCTCTGTGCAGCTGGTTTTGCACAGAGCAGCCCAGATCCTCCTCTTCTCAGGGTCCCTCCCTTTCGAGTGCCCCCAACAGCAAGCAGCTTGCTATGGGAGCACCCGAGCAAAGCTGCAGCTCTGTTTGTTCATTCAGACACTGAGCTGCTGTTAAGCCCCACCCCCTCTCCTGATTGGCTCCCGCCACTGTCAAAGTCAGTGAACCAATATTACCACGGCTGTATCTCAGCCAATCAGGAAAGAGTCCCAGGATGGCCAAGGTACTCGTGGACACCGCTGGAAGAGAAGGGGGCACAAGTATTAGGGGGTGCTACACACAAAGCTTATAGGACTTGTAAAGTCAGGAAGGTGGGTTTTTATTTTTCTTAATGCATTCTTTGCATGAAGATAAAAAGCCTTGACAATAAAACCTGGAAGCTGATTGGTTTCTATGCAGAGCTGCCCCAGATTATGCTCTCTCCAGTTTTAGTAAATCCACCCCAGCGATTACCATCTCTGGGTCTAAAATAAGGTATGTCACGAAAACAGAAGACAAAAATATAAGCAGATTAAAACTTCAGCTTTAAATTTATCACACGCCTGGAGCAGCGTTACACTCCATCAGTTCTCCATTGAGGTCAGCCAACACTTAACCTAAGCTTTTAAAAATGGATCTCAAGCCAAAATTATGTTTGCTTTGGATACAGTTGAGAAGACCAAGGCTCTAGGTCTAGTTTTTTTTCCCCATTAAAACTCCACTAGGGAGGTTATTGCATTGCCTTCCTCTGCACAGAACACAGACAGAAAAAATGCAATATGAAGTACGTATTCATTGGAGGAAAAGTCTAGATAAGGGATCCTCAAACTTCGGCCCTCCAGCTGTTGTGGAACTACACATCCCATGAGCCATTGTAGAACTCTGACATTCACAGACATGAAGGGAATTGTAGTTCCTGAACAACTGAAGGGCCATAGTTGGAAGACCTCTGCTCTAGATCAGGAGTCCCCAAACAGTGGGTCACGAGCTGCGTTTGAGTGGGTCGCGCTGAGCTGGAAATCACCAAGCAGCCCTGTGCGAGCCCGCGCAAATTACAGAGAGCCCGAGCAGTCAAATCGCGATGGATTCAGGACCCCGCCAACGCAGTTTACGGAGGCTGGTCTGCATTTCCCGCGAGGAGAATGCTTACATCAGTGATCATGTATGTGGGCTGTTATGTAGGATATGTTCATGGGGTGCAGAGCCAGCTCCTCGGTCCTGCTGGCGGCAGCGGTGGTGGCTAGACTGGCAGCAGAATTCTCTCACCTATAGCGGGCAAAGACGGCAGCCTTGGTGTCACAGGGGGAACCAGGTGGCCCGGCGGTGTCAGGAGTTCATGGCAGCTTCTGTGACCCCCAGTAGAGGATCTGAAGGAGAAGAGCCAGGACACCAAGACCAGCATAGAGCTCCCCTTCAAGGAGACTCTGGGTGAGGTGTGCTGGGCCCTGGAAGGGGCAAACCGGGGCTTCACCTTCACTGTGGACTGCTGGGAGAGGAAGGAGGGTGAGTGCCATATAGCCTGCTGATCACTGTCCTGGGGTGGTTGATTTCTGTCCTCTGCCTGCCTTATACTGTCTATGAGGGTGCTGATCGCTTACAACTCCACTTATATGCCACAGGTTTCAGACCCCTCACTTAGAACATCTGGCAAATGTGGGCAATAAATTGAAAAATAGTAAATTGATATTTTTAACATCTCCCTCCCTTTAAAATACGCATTAGCATTTACGGTATATAGCGCCAATAAATTCTGTAGCACTTTAGAATATTAAATTACAAGCTAGTGGGTCCTGAAAAATAACTGAATTAGGTCTCAGCCCAAAAAAGTTGGAAGCCCTGATCTAGATGATTATTAGTCCATGGCTTTGTCACCACTAATGGGATTTTTTTACCAAAATATGTAGCAGAAAAAAAAAAAAAAAAAAAAAATTGGCATAAGCGCCGGTTCACATCGCAGCGCCGCTACCTCGCACCGCGACCTCCAAGGTCACGGTGCGAGCAACGCGCCGCTACCTCGGAGCAGCCGCCACGGACTTCATAACATTGAAGTCTATGGCGGTCGCCTCCGGGTCGCCCCAAAGAAGCTCCGGACCCTTTTTCTAGGTCGGAGCGACTTGTGTCGCTCCTATTAGAACGGGTCCACAGCTTCCCTATGGGAGGCGACCTGTGAGGGGACCAGGTCGCCCCACAGGTCGCCCTAGTGTGAACCGGCACTTAAAAATGTTAAATTTTAAATTTTCAACTTTTTTTTTGGGAATGTTATATAGCAGAATGTGAGAAATGTTTTTTGGTTTTTCATAATTGTCGCTTTTTTTTTTTTTTTTTTTTTTACACCCAGGTGAACACCAAAAGAAAGCTCTATTTCTGGGGGGGGAAGGGGAAGGAAATGAAAAAAACGTCAATTTAATTTGGGTACAGCGTCGCACGACTGCGCAATTATCCGTTAAAGTAACGCAGTGCCGAATCGCAAAATAGGGCCTGGTCATTAAGGGGGAAAATACTTCCGGTCTTAAAGTGGTTAAATGAGAAATAATATTTTGTCTCTATTTTACATGCATACTTGCAAAAAAGCCAAAAAAATAGCCCAGCGACAGCCGTTTTAGACAGGAAGTGATGGAAAACCCCCATCAATTTCCAGGGGGGGGGGGGGGGGTCTCACAGACCTGACAGATGTGTCCTCAAATCTAAAAATGTTCTGGCTGGCATTGCACCGACATGCAAGTGTCATGTTACATTGCCCATACTAACCCAATTGTGAACACAACCTACCACTACTGGGCATTATTGCCTTGCTCCACTGAGAAGCCTCCTGTACATTGCCATCCATGATGACGTATACCAAGCAAGGCCTTCACATACTTCCCTATGGACAGGATACAATGACAATATCTCCTTTGTCAGTCAGCTAAAAATAGAAGGCACAGATTTGTTCTCTCCTTTCTCTAGGTATTCTAACTACACACAGATCAGTCACCTGACCATCAGAATGCCTCAACCAATGAGTGACGAGACGTGATAGATGACCGCTATACGGGTTATTAGGGCCAAAGCAACAAACAAATCCAAGATACAGAAACCTCCTCTGCAGATGATGATTAGTGAAGTCAAAGCAGAAATTACAGGCCAGGCTCTGAACATAATGAGTGTTTTTCTGCACTTCACATTCCAGGGAGCCGTACTGACTTTGAACCAGAACAAGTATGTGCCGAGGAGGAAGCTAGGAGCCAATAAAAGGATAAAAGACAAGGATTGGACAAATCCCAAGAGGCAGAGAAAAGGGGCTTAAGAGATTACAAACTAGGGCTGCATCAATACTAAGCGTTTGCACGAGTAGAAAATTAAAATCGGCTCAAACTGCACTGCAAAGAATCGCATGGGATTTGAACAGAAATGCAACGCAGTTTGCATGCTGCTTTCCCCAACGCTCCTGTTTGAACCCAGACTTATAGTGACTTCAGCCTAGGGTCACAGGAGCCGTGGGGAACCACATGCCATTTGGGCAGGATTTTCATTCCTGTTCAAATTACATACGATTCTTTCCAGTGTGGTTTGAGCTCAAACTGAACCGCAAAAGGTATCGTTACCACTGAGCACTTCACCAAAAGTATTGGTACTCGCCAGTAAAAACAGCTGGAAGGCCCCTTTCACACAGGGGGACCGTTCGGATCCACCTGTCCATTTTTCAGGCGGATCTGAACGGATGCCCCATGTATCTCTATGGGGCATCGGATGTCAGCTGACATCCGATCCGTCAAATCCAGACGGATGGAAACCCTATTTTCCTTCCGTCAGGCGGATCGGATGAGAATGGACAGACGGTCCATTCTCATCCGATTCCTCCATAGAGAAGACTGAGGGCCTGACAGCTCTATCTCTGCACACAGCAGGGAGATAGAGCTGCCATCCGCCTGCTCAGCGGGGGAAATTGGTGGATCAATCCCGCCGACGGACTCTATAGTGTGAAAGGGGCCTTAGAGGTTATTCTTTTGTGGGTCACAGGAGTGCAGTTCATTCTGTACTTCGACGCGTTTTCAGTAGACAGCAGGCTGAAGTCTACCGTCATCACAGAGCCAGCCCAGGCAAGAGCGCAACCATTCCTAATAAATGGTTTGGCAAGGAAACAAAATAAATAAAAACAGACACGACCAAGTCCTGTACTTGGTACTCCGTTCACATGTAGGCGTTTTTGGGGAGTTTTTCTGCTCTAGGATCAGCTCTCAAAACGCCCAACAAGACAAATCCTATTCATTTCAATGGCCCCTGTTCACATCTGAGCGTTTTGACGCTGTGAGTAAAACGCCCAACGCTCAAAAAAGTACATGAGCTTCTTTTTGGGCAGATTACAGGCGTTTTCCATTGGTCTCTATTCAATCTAAAAAGCCTGCACAAAAATCGCGGTAAAAAACGCTACGCTCAGGTGTGAATGTAGCCTCAGTGGGCAGAAAACCTACACTGCAGTGCATATGACTGTAGTACGGCTGCAGCAAGGATTGTACATTAAAGTAATGCGCAGCGAAACGCATCGGAGTGAAGGGGCCTCTAGGTTGCATAAACACTGCCAACCTTACCCTGTTTGTTTTGCATCGACAGGCTTAGGGCTAAATTACATGAACAATTTTAATCTCTTGCTACCGAGAGATTAGACAACTTGTTGGCCGTCACCTCATTAGTCTAGAACTGCACAGAAGATTTTGTTGGTAGCTCAATCCAGATGCTCATTAAAAAAAAAAAAAAAATTATTTTCTTGCATTGTGCTAAAAAAAACAGCCAACAAACAAAACCAAAAAAAGGTTATCATTTTAAGCCAACATGTATTATGCTACATATTTTTAGTAATAAAAATCCAATAATTGTATATTGATTGATTAGCGCAAAAGTTATAGCATCTACAAACTAGGTGATAGATTTTTGGCATTTTTTGGCAGTGAGCATCAATTTTTAGCAGGACTCCGACATTGCAGTGGACGGGTCGGACCCCTAACTGAACTTTGAGGGAACTAGTGACGTTACTGCAGTAATCAGTACTAAAGATATGCACTGTTACTGTACTGACACTAGCAGGGAAGGGGTAGAGACCAGTGGTAATCAAAGGGTTAAGCATGTCCCTAGGGGGTGCTTTCCTTACTGTGTGGGGGAGTAGACTCACTAGATGAGCAGAGATCCATGTTCCCAAATAGCAGGAACATAAGATCCCTGTGTTCATCTGACAGAACAGGGATCTGCCTTGTTTACATAGGCAGACTGCCATTCTGTCTCTCTGGGGAGCAATTGCATGCCGCATCCCCCCCCCCCCCCGGCCAATCAGCATGCACACCCCTGCTGGCTATTGCACAAAATGACGCACAGGTACCTCGTTTTGCGCACTGAAGCCCACCTACCACAGTATATGTACTGCGGCCGGTCAGGAAGTGGTTAAAAATGACTAGAGGCAACATAGTAGCCAAGTGGTTAGCACTTCTGCATAGCAGCACAAGGGTTGCAGGTTCAAATCTCAACCATGGCATCACCTGCCTGGAGTTTACATGTTCTCCCTGTGCGAAGTTCCTCCAGGTACTCTGGTTTCCTCCCACACTTTAGGCTGCATTCACATGTCATCGTTTGGATCGCGAGCAGAACCGCCGCGGTTCCGCCTGCGATCCAGAGATTATTGCAGATCGCGGGACGCCTAGCGTTGCCCGTTGATTTGCAATAGCCCCCCAAACGCCGAGCGATGTTGCCGCGATTTCCACCTGCCGAATCGCGGCAACATCGCGCAAACAAAATCGCGGGACGCAATATGCTCCAAAGTAGTACAAGAGCTTCTTTGGAGCGTATTGCGTCCCGCGATTTTGTTTGCGCGATGTTGCCGCGATTCGGCCGTCGGAAATCGCGGCAACATCGCTCGGCGTTTGGGTGGCTATTGCAAATCAACGGGCAATGCTAGGCGTCCCGCAATTTGCAATAATCTCCGGATCGCGGGCGGAACCGCGGCGGTTCTGCCCGCGATCCAAACGCTGACATGTGAATGCAGCCTTAAAGCCATGCTAGCAGATTAATTAAGATCCAGTTTAAGGCCCCTTTCACACTTATGCGACTCAATTTTGACGCGACTGAATGGGGCTCATTGAAAATAATGGAAAACGACTTGTTATGCGATTTTGTGGTCCAAAACAGCGGGACAAGTCGCACTAGTGTGAAAGGGGCCTACATTTGCCCTAGTACCTGTATGTATGAATGCGAGTTAGGGACCTTCAATTGAAAGCTCCTTGAGGGCAGGGACTGATGTGAATGTATAATAGATATATAGCAATGCCAATTTACGCAGTGCTTTACAAGTAAAGAAATCAGCCATGTAGCTTATCCCTTGCTGTGGCCAACATTACATTGAGTACAATGGTTTCTTGCACTGAATGCAACGAAATGCTGCATGACGCCATCACGTCATGTTTTCTGTGCCTCTGTAGCTGTAAAAGGATTAGCAATCAAAAACCCAACAGTATCAGTCCAACACCCTGCAGGTATATACCCCAAAAAGCTCCCATCTGTAAAAAGATCTAAATAAATGGCTACTTGAAGTTATACAGCCTTGATGAAATGAAAAAAAAAAAAAGAAATGTATATATAAACCCATCACTAAAAGCTCATATCCGCTCTAATATGTTGAAATGCAATCCATATGGTAATATTTTTTAAATCCAAAGCAATCCTGCAACCAAGGTCTAATTTAGACACTTCCGATTAAACAGGTGACATCGCAGTCCCCAACTCCCAATTGTTCTTCTGCATTGTCACTAGGATCTCTATAGCCTCGTACACACACAATCAGATTATCAGACACATTCTCTTTAGTTTGTTGCATGCTAGTCTCATATGGAAAGTGAAGAAGAGGTTACTTTTATATGAAAACCCATACGACAGAATTCAACTTCAGAAGTGATGTCATGTGTTTTGTATGTATTCTTTAAGTTTCTGAGCATGCCTAGTCTTGCTCTTATGATTTTTTTTTTGGACGAAAACTGTACTAATTAAAGCGGTAGTATACTCCAAGGAAGAAAAAAAAAAAAAAAAACCCTGCAAGACAAAGGCATAATGAGCCAGTATGAAACACTTACCTTAGAGCGAAGCCCCGACACAGACCCCGGGACACCGCTGTGGGAGCGGACATGATCCCTTTGCGTCTCTTCTGGGTTCCGCGGCTCCGGCGCTGTGATTGGCCGGAGCCACGATGACGTCACTCCCACAACTTCCCGGCAAGGAACTCTGAAGGTCTGCCGGACCTTCAGAGCGCATGCGCCGCTCGTCAGCAGCTGCATGCAGTGCAAATATCTACTAAACCATGCAGGTTTAGGAGATATTAATTGTACCTACAGGTAAGCCTTATTATAGGCTTACCTGTAATGAAAAAAAAAAAAAAAACACAAAAAGCGGTATACTAAAAATCGGATGTTTTATAGCCTGCACATCCAGTTTGTCGTACGAAAATCCATACTCTTCTGTCGAATGTACTATACTAAGGATCCCAAAATCAGCAGATCGTTCGGTGGACGAAATTTTACTTCTGAAATTTCAAATGATTTAGGATTTATATAGTGCCGACAGTTTACGCAGCGCTTTACAACACTTTAATACAGTAGGAATCAGAGGGCCCTGCTAGTTAGAGCTTACACACTAAGAGCGTGTGTCAAGGCTCCATTCACACCTGAGTATCTTTTTCAGGTTTTTTAAAAAACCCCCAATCACACTGGGGCAACCTGTCAGGTGACCTGGTCGCCTGACAGGTCGCCTTCCATACAGAAGCTATGGACCCGTTCTAATAGGAGCGACACAAGTCGCTCCGACTTAGAAAAAGGGTCCGGAGCTTCTTTGGGGCGACCTGCATTGACTTCAATGTTATGAAGTCCGTGCCGGCCGCTCCGAGGTCGCGGTGCAAGCAGCGCGCCGCGACCTGTGTGGTAGCCTGGGGAAGTCGGATCGCCCCAATGTGAACGGGGCCTAAGTGTTTTGAGGCAGGCATTGACATCTAACAAAAACACTGGTAATCTTCCACAAAAGAAGCCTATGTACTTTGAGCTTCAGGTGACAAAACGCTCATATCAGGGGCCATTGAAATTAATGGGATTTTGCTTGTTGGGCGTTTGGAGATTTTACGAGCTGAAAAATGCCCAGGTGTGAACACGGCCTTAAGGAGACGACAAGTGACTGTGCTACCTCATACTGCACAGACATGGTCCACCATTCCACCATCAGGAAACCCACCTTGCAAAATACCATGCGGCTGTCACATGAGTGCAAGTAGACAGATGTAGCTGCAGGAGATTGGCAGCACCAAGAGGCAGCAAATAAAGGAAAGACAAGTCATTTGTTTCCATGAATAATATTACATTAAAGGAGAAGTTCAGCTTTGTGAACATGTTACACCCGGTTCTGGGGTGGAACATGTAACCTGTTCCCAATGCTGCAGCCCCGATTCCCCCCCCCCCCCCCCCATCCTTGTGGCAGCATTACAGGAAGAAGTTCCCCATACTCAATGTCACTTTTTGACATCAGCGCAGCCGTGTGGGGCTCCGTTTACACAGCACCATTCATTCAAGCAGATTTGTGGGAGTAAATTAACTACAAGCCCCATCATTTGCAGCTGTCAGCTTGTAGTTCTCAGTGAACTACCATGGCACTAGAACGTTGTCATCAGGGGAGGACTGGGAAGGGGGGCCGGGTGGCAGTCGCCCCCCCGGGCTGCTCTGATGCTGGGTAAAAAGGCCACACTCAGGGCTGCATTAAATGTATAGGCCAGACACTGTATACAGCTGCTGGTCACCGCTACACAATGTTATATTTGCAGAGCTGCAGCGGAGTATGAGTGTGCAGAGTATGCTCCTGCACCCGGCCGCCACAATACTAACACTGTCAGGCAGAGTGATCTCTGCCCAAAAGGAGCTTCCTAGGCCCCACCTTTGTAAGACCCCGTTCACACTGGGGCGACCTGTCAGGCGACATGGTCGCCTGACAGGTCGCCATAGGTCGCCTGGCATAGAGAAGCTGTGGACCCGTTCTAATAGGAGCGACACAAGTCGCTCCGACTTAGAAAAAGGGTCCGGAGCTTCTTTGGGGCGACCTGCATTGACTTCAATGTTATGAAGTCCGTGCCGGCCGCTCCAAAGTCGCGGTGCGAGCCACGACCTGCGAGGTCGCCCCGGGAAGTCGGATCGCCCCAGTGTGAATGGGGCCTTAAACCTCCTTTGCTGCTACTAACATGAAATTATGTTACCACACTGCATCATGTTTATCTTGCTTCATAACATCAATATCCGTTATAAAACCAGGTGGGCATGGATGGTGAGCTGATTCAATGGGCCACTTGACTGGACTTGCCCCCCAGGCCTAAGGCTGGCAGCCCTCCCCTGGTTGTCATAGTTCATGGATTCTCCCTGTCAGTATATCTGCTTGCCCCAACAGGACAGATACACCGACAGGTCTGCAGGAGACCTGCATGGCACCAGCAATCTGCTGGTAACTGGTGCCATGCTTCACAGGCTCCAAATAAAATAAAATAAATAAAAAAGTGCATTTAATACCTGCAAAGAAAAAAAAAATTATAAAATGTTTTTTTTAAAAAGTGATCTTTAATTTGGACTGGGTCTACATCCGCTTTTATAAATAAGTGCTTAGGAAAAATATACAGCATTATTGTGAAGCATGCTGCCTTTTTTGATGTAGGCCATTCCTCTCCCTCATTCACAATCCACATTATACATCTTGAATCAAGAGTCCCATGGGGCATGAAGTGAGGAAGAATAGAATCCTGAAAACTGAGCACCTTTCTGGAGACATGACAGCATGCCAATGGCAAGGCGCTAGGCAAGAGCTCCCGCCAATGGCAAGGCGCTAGGCAAGAGCTCCCGCCAATGGCAAGGCGCTAGGCAAGAGCTCCCGCCAATGGCAAGGCGCTAGGCAAGAGCTCCCGCCAATGGCAAGGCGCTAGGCAAGAGCTCAGCACTCTTAAGTTGCTGGGAATGAGTGCCAAACTGCTCATGCTGGAACAGTTAGAAGCAGATTCACCGATCTCAGCAGGGAGGAGACTGGAGGACTTCACTACTATATAAAGCAAATAGGTGGAAACTTGCTTGCAGATGTGGGAAGTTGGATTTACTTCCCCTTTAAAAATGAAAAAGCAGCATCTGTACGTAACCGGCAAAGTTTCAGCAAATGATTTGTCAGACTTTGTATACTTCTGCATTCCTTTCCGAACAAAAAACAGCACTGCTCTTGTTTTTGCCAAAGTTGCACGCTCCAATTTCAGGGAAGTTAGATGCTGGCAGAACAGCAACTTATCACCCAGATCAGCCGTATTGATTACCTTTCACATGCCCCAGTTGAAGGTTTAGTGTCCGTCTCCTACAATACCACCAGCCAGGACTCCCACCTGACTTGATTTAGTTATCTACATCATAGAACTGCCAAAATGATGTAGGGACTGGACTAGAAAGAAAAAGCACAAGTGAAACCAACTCAATTTCTCCTTTCATTTTCCCAGTGCTAACCAATCAGTAAGGTCAATGACTCAATCTCTGTTCCAACCCCAACAAGGATTCAAGGCAGCCCTGTGACCGAGAGGTCAGTGTTAAAGTTTGGGTTTCTGTTTTTTGTAGAATCCTACTTATCTAGGTGGATGTAGCATTGGTCTGATGCTGTATCTGTCCCCCAGCACCTCTGCACTGAGAGCCGAGCGATCGAACGCCGCCCATCGCTCTGTTCTCACAGCTCCATGAGCAGAGAGCCACTGACTGTCACCGCTCTCTGCTCTGCCCCCCTCCTTGCTCACTGGGCTGTGAAGGGGGCGGAGCAGCCGGCACAGCCTATCAGTAGCTCGCTGAGAGGCTGAGCCAGGTGTCGGTCCAGGGATCTGGCGGATTCTGACTGGCTGTGATAACGACATGGAGCTTGGACCAACTTCTGTGACATCAGCAGAGAGCGGACTTCAGCCCTCTGCTGAAAACGAATCACAGGAGTGCACATGGGCCGATTGGCCACAATGGAACCCAATCAGCGGGTCCGGCGGCCGCAATGTCTGCCAGGCACCCATGATTGTGTGGCGACAGGACAGTGGTCTGCCATTGATAACATGGCAGACTACTGTTCTATTAGTAATGAACACAGGTCTTGATTCATTCACCAAGCACCCCCTAGTAACACATTTAAATCTTTCCCCTAGTTTGTAGACATGATAACCTTTGCGCAAACCAATCAATATACACTTATTGGAATTTTTTACCAAAAATATATAGCCGAACACATATTGGCCTAAAATAATGAAAAAAAAAAAA
Source organism: Pelophylax lessonae (assembly GCF_965119305.1). Lineage (NCBI taxonomy): Eukaryota > Metazoa > Chordata > Amphibia > Anura > Ranidae > Pelophylax > Pelophylax lessonae. Next base: position 42,237,204 of record NC_138773.1, read on the forward strand.
GTTTTTTTTTTTTTTTAGATCATCATTTAAGCGGAGTTCCGGCCTCTGACATGTTTTTTCACAAAAAATACCCCCAGGACAGTCAGGGCTAGTACATTCCATAATGGATAGCCTCTGAACTGTCCCGGGTCGCACTTGACTGTAAGAAGAAATACTTGCCTTGAAATTTTCTTCTCCAGCGCTGCCATCTCAGGTGTGGGCAGCTGAAGCCGCAGCGTCCCTCTTCTGTCCCACAATGCACTGCACCGACCCCGCTCATCACTTCTGGTGCAGGCACAGCATCCCTGCACAGCTTCTGGGCATGCCCAGAAGCTGTTTAGCAGGGAATGCCGCGCCTACCCCAGAAGTGACGAGTGGAGCCGGTGCAGGCGCATTGACTCCTGGGAGTGATGACGTTCAGCTCCCAGGAATCAATGCAAACCGGAAGAGACGGCGCGGGCCGCGGCCGCAGAGGGAGGAAGTGGAAGAAAAAGGAGAGTATATTTTCTTCTATAATAAAAGGTAAGAAAAAAATAAAAAATCAGGAGCATCTATTTGTTTTTCAGGTGACGTTCAGCAAGCGGATGGCCCAAAATTGATTTTGAGGCTGGAACTCCGCTTTAATGTTCTATAGCAGAAAATGAAAAAAATATTTTTTCAGAGGTGATCAAATACCCCTAAAACAAAGCTCCATTTGTGTGTGTGTGTGGAAACATTTTATTTGGGTACAGCGCAATTGTCAGATAAAGTAACGCAGTGCTGTATTGCAAAAAAAATGCCCTGGTCATTGAAGGGGGGGGGGGGGGGGTTAAAAAAAAAAAATATCCGGTCCAGAAGTGGTTAAAGCAGAACTAAAAGCTTTTTGCTCTAGGCTCCATTCACACTGGTGTGACTTGCCGTGTAACTTTTGACATAAAGTGTAAATGGACTCCATAATATCCATACAGATATTCCCCCATAGGGGACAGGACTCCGGAGAAAGCCAAGTTCAGTTTGTTTGCGTTGCTTTGATACATCAGCTTCTTGCATCATACATTGTGTGGGGAGGAAAAGGAGTTCAGAGGTGAAGACAAACCCTCTGGCAGTATACGCTTTCCCTATAGCAGGGGCCAACAGGGACATAAAGAAGTGTGTGCACAGAAACTATACATTAGTCACCTCCTATACCTATAATGTCTCCCCCATACCAACATTATCCTACAAGCACTTCCACCTGGCACCACTGAGGTATAAAACCCAACCACGGCACTGCCTGCAGTTTGCATTTTCTCCATGTACCTGCATGGGTTTCCTCCCCCACTCCAGGGACATGCTCCTAGGTTTAATACCTTTAAGACCGCCCAACGCTGATTTACTGCGGCAGGCATTCTCTCCTGCACAAACCGATGTAGCTCTAAGTCAGTTGCACTTGGTGTTGGGGGGGGGGGGGGGGGGGACAAGGCAGCGGGCATGCTGATGCACAGGGCTGGCAGCCGTGACTGCCGCTGAGAAGCCCCTCCCCGCTGAGAGAGGATGGCCTGCTGTTGTAAACACAGCTGACCGTTATCCCTGAAAAGATAACAGAGCTCCTGTGATCCTTCTATACAGGAATATATATGTCAATAATCATTTCACAAGCCCATACAGTTAGAAAACACTCCCTAGGCTCACACTTTAATCACCCCTAGGTTAACCCCTTCCCTGCCAGTGTCATTACAGTAACTGAATATTTTTAGCACCGATTACTGTAGTAATGTCACTGGTACCCCAAAAGTGTCAAAAATGTCCGATCCGTTCACCACAGTGCCAATAAAAAAAAAAAAAAAATCACAGATCGCCGCCATTAGGCTCCATGTACACGGGACGCTGGAAATGGCCGTTTAGGAGCAGTTGGGCGTTTTTTTTAGAAGCCCCTGAACCCATCTACATTTTATCTTATCTGTCCATGTACACCAGGTCGTTTACAGGCAGTTGCGTTCAGGGACTGTTTTTAGAACGCAATTATTTGCGTTCGAACGTGTGTTTCCCAGCGTTTCAAACGCACAAACGCGTCCGAACGCGATGACCCGCGTTTAGCGTTCTTCCATTTTAAAAGGGGAATAATTTTTTTGACCTCTAGGAACGCTTCTAAACGCAAACGCCCGCAAACGCTGCTAAACGCCCGCTAAACACGGGTACAAACGCGACCGAACGGACGTTTCAAACGTCCTAAAAATTCCAGCATTCAAAGGGACTTTTAACAACGTCCCGTGTACATGGAGCCTTACAAGTAAAAAAAAAAAAAATAAATAAAAAAAAAAAATTACAAATCTTTCCCCTAGTTTGTAGACGCGATAACCAATCAAAAATATGTAGCAGAAAACAATTTGTCGTAAAAGGCCGAAAAAAAATTTTGATTTTTTTTTTTTTTTTGGGGGGGTGGGGGGGGGGGGGATTGTTGTATAGCAGAAAGTGAAAAATATTGGTTTTACAGGCTCAAAAATAAAATCACACAGGGGATCAAATACCAGCAAAAGAAATCTCAATTTGTGAGTTGGGGGGGGGGGGGGGGGGGGGCGGACGGACATGAATGAATTTTATTTGGGTACATGGTCACACGACCGCATAATTTTACGTTTAAGTAACAGAAGGCCGAATAAATAAAAAAAAAAAAAAGCCTGGTCATTAAAGGGGCAATTCCTTCTGGTCCAGAGGTGGTTAATGGCTTCAGTCCATAATATAATGTATGTAGGAATGTGTGTTAAAGACCTTAGATTGTAAGCTCCATGACGGCAGAGACTGATATAAAGTATAACAATATAAAATGTGTAATAAAAATGCAACAAAGTGTCATCACATCAAAGGATAATAAAATAGTTACAAAAATCTGAAAGGTGTACTTTTGTGATTGAGATATACATGTCTCAAGTGCTATGTGTAATGTAGAGAGATCTATATGGGGGCATACACTATTAAAAAAAAAAATAATATATATATATATATATATATATATATATATATATTTTTTTTTTTTTTTTTTTTTTTTTTTTAATAGTGTATGCCCCCATACAGATCTCTCTACATTACACATAGCACTTGTGGCAGAGCCTCACCAATTAGACTTCTAGATTTATGTATGATACATAAGCTATGCCCCCACATGGATCTCTATATTAAAAATACAGACCAACCCCCCAGGAAGTATAATAAAAGCTATGTCCTCTCCTTTCCCTATACATTATACATCCATAGAAGCATATATAAGGGCTATGCCCCCCCCCCCATATGATCTTTATATTATACACCAGAACCTATAGGAGGTATATAATATAAGACTAAGTTCCCCCTATAGATTTCTAGAAGTCACACCCAGAGATGTATAATACAAATCTACAAAGAACACAGCCCTTTTCTACACATTAGACACCTATAGAAGGGCTTTGTCCCCTGAAAATCTTAAAGTATTACACCTATAGAAGTGTGAGTGTATTACACAGACCATGCTCTCCTCTATAGGAGAGGAGGCATACATATAATAATAGGAAGACATAACCCCCCTCCCCCTATAGATTGCCTTTGCCCCCTATAGCGGGTATATGTATAATACAAGCAGTATATGTCCTCCACCTATAGGGGGGAGAGGGGGGAACTAAGCCCCCTATAGGTGTAATAGAAGCAGTATACGTCCTCCCCCTATAGACTTCTATACATTAGACCCTTGTAGATATAATGTCCCCTATAGGAAGTATATGTATAATATAAGATTGTCCTCCCCTATAGACTTCCATGCATCAGACCAGTTTAGATATAAGGCCTATGTCATATATATATATATATATATATATATATATATATATATATATATATATATATATATATATATATATATATATATATATCTCAAACAGCCCCTATAGGATGTATAGGTGTAATACAAGCAGTATATATGTCCTCCCCTATAGACTTCTATACATTAGACCCTTGTAGATATAAGGCCTATGTCCCCTATAGGAAGTATATGTATAATATAAGATTGTCCTCCCCTATAGACTTCCATGCATCAGACCAGTATAGATATAAGACCTATGCCCCCTACATATCAGACAGCCCCTATAGGATGTATAGGTGTAATACAAGCAGTATACATGTCCTCCCCCTATAGACTTCTATACATTTGACCCTTGTAGATATAAGGCCTATGTCCCCTATAGGAAGTATATGTATAATATAAGATTGTCCTCCCCCTATAGACTTCTATACATTAGACCCTTGTAGATATAAGGCCTATGTCCCCCTATAGGAGGTACATGTATAATATAGGATTGTTCTCCCCTCCTCTATAAGATTAGACCCCTCTACATGGATATATAAGGCCTTCTCCCCTATAGGAATGTATAATACAAGCAGCAGGCTATGTCCCCCGCCTTCTCTGTATTATAGAGGGGTGGAGGCTCTCCCCTCCCCCCATAGCCCCGCACACAGCCCGGAGCCGTCCATAGCACCCCCCTCCCTCCTCCTCGGACAGGCCGCCCGCTCGCACTCACCCTCCAGCAGGCGCTGTATGATGGAATCTATGTTCAGCTTCTCTCCGTCTCCCATGGTTCGGGTGTTCCTAGCTCAGTGGGTAGGTCACGTGCGTGCCCGGTGCTCGGTCTCCGCCGGCTAATGACGTCAGTTCGCACACGAGGCCCCTCCCCTCTGCTCGAGCTGGCTGCGCATTTCTGTGAATGGAAGGCCCGCAGGGCGCATGCGCATGAACAAGGGACGGCCCCCCCCGCCCGCCTCCCCATTGGCCGGCGATGACGGAGGAATTCGAACAGGAGGGCACGCCCATTTCCGTTGCGTTGGTGAGTGCCAAAGGGTTAGGCCCCCGTCGCGTGCTGACTGGCCGAGGGCCATGGTGGTCGCTGATTGGCGGAGGGTGCGGGAGGTGGGGCAACGAGTCCTCTGCCGCAGAGGACAAACTCGACACCTCATTGGTTGAAGTCGATTCTGTGGACGTTTGAGGCGGGGCTGCCGTGAGGTCAATGCTTCCGGTCTAACTCATATATATAATATATATATATGAAGAATGAGACGTTTTTAACCACTTAAGCCCTGGAAGATTTTACCCCCATTCCGACCAGGGGGTATTTTGCGATTCAGCACTGCGTGACTTTAACGGACAATTGCGCGGTCGTGCGACGCTGTACCTAAACGAATTTGACGTCCTTTTATTCCCACAAATAGAGCTTTCTTTTGGTGGTATTTGATCACCTGTGCGATTTTTACTTTTTGCGCTATAAACAAAAAAAGAGCGTTTATTTTGAAAAAATAACAATATTTTTCACATTTTTTTATATGAAATTCCCCCCCAAAAAAATGTAAAAATCTAAATTTCTTTAACATTTTCGGCCAATTTGTTTTCTGCTTTCTATGTTTGGTTAAAAAAAATCACGATAAGCGTATTTTGATTGGTTTGTGCAAAAGTTATTGCGTTTACTAACAAAGAGAAAGATTTCTGTCATTTTTGGTGGGTTTTTTTTTAACGCGTAATGGCGGCGATCTGCGATTTTTTTGCGGGACTGCGACATTGCGGCGGACAGATCGGACCCCTGACTGACATTTTTGACACTTTTGAGGGTACCAGTGACATTACTGCAGTAATCAGTGCTATACATATGCACTGTTACTGTAAAAATGACACTGGCAGGGAAGGGGTTAATTTTATTGGGGAAGGAGGGGCTATGTGTGTCCCTAGGGGTGTGTTTCTAACTGTGATTGGCTGTGGCTTGAGGTGTAGGAACAGTGATCAACGATCCTACATAGTAGAACCGTATGACCACCATTCTTACACAGGGGAGAATGACAGGTGGCTTTGTTTACATCAGCCGCCTGCCTTTCTCCCTCTCCACCGACGATCGCGAGTGACCGGCGGACATCGGGTCCGCCGGTCCCACGCACGGACTTCCTAGGGAACGAGGCAGGGCAGGCGCTCGCTCGCTCGCTATTGGCTCACAAACTAGTGACAGGCTAGTGACGTACCGGTACGTCACTTTGCCTGGCTGGGGCTGACCGCCGCAGTATATGTACTTGCAGTGGTCGGCAACCGGTTAAGTGATGTGTAGAAATATATACACTGTGTGTTCTACAATAGAGATTCCATACATAACAGAGGATTCCCAGAGCACCATGGGCTACCTTAGGTAGGTACATAGCTCACAACTGTCCCTGATTTCCAGAGACTGTCCCTGATTTCCAGAGACTGTCCCTGATTTCCGGAGACTGTCCCTGATTTCCAGAGACTGTCCCTGATTTCCGGAGACTGTCCCTGATTTCCGGGGACTGTCCCTGATTTCCGGAGACTGTCCCTGATTTCTGGAGACTGTCCCTGATTTCCAGAGACTGTCCCTGATTTCTGGAGACTGTCCCTGATTTCGGGGGACTGTCCCTGATTTCCAGAGACTGTCCCTGATTTCTGGAGACTGTCCCTGATTTCCAGAGACTGTCCCTGATTTCCGGAGACTGTCCCTGATTTCCGGGGATTGTCCCTGATTTCCGGAGACTGTCCCTGATTTCCAGAGACTGTCCCTGATTTCCGGGGATTGTCCCTGATTTCCGGAGACTGTCCCTGATTTCCAGAGACTGTCCCTGATTTCCGGAGACTGTCCCTGATTTCCGGAGACTGTCCCTGATTTCCGGAGACTGTCCCTGATTTCCAGAGACTGTCCCTGATTTCTGGAGACTGTCCCTGATTTCCGGGGACTGTCAGGGAGACTGTCCCTGATTTCCGGAGACTGTCCCTGATTTCCGGGGACTGTCCCTGATTTCCGGAGACTGTCCCTGATTTCTGGAGACTGTCCCTGATTTCCAGGGACTGTCCCTGATTTCCGGGGATTGTCCCTGATTTCTGGAGACTGTCCCTGATTTCCAGGGATTGTCCCTGATTTCCGGGGAATGTCCCTGATTTCTGGAGACTGTCCCTGATTTCCGGAGACTGTCCCTGATTTCCAGAGACTGTCCCTGATTTCTGGAGACTGTCCCTGATTTCCAGAGACTGTCCCTGATTTCTGGAGACTGTCCCTGATTTCCGGGGATTGTCCCTGATTTCTGGAGACTGTCCCTGATTTCCGGAGACTGTCCATGATTTCCAGAGACTGTCCCTGATTTCTGGAGACTGTCCCTGATTTCCGGGGAATGTCCCTGATTTCCAGAGACTGTCCCTGATTTCCGGGGAATGTCCCTGATTTCCAGAGACTGTCCCTGATTTCCGGAGACTGTCCCTGATTTCCGGGGACTGTCCCTGATTTCCGGAGACTGTCCCTGATTTCTGGAGACTGTCCCTGATTTCCGGGGATTGTCCCTGATTTTCGGAGACTGTCCATGATTTCCAGAGACTGTCCCTGATTTCTGGAGACTGTCCCTGATTTCGGGGGACTGTCCCTGATTTCCAGAGACTGTCCCTGATTTCTGGAGACTGTCCCTGATTTCTGGAGACTGTCCCTGATTTCCGGAGACTGTCCCTGATTTCCGGGGATTGTCCCTGATTTCCGGAGACTGTCCCTGATTTCCGGGGAATGTCCCTGATTTCTGTAGACTGTCCCTGATTTCTGGAGACTGTCCCTGATTTCCGGAGACTGTCCCTGATTTCCGGAGACTGTCCCTGATTTCCAGAGACTGTCCCTGATTTCTGGAGACTGTCCCTGATTTCCGGGGACTGTCAGGGAGACTGTCCCTGATTTCCGGAGACTGTCCCTGATTTCCGGGGACTGTCCCTGATTTCCGGAGACTGTCCCTGATTTCCAGGGACTGTCCCTGATTTCCGGGGATTGTCCCTGATTTCTGGAGACTGTCCCTGATTTCCAGGGATTGTCCCTGATTTCCGGGGAATGTCCCTGATTTCTGGAGACTGTCCCTGATTTCCGGAGACTGTCCCTGATTTCCAGAGACTGTCCCTGATTTCTGGAGACTGTCCCTGATTTCCAGAGACTGTCCCTGATTTCTGGAGACTGTCCCTGATTTCCGGGGATTGTCCCTGATTTCTGGAGACTGTCCCTGATTTCCGGAGACTGTCCATGATTTCCAGAGACTGTCCCTGATTTCTGGAGACTGTCCCTGATTTCCGGGGAATGTCCCTGATTTCCAGAGACTGTCCCTGATTTGGTCCCTCTGTCCCTCTTTCCTCCTCGTTTGTCCCTCAGTTTGCTCTGATCTATATAGTTGTATATAAAATTCACTTTTTATCTATCAGAAAATGTTTCCCAGGGATAAACCTTTCATCCAATTTCTAAATTCTCGCATTTGTAAATTTCAAAATCCAATATAAAGGAATAATAGTGGTAAAATAAAAGCACTAATGGGTTTAACTGATCATTTTTTTGCATCATTCTCCTTTAACCACTTAAGCCCCGGAAGATTTTACCCCCATTCCGACCAGGGGGTATTTTGCGATTCGGCACTGCGTGAATTTAACGCACAATTGCGCGGTCGTGCGACGCTGTACCTAAACGAATTTGACGTCCTTTTTTTCCCACAAACAGAGCTTTCTTTTGGTGGTATTTGATCACCTGTGCGATTTTTTGATCACGCGCTATAAACAAAAAAAGAGCGTCAATTTTGCAAAAATAGCAATATTTTTCACATTTTTTTATATGAAATTCCCCCCAAAAAAAATGTAAAAATCAAAATTTTTAAAAATTTTCGGCCAATTTATTTTATGCTACCTATGTTTGGTAAAAAAAATCGCAAAAAGCGTATTTTGATTGGTTTGCGCAAAAGTTATCGCGTTTACTAACAAAGGGAAAGATTTTTGTCATTTTTGTTGTTTTTTTTTTTAACGCGTAATGGCGGCGATCTGCGATTTTTTTTGCGGTACTGCGACATTGCGGCGGACAGATCGGACCCTTGGTAGTGAAGGGGTTAACTTTATTTGGAAGGGAGGGGCTATGTGTGTCCCTAGGGGCGTGGTTTCTACTGTGATTGGCTGTGGCTCTAGCTGTAAGGACACTGATCAACGGATCTACATACCAGATCCGTTTTATCAGTGTCTTTGCAGCGAGGAGAATGACAGGCAGTTTGTTTACACAAGCTGCCTGACATTCTCCCTCTCCCCCGCCGATCGCCGAGTGACCGGCGGACATCGGGTCCGCTGGTCACACGCGCGGGGGGGTCCGTGACCACGCGGGAGCGGGAGCGCGCCCCGGGGGGCGCGCGCTCGCTCCCTAGACCCTCACAAGCAAGCAACGTAGCCCTACGTTAGTTTGCCTGTGAGGGGCTGACCGCCGACGTAGATAGTCGTGCGGCGGTCGGCAAGTGGTTAAGAGGGCGTGGCAGGGGGTGTGTCCTATGCCTGCATACCTTTGCTAATAGGTGTCCCTCATTTCCATCTCAGAAAGTTGGGAGGTAGGTAGGCATAGTGCCAGCGACAAGCTTTAATGACACCTCTGTGTGATTGAATACTGGGGGAGCTGTCAGATGAAGGCGGAGTCAGCTGAGGGCGGAGTCACTGCTCGGACATAGCTGGCTGCACACAAGACTATATAATAATTACAGTCACTTCCAACCGGGCGTGGGGTGATCAGGAGGGGTGTACTCTAGAGAAAAGGGGTGTGATCTAAGGGGTGGAGCCTAACAATTACCATTAAAGGGTAAGTTCACCTGTACAGAAAAACTGTAAGGTGAACATACACTAGACCCCAGCCCCCCCCCCCCATGATACCGCTATACCAGAGTCTTGTGATCCCCTGCTGTGAGACACCGGGGTTTCACTTTAGCGGTCCAGGAATTTGTAATCCTCCTAGCTTTCTCTCCTCTTCCCCAGCAGGGACAGGCTAGGCAGGTTCTAATTGGTCAGCGCCATTCATGTGATGGCACCGACCAATTAGATTGCCTCCTATCCATATATGCTGACAGGAGATTAAGCCCCGGAAGATTTTACCCCCTTCCTGACCAGGGTTTTTTTTGCGATTTTTTTACTGCGTGACTTTAACGGACAATTGCGCGGTCGTGCGACGCTGTACCTAAACGGATTTCACTTCCTCTTTTTCCCACAAACAGAGCTTTCTTTTGATGGTATTTGATCACCTGTGCGATTTTTTGATCATGCGCTATAAACAAAAAAAATGCGTCAATTTTGCAAAAATAACAATATTTTTCACATTTTTTATATGAAATTCCCCCCAAAAAAATGTAAAAATCAAAATTTTTTAACATTTTTGGCCAATTTGTTTTCTGCTACATATGTTTGGTAAAAAATTTTTTTTGATTGGGTTGCGTAAAAGTTATCGCGTTTACTAACTAAGGGAAAGATTTCTGTCATTTTTGGTGGTTTTTTTTTTTTAACGAGTGATGGCGGCGATCTGCGATTTTTTTGCGGGACTGCGACATTGCGGCGGACAGATCAGACCCTTGACTGACATTTTTGACACTTTTGGGGTTACCAGTGACATTACTGCAGTAATCAGTGCTATACATATGCACTGTTACTGTAAAAATGACACTGGCAGGGAAGGGGTTAACTGTATTGGAGAGGGAGGGGTTAAGTGTGTCCCTAGGGGCGTGCTTTCTACTGTGATTGGCTGTGGCTACTAGTGTAGGAACAGTGATCAACGGTCCTACATAGTAGAACTGTCTGATCACTGTTTCTACACAGGGGAGAATGACAGGCGGCTTGTTTACATCAGCCGCCTGACTTTCTCCCTCTGTACCGACGATCGGCGAGTGACCGGCGGACATCGGGTCCGCCGGTCACACGCACTAACTTCCCTGTGAACGAGCCGCAGCGGGCGCGCGCACGCTCGCCCGCTATTGGCTCACAAGGAAGTGACAGGCAAGTGACGTACCGGTACGTCACTCTGCCTAGCCGGGGCTGACCGCCGCAGTATATAGTCGTGCGGCGGTCGGCAACCGGTTAAATCCCCTGACGGGTGGATCGGCGACCTGATGTCTCACAGTGGAGGATCATGGGACCCCAGCATAGCGGGACCGGGGTTGGGTCCAGTGTAAGTTCACCTTTGCAGAAAATCTGTAAGGTGAACTTACACTGGACCCAACCCCCCCGCTCCCACGCTATGCTGGAATCCCATTATCCTTTAACCAGTTCTGGACCGGAAGGATTTGCCCTCTTAACCGCTTGCCGACCGCCGCAAGTAGATTTACTGCGGCGGTCAGCCCCTCACAGGCAAAGTGACGATGTCCGCCGCTCACTCTGCGATCAGCGGGGGAGAGGGAGAAAGGCAGGCGGCTTGTGTAAACAAGCCTCCTGTCATTCTCCCCTGTGTAGAAACACTGATCATACGGTTCTACTATGTAGGACCGTTGATCAGTGTAACTACAGCTCAACAGACAGCCAATCACAGTTAGAATCACGCCCCTAGGGACACACACAGCCCCTCCCTCTCAAATAAAGTTAACCCCTTCACTGCCAGTGTATTTTTACAGTAACAGTGCATATGTATAGCACTGATTACTGTAGTAATGTCACTGGTAACCCCAAAAGTGTCAAAAATGTCAGTCAAGGGTCCGATCTGTCCCCCGCAATGTCGCAGTACCGCAAAAAAAAACGCAGATCGCCGCCATTACTCGTTAAAAAAAAAAACAACAAAAATGACAAAAATCTTTCCCTTTGTTAGTAAACGCGATAACTTTTGCGCAAACCAATCAAAATACGCTTTTTGCAATTTTTTTTACCAAACATAGGTAGCATAAAACAAATCCGCCGAAAATGTTAAAAAATTTTGATTTTTACTTTTTTTTGGGGGGGAATTTCATATAAAAAAATTTGAAAAATATTGTTATTTTTGCAAAATTGACGCTCTTTTTTTGTTTATAGCGCATGATCAAAAAATCGCACAGGTGATCAAATACCACCAAAAGAAAGCTCTGTTTGTGGGAAAAAAAGGACGTCAAATTCGTTTAGGTACAGCGTCGTACGACCGCCCAATTGTCCGTTAAAGTCACGCAGTGCCAAATCGCAAAATACCCCCTGGTCAGGAAGGGGGTAAAATCTTCCGGGGCTTAAGTGGTTAATGACCAGACCATTTTTTTTTTTTTTGCGCTACAGCATTATTGATGATCTTTTTTCCCCCACAAATAGAGATTTCTTTTGGTGGTATTTAATCACCTGTGCGGTTTTTATTTTTTGCGCTATAAACAACAAAGAGCGACAATTTTGAAAAAAAAATATTGCTTTCTGCTATAAAACATTCCCAATAAAAAAAAAAAATCTAATTTCTTTATCATTTTAGGCCAATTTGTATTCTGCTGAAAAAAAAAAAAACAATATTTTCACTTTCTGCCATAAAACATTCCCAATAAAAAAAATGTAAAAAATCAAATTTTTTCATCATTTTAGGCCAATTTGGATTCTTCTACATATTTTTGGTAAAAAATCCCAATAAGCGTATTTTGATCGGTTTGTGCAAAAGTTATCCACAAACAAGGGGAAAGATTTGTCATTTTTATTATTTTTTGTTTTTACTAGTAATGGCGGCGATCAGCAATTTTTAGCGGGACTGCGACATTGCGGCGGACAGATCGGACCCCTAACTGACATTTTTGACACTTTTGGGGGGACCAGTGACATTACTGCAGTAATTAGTGCTAAAAATATGCACTGTTACTGTAATAATGACACTGGCAGGGAAGGGGTTAACACCAGGGGAGATCAAAGGGTTAAGTGTGAGCCTAGGCCTAGGGGGTGCTTTCTAACCTTTGGGGGGGGGGGGATGGGCTTATGGAATGAACACAGAGACCTGTGTTCATAGCTGACAGAACAGCGGTCTGCTGTGTTTACAACGGCAGACCACCGTTCTGTCTCCACGGGGAGCCCAGCGGCAATCGCGGCCGCCTGACCCGCAGATCAGCTGCCACTTTGGTAAATGGGTGCGTTGTGCCCCCTCTTCGAGTCCTGCAATACAACGTAGAGTTACTTTGTTTCACGTGACAGAGCCAACCTGCCGCAGTATATGTACAGGTGGTTTAAAGTGACTGTAAACGATCACCTTGTAAAACAACGCATTCAGTTTAAAATAGAAATGAAACGCAAAACATTTTTTATAGTGATACAAAAAAACATAATAAATGCATTTTTCCATTTTTTCATAAGTAATCACATTCCCTTTGTTCTCACCTGCAAGAGCTGGGGGAGGAGAAAAACAACAGCACACTGAGCTACTCAGTAAATGGCTGTGTACGGGGAGGGGGGTGTCAGCACGAGTCTGATCATTGGAGGAGAGCACACTGAGTTTCCAGAATAGCTAGAGAACTGACCACGCTGTGCTCTCCTGCTTAGTGTGGTCAGTTTTTAACAGGAAAGCAAAGGGACTGGCAGGAATTTCACACAAAGGAAGCAATACAGAGAGAATTGGAGACTTCCTCATACAAGTACATGGTACAGCAGGCACATATCAGGAATATGAAGTGTTGGGGTAACAAACGCTTTAATGAATCCATTCTCCCCAAATCCCAGGACTGTCCAGCTATTTGACGTGAATTTGGAAGTTCCAGGATGTCTCCTATCACACGGCCCGCTGGGTCAACCTGTCCATTAAAGAAGTAAACGGGCAGCATCCAGATTAATATTATTATACAGGGTTTATATAGCGCCAACAGTTTGCGCAGCTCTTTACACCATGAGGGCAGACAGTACAATTACAATACAATTCAATACAGGAGGAATCGGAAGGCCCTGCTCCTTAGAGCTTACAATCTAGGAGGGAGGGTCAAGTGATACAAAAGGTAATGACTGTGGGGGATGATATGATGGGGAAAATAGATGTACAGTTGTGTGTAGGATAGGCTTCTCTGAAGAGGAGGGTTTTCAGGGATCCTCTAAAAGCAGAGGAGATAATCAGACAGATTGGGGTAGGGAGTTCCACAGGATGGGAGAAGCTCTGGAAAAGTCCTGGAGGTGAGCATGGGATGAAGTGATGAGGGAGATAGAGAGCAGGAGGTCTTGGGAGGAACAAAGAACGATTGGGTTGGTATTTCAAATCTGGGTTAGTGATGTAGAATAACATTTATTATCTTAAATGTGAGCCAGGGGAGGGAGTGACTCACCTAAAAATGGATGTCCCGATCTTTGTCCTCCCTTCCCCCTCCTCCTCCACTTTTGGATCAATTTCATTTTGGAGAGGGGTTGGTGTGGGTACCTAGTTTTTGTTAGGTCGCTCAAACCACCCGGGCAAATCTACCCCCCAGCCTGCAACCTCAGGGGACATGTCACAGGTCCCAGGAGGCTGCGGGTGTATTCACAAAGTGCTGCGCGACTCAAGCATGCACAGCGGGCCGGCTGTGAAGCCGCAAAGAGTCCCAGCCAGCTTCCCGGGGAAGACATGCCGGCACCGGAGACCCGAAGGCCAGCGAAGAACTTGCCCGGGTGTAGACAGCGCTGGGTATAGTTTAAAAATGGACAAACTCTCAGGCTATCAATCATTACTATTATTATTATACAGGATTTATATAGCGCCAACAGTTTACACAGCACTTTACAATATAAAAAGAAGACAGTACAGTTACAATACAATAAAATACAAGAGGGCCCTGCTCAGAGGAGCTTACAATCTAATATATATATATATATAAATGGTCCCCATGCAGGGCAGGGTTCTGTAGTCTGGTACACACAGAGTGCAGGGTTCAGGAGTGTATATCTCAAAGGCCAGATTTCCCTTCCGCCCCGTACAGAGCTGTCCCCCTGAATACCCCTGCTACAAAATCCTAACTGCTGCATTGCATACTATTGACCACTGAACTTTGTATGCTGCGCATGCCCCTCCCCATCCAATAAAAAATCTTTAACCCTTGTAAAAAAGCAACACCTATCATTCACCTCTGCAACCTTCATTCACAGCTCACTTCTACACCTCCCCTCCCGCAGCACACCTCTGCACCCCATTCACAACTTCTACACCTCCCCGCCCGCAGCACACCTCTGCACCCCATTCACAACTTCTACACCTCCCCGCCCGCAGCACACCTCTGCACCCCATTCACAACTTCTACACCTTCCCGACCGCAGCACACCTCTGCACCCCATTCACAACTTCTACACCTCCCCTCCCGCAGCACACCTCCGCACCCCATTCACAACTTCTACACCTTCCCAACCGCAGCACACCTCTGCACCCCATTCACAACTTCTACACCTTCCCGACCGCAGCACACCTCTGCACCCCATTCACAACTTCTACACCTCCCCGCCCGCAGCACACCTCTGCACCCCATTCACAACTTCTACACCTCCCCTCCCGCAGCACACCTCTGCACCCCATTCACAACTTCTACACCTCCCCGCCTGCAGCACACCTCTGCACCCCATTCACAACTTCTACAACTCCCCTCCCGCAGCACACCTCTGCACCCCATTCACAACTTCTACACCTCCCCTCCCGCAGCACACCTCTGCACCCCATTCACAGCTTCAACACCTCCCCGCCCGCAGCACACCTCTGCACCCCACTATCCACAACTCAACATTTTCCCTTTCCAAAGCCTACCTCTGAACCCCGAACCAAAGATCACCTCTGCACACCGTCCAAAGCTCACCTATGCTTTCCCCATCTGCAACCCAATACCCCACTGAAACTTATCTCCACACACTCCACCCCCCCCCCTCATCTTACATTTGCACCCCGACCAAAGCTCCCCTCCGCACACTCCCCCCCCCCTTCCACATTTCACACCTGTGACCCCAACCACAGCTCACCTCCACACACTTCCCTCCCTCCTTCCGCATCTCACACCTGCACCCCCAACAGCTCACCCCCACACACTTCCCCCCTCATTCCCCATCTCACACCTACACTCCCAACAGCTCACCTCCACACACTTCCCCCTCATTCCCCATCTCACACCTACACTCCCAACCACAGCTCACCTCCACACACTTCCCCCCTTATTCCCCATCTCACACCTACACCCCCAACCACAGCTCACCTCCACACACTTCCCCCCTCATTCCCCATCTCACACCTGCACCCCCAACAGCTCACCTCCACACCCACCCTTCCCCATCTCACACCTACACCCCCAACCACAGCTCACCTACACACACTCCCCATCTCACACCTGCACCCCCAACCACAGCTCACCTCCACACACTTCCCCCCTCATTCCCCATCTCACACCAGCACCCCCAACCACAGCTCACCTCCACACACTTCCCCCCTCCTTCCCCATCTCACACCTGCACCCCCAACAGCTCACCTCCACACACTTCCCCCTCATTCCCCATCTCACACCTACACCCCCAACCACAGCTCACCTCCACACACTCCCCCCTTCCGCATCTCACACCTCCACCCCAACCACAGCTCACCTCCACACACTTCCCCCTCATTCCCCATCTCACACCTGCACCCCCAACCACAGCTCACCTACACACACTCCCCCCCCCCTTCCGCATCTCACACCTCCACCCCCAACCACAGCTCACCTCCACACACTTCCCCTCATTCCCCATCTCACACCTACACCCCCAACCACAGCTCACCTCCACACACTCCCCCCTTCCGCATCTCACACCTCCACCCCCAACCACAGCTCACCTCCACACACTTCCCCTCATTCCCCATCTCACACCTACACCCCCAACCACAGCTCACCTCCACACACTCCTCCCCCCTTCCGCATCTCACACCTGCACCCCCAACCACAGCTCACCTACACACACTCCCCCCCCTTCCGCATCTCACACCTGCACCCCCAACCACAGCTCACCTACACACACTCCCCCCTCCCTCCTTTCCCATCTCACACCTGCACCCCCAACTACAGCTCACCTCCACACACTCCCCCCCCTTCCGCATCTCACACCTACACTCCCAACCACAGCTCACCTCCATACACTCCCCCCCTCCTTCCCCATCTCACCTCCACACACTTCCCCCCTCCTTCCCCATCTCACACCTACTCTCCCAACCACAGCTCACCTCCACACACTTCCCCCCTCCTTCCCCATCTCACACCTACTCTCCCAACCACAGCTCACCTCCACACACTTCCCCCCTCATTCCCCATCTCACACCTGCACCCCCTCCCTCCTTCCCCATCTCACACCTGCACCCCCTCCCTCCTTTCCCATCTCACACCTGCAGCCCCAACCACAGCTCACCTTTGCACACTTCCTCCCTTACTGTAGCTAACCCCTGCCCACAGCTCACATTGTCCTTGTTCCACAGCTTATCTTTGCAACCCCCCCCCCACACACACACACATTAAACAGCTAAGCTTTGTATCTCTCTTCCACAGCTCCTTACCTCTTGTATCCCCCCATCCACATATTTCTTCTGCACCCCCTCTCCTCAGCTCTGACCTTTGCACCCCACAGCCCTCATCATTGTACCCTTCTACCTAAAAAGCGGTTAGCAGCCGACGCCTCTCTAATAACTCCAGCAGCCTTGTCTTATTCCCCCACCCAATGTGCTGAGTGCACATTCACTTTGACTCTGCCTCTGCCCCCATTGCCCAGTGCATCCAGCAGCAATCCCCACAGGTAATTGCTGGCTGTACAGACAACAGTGAATAGCTGGGGCCACTGGTGAAGTCAATATAGTGAACGGGCTCAGCGGCCGCAGTCAGCCACTCACAGTAGCAGCAGAAGTCGTCAGATTCCTGCTGCTGTCATTTGTGCCGGTGCTGAAATAGCCCAAGGGATTGCATAAAGCAGGGGTGTCCAAACAACGGCCCTCCAGCTGTTGCGGAACTGCACATCCCGTGAGGCATTGCAAATCTCTGAAATTCACAGACATACCTAGGCATGATGGGAATTGTAGTTCCTGAACAGCTGGAGGGCCATAGTTTGAACATCCCTGGCATAAAGGCTATAGAGCCAGCCAGCTGTACACAGTTCTGTTCCGACATATCACATTCATACATGGCAGTAAAAGGGTTAAATTATAACTACAGGGAAAACTTCATTTTTTTTCCTTTTTGATAAGAGTGGAGGGGGATTAGGACCCCGGTCACCAAGAGTGAAAATGAAAGAAAATCACAAATTTTGGTTTGCCACCAGACAGCAATAGAGGGGAAATCTTCCAATGAGGACACTAGTTCTGGTGATGACCAGGGATAACCTCACTTTGGAGGGATTCCCTCTCACTTCCTGTTTTAACTATGGGACAGGAAGTGAAGGGAAATTTCCCCAATGAAACCCCCATAGCAAAAAAAAAATGACTGGGATTATAACTCGCCTTTACTCTATCCAAAATCAAAAAAAAAAATATCCTTTAGTTCTAGTTCGAGGTTTACCTTTTTAAACAGCTTAGCCAGACCCAGTTTTGTGCCACAATGGAGGCCTGTAGCATACCATGCTTAAAGCCAAACTCCAGGCATAACATTTTTTTCCCATGCAGTGGGGCTGCGCCTTCACTGCATGGGTTAACTGCTAATTTTCTCTTGAGGTGAACACAGTGCCTACACTCGGTCGATCCTTTGTGCCATAGAAGTGAATGCGCAGCTGGTGAGTCAAGCTGTCAACCACAGAAGTGAATGGATAGCTACTGAGCCAAGCTGTCCACCATAGAAGTGAATAAAAATAACCATTAAGCCAAGCAGAATACAGTTGTCCAGCATAGAGTGAACGATTGGCTGCAGAACCAAGCTATCCACCACAGGAGTATATGGACAGCCACAGAGCGAAGGTGTCTACCTTAGAAGGGAATAAGTGGCTGAGGTACCAAGCTGTCCACCATAGAATTGAATGAGTGACTGCAGAACCAAGATGTCCACCATAGAAGTGAATGGGCAGCCATTGAGTTAAGCTGTCAGTGAGTAAGCAGCTGTGGAACCAGGCTGTCCACCATAGAAGTGCATGAGTTGTTGTGGAATCAGACTGTCCACCATAGAAGTGCATGAGGTGCTGTGGAACCAGGCTGTCCACCATAGAAGTGCATGAGTGGCTGTGGAACCAGGCTGTCCACCATAGAAGTGCATGAGTGGCTGTGGAACTAGGCTGTCCACCATAGAAGTGCATGAGGTGCTGTGGAACCAGGCTGTCCACCATAGAAGTGCATGAGTGGCTGTGGAACCAGGCTGTCCACCATAGAAGTGCATGAGGTGCTGTGGAACCAGGCTGTCCACCATAGAAGTGCATGAGGTGCTGTGGAACCAGGCTGTCCACCATAGAAGTGCATGAGGTGCTGTGGAACCAAGCTGTCCACCATAAACGTGAATAGGTTGACGTGGAATCAAGCTATCAGCCATGAAAGTGAATTAGTGGCCTGTGGAACCAAGCTGTCCACCATAGAATTCAATGAATTGCTGTGGAACCAAGCTGTCCACCATAGAAGTGAATGAATAACCATTAAGCCAAGCAGAATCCAGTTGTCCAGCATAGAGTGAATGATTGGCTGTAGAACCAAGCTATCCACCACAGGAGTAAATGGACAGTCACAAACCTAAGGTGTCTACCTTAGAAGGGAATAAGTGGGTGAGGTACCAAGCTGTCCACCATAGAATTGAATGAGTGACTGCAGAACCAAGATGTCCACCACAGAAGTGAATAGACAGCCATTGAGCTAAGCTGTCAGTTAGTATGCAGCTGTGGAACCAGGCTGACCACCATAAAAGTGCATGAGTGGCTGTGGAACCAAGCTGTCCACAATAGACATGAATAAGTGGTTGTGGAATCAAGCTGTCCACCATAAAAGTGATTTAGTGACCGTGGAACCAAGCTGTCCATCATAGAATTGAATGAGTTGCCGTTGTACCAAGCTGTCCACCATAGAAGTGAATGTGGCTGTGAATCCAAGCTTTCCACCATAGACATGAATTAGTGGCCGTGGAACCAAGCTGTCCACCATAGGATTGAATGAGTTGCCGTGGAACCAAGTTGTCCACCACAGAAGTGAATGTGGCTGTGGAACCAAGCTGTCCACCATACATGTGAATGAGCAGCCAGTGAGCCAAGCTGTCCATCATAGAAGTAAATGGACTATAGCCTCTATCCCAAGTTGTCCACCATAGAAGTAAATAAACTGGCCTCTATCCCAAGCTGGCCGCCATAGAAGTAAATAAACTGGCCTCTATCCCAAGTTGCCCATCATAGAAGTAAATAAACTGGCCTCTATCCCAAGTTGCCCATCATAGAAGTAAATAAACTGGCCTCTATCCCAAGCTGTCCACCATAGAAGTAAATAAACTGGCCTCTATCCCAAGCTGTCCACCATAGAAGTAAATAAACTGGCTTCTATCCCAAGTTGCCCATCATAGAAGTAAATAAACTGGCCTCTATCCAAGCTGTCCACCATAGAAGTAAATAAACTGGCCTCTATCCAAGCTGTCCACCATAGAAGTAAATAAACTGGCCTCTATCCCAAGCTGTCCACCATAGAAGTAAATAAACTGGCCCCTATCCCAAGTTGCCCACAATAGAAGTAAATAAACTGGCCCCTATCCCAAGCTGTCCACCATAGAAGTAAATGGACTGGTCTCTATCCCAAGCTGTCCACCATAGAAGTAAATAAACTGGCCTCTATCCCAAGTTGCCCACAATAGAAGTAAATGGACTGGCCTCTATCCCAAGCTGTCCACCATAGAAGTAAATGGACGGCCACTGAGCCAAGCCGTCCACCACAGAATTGAATGGGTTGCCTCTAGGCCAAGCTATCCAAGGGTTCTTGCACTTATCAGGCCTCCCACCAATTCCTTCCACTGACCATCTTAGGGACCATGCACTGTATTTCTCATGTTGACAAACTAGACATGGAAAGAAGGAGAAAGCCTGATCTGCCCCAGTCACTATTCACACAAAAGAGCAAGGATTCTATAAATATGGAAAAACACAGGTAAGTACAATTAACGTCGCTTTGTAGAACTTTTTTTTTTTTTTTTTAAAGGTGTCAGTATCGCTTTCATGACATTCCCAAATAAAGAATACACATGATGAACAGAACAATATTTTATTATCAGCCAATAAAATGACAGCTATTAATCTATTTATATTATATTCAGCAGTAAACCCTGCCCGCAAGGATATACATTTTTCCCGCTGAAGCCGGAGTCTCACCCCTCCACTTTATTATAGCAGTCAGTGAAGCAGGATGCACTCTTGCCGGACGAAATTTATTTTTGTGCGTGTTTTGATACATGATAAATGCTTAAAGTGGAACTTCAGCTTTATTTTATATTACAGAAAAGCACTCCTTGTATTGGTGCTGCAGCAATAACTTATAGGAGAGTAAAGTACACCCACAGCCCCCATTAACCCCCACCCAGTACATGTAACAGTCTGTAGACAAGTTCTTTGGCTGTGTTCTATACTTGGTGCTGCTGAAGAGTGTTGGTTTCTACGACAGGTCCTCTTTCCACATACGGCCTTGGTTTATTCACTCGCCGGTTGCCGTATTTGACATAACGAAGCAAATTCAATATGGCGGCAGGGGTCATTCCTTGAATGCGAGAAGCTGCTCCGATCTATAAAGAAAGTTTATTTAAGTGATCGTATGGCTTTCATTTTTTTTTTTTTTTTATAAAAGAATAAACATGTTATACTTACCTGCTCTTGTAATGGTTTTGCACAGAGCGGCCCTGATCCTCTTTTTCTGGGGTCCCCCGCTGGTGCTTCTGGCTTCTCCTCTTCGCCAAATTCCCCCATAGAAAGCCGCTTTCTATGGGGACTCTCATGCAAGTTTGATCCCGAGCCACACTGCCTGCATCTATAGACACTGACAACGTGGCTTGGCCGTGACCCCCCCCCCCACCTCGTCACAGAATCTGACTGACAGCAATGGGAGCCAAAGTTGCTAAAATGCAATTTCCTATTGGTTAATACTGCAACCCTGTAACTAGAACACACACACACGGACAGGATGGTAAAGCAATTGCAAAGAGTCTAATAATTCTAATTATTTTAACCCCTTCAAGCCCTTTATCACCTCCCTGGCATCCCTTAAATAAGTTCTGAAAGCTCGGGGTGGAAAGGATCGGCGATCATGTGACCACTGTGACTGGCTGTCACAATGGTCACATGATCGGGAGCCGGTCCCTCCACAGGTTAAAAGTGTTTGTAAAGACAGTAGTTTTTTTTTTACCTTAATGCATTTTCTGCATTAAGGTAAAAAACCATCTGCAAGTAGCTCCCCCCTCACCCCCCCCCCCCCAGCAATCTCTAAACCTACCTAAGCCTGACCTTGATCCAGCGATCTGCATGATAGCAGAAGCTCTCTTCTCGCTCTCCTTCCTCATTGGCTCAGAGACAGCAGCGGGAGCCATTCAATCACAGCCGGTGAGTAGGGAGCAGGGGGTGGGGCCGAGTCAAGCTCTGTGTGTTTTATGGACACACAGAGCAGGGCTCGGGAGCGAGCATGCACGAGTGCCCCCATAGCAAGCCACTTTCTTTGGGGGTACTTGGTGGGGGAAGGGGGAGCCAGGAGCACTAGCCTGGGACCTGAAAGGAGGAGGCTTAGGGCTGCTCTGTGCAAAACCAACTGCACAGAACAGGTAAGTATGACATGTTTATAATTTTAATTTTAAAATAATCTGAAGCTTTACAATCACTTTAAGGAAGACCAACTTACCGTTTCAGGCCGACTCTGCGTCAGTTTCTCTCGAACTTCATAAGACAGGACGGCATCGAGGCTCATGTAATCCAAATCTTCTGGCAAAGTCAAAGACTCATCTTTCCGAATTTCAGCGATATCCTTCTTCTGGAAAGCGATGTGCACTTCATACATGGCTAAAAAGATAACCAGGGAAAAAAAAGTTTACTTATCAAATAAATAATGGATTCCGAACAAAACTCCACTCAAAACTTTATCCTTTTATTGATAGAGTTAGGAAAGGTTAGAATATCAGATATATATATATATATATATATATTTATTGCTGCCTGTGACTACCTATGCCAGTGATCTGCATTCCCCTTTTTTCTTGCCCTGGTCTGATAGGAACAAAGAGAGAGAGGGTAAATATTTCCAGTGGAGTCAAGGACTGCATTCAAAAGATGAAGAGAGACTAAGGGGTCTATTTATAAAATATTAATTGCACAAATGTCAGAAACATTCATGCAAGCTGAACTAAATTTCACTGCATATTGTTGGAATAGATTAACTCCTGTATCATTAGCTCCATCTAGTGGCCCAAATGCAGTATTGTTTTCTAAAATATATCAAAGAGAAAATATACTGAATTTTGGCCACTAGATGGAGTTGAAGATACAGAAGTTATGCTATTTGAAAACATACAGTGAAGTTTTGTTCACTGGGGGAGGGTACGCTCCCGCCCCGACTAGGCAGCAGAGATGCCGATCCACGGGGCCGGCGGCCGAGATTGCCCCTGGGCACCCGCGATCGCTCCCTGCTGAGAGAGGACTGTCAGATGTTGTAAACACAGCTGACTGCTATTCTCTCTGAAATGATCACAGAGCGTCTGTGACCCTTCTATATAGGATCACAGGTCTCTATGGTCATTTCACAAGTCCCTCCCCCATACAGTTAGAAAACACTCCCCTAGGCTCACACTTAACCGTTTGATCACCCACTGTGTTAACCCCTTCCCTGCCAGTGTCATTATTACAGTAACGTACATATCTTTAGCACTGATTACTGTAGTAATGTCATTGGTCCCCCCCAAAAGTGTCAAAAATGTCAGTTAAGGGTCCAATCTGTCCGCCGCAATGTTGCAGTCCTGCTAAGAATCGCAGATCGCCGCCATTACTAGTAAAAAAAGAAAAAAAAGACAAATCTTTCCCCTAGTTTGTAGACGAGATAAATTTTGCGCAAACCAATCAAAATACGCTTATTGGGATTTTTTTTTTTTTTTTTTACCAAAAATATGTAGCAGAATACAAATTGGCCTAAAAGAATGAAAAAAATAGATTTTTAAATTTTATATAGATGAATGTGAAAAATATTGCTTTTTTTTTTTCTTTCGGAATTGTTGCTCTTTATTCGTTTATAGCGCAAAAAATAAAATCAAATACCACCAAAAGAAAGCTCTATTTGTTGGAAAAAAGGACATCAATTTTATTTGGGTACAGCGTCGCACGACCGCACAATAGTCCGTTAAAGTAACGCAGTGCCGAATCGCAAAAAATGGCCTGGTCATTAAGGGGGCAAAAATCTTTCGGTCCAGAAGTAGTTAAAAATTAAACCTTTTTTTTAGTTTGCTTTGTTAAACATTTTTACACCTTTAACACATATTTACATGTTTCACATTGAAAAAAGCACAAAATGTAAAAAAATATATAATTATTTAATTTGTAAAAAAACTTTTCAATGCATTGTACCATTGCTGACAGCTAAAGTGAAAACAAAACAGTTGCGGCACTAAAAAAAAAAAAAAAAAAGAATTGGTACTCGTAAAAAAAAATTGTATAGGGGCATCCCTAATCAAAATGGCTTGATGGGGTGGTAGCAAACAGGCGTGGCGCAGTTCCTTCAAACCTCGGCTCCTCCTAGAGACTAAAGCCCCGTACACACGTACCGATCGTCAGCCGAACGATCGGCCGTCTTTTGTCCAGGGCTGTCGTGTCTGTTGAAAACTGCAAAAGACTGCACACGAATTTTGTCGGCCAACAACAGCCGACTGCAGAAGTGATGTCATGTGATGGTTAACTTTCCTTGTCTTTTTTCTTCTCTGAGCATGCCCAGTCTTGCTAATCTGCTGTCTGTCAGCCGAAATCTGTACTGACTGACGAACAATCGGCCGTTCTGGTGACGGCCAACAAAAATTTTAATGCCTGCACGACAGATTCTGTTTGGCCGAAAATGCGCTGTCGGCTGTCGGAAACATCATACTAACAAGCCTACAATCGGCCGATCGGTCGAATATTTACGGCCGACAATCGGTACGTGTGTACGGGGCTTTAAAGGCTGCAGATTCCTCTGTGTACTGTAAACCGCTGGAGGGACAGTCAGCACTTGGGTAAACCTCAAATGGCAATATCCTTTATTGAAATGACATGTAACAATTGTAAAACAGCCAACGCGTTTCGGCAATCAACCATAACTAAGGCCTGACAGCTGAAACGCGTTGGCTGTTTTAAAAACTGTTTCATGTCATTTCAGTAAAGGATATTGCCATCTGACGTTTACCCAATTGCCGACTGTCCCTCCAGTTGATGAGGTGGAGGAGTGGGTATCCCTAGACAGCTGCATTTATATGCAGACCATTCTAGGTAAAGCCCACCCATAATGCTGAGCCCCCATAATTGAAAAAACAAACAAACATTTAATGAATGGAAGGGGCAGACCAAGGATGGTCAGAATGGGGAAGAAAGGGCTACATGATGCTTGACATCCTCCAGCCAGGAAAGGAGGCGGGCTCTATAGGACTTGCTGCAGCTTCTAATGCACATTACCCACTTCAGCTCTGGAAGGTTTTACCCCCTTAACCACTTTACCTCCGCCCACAGTAATATTACTGCGGCAGAGTGGCTCGTTATCGTCTCATGACGTAGTACTATGTCGTCAGACACTCCCCCTTCTGGGCGGCGCTTGCGCGCCGCCGGAGGCTTGCTCCCACTGTTTTCGGTCACAGCGGGAGTCGGGCCAGGGGAAGAGCAGCGGCGATCGCCACTGCTCATCCCCGATCGTCGGGGATCTAGTGTGGAGATCCGCCTGCCTGTGTAAACACAAGCGGGTGGATCTCCCAAGTGACAGGGAGTGACAGATCGGAGTGTTCAGCATAGCTGGACATCCGATCTGTCCTTCTGTCACACAGTCACCTCCCCCCCCACACGTCAGTAAGCACCAGGCATACATTAACCCCTCCCTCTCCAATAAAATTAACCCCTTCCCTGCCAGTGTCATTTTTACAGTAACAGTGCATATTTATAGCACTATAGTGTGGGGGTGAATAGTTGGAAAACGGCGCTACCTAATGCATGTGCAAAGATGCGGGTGAGGAGGAAAAAAGTGCTTAGTGCGTGCAAAGTGACATATAGATAGTTGTGTACATAGGTCGATATATATAAAACTTAGGCCAAGACAATAAATAAATAAAATAAAATAAAAGAGAAAATGTGAAGTGTGGTAAAAATGTGTGTTAAAGATGTATATAAAATCAATATTATAGTGATTTCCAGTAGGTACTGCTGAGTAAATGATGATTAATACAATTATTAAATAGGTGAATAATGTAGAATAAATACTGTTGAATAAATAATGTTAGGTAAAAAACGCTGGATGTATTGGTTATAAATCGATCTTAAATCAAAGGAGCAGTGCGGATACTAATTGTATACCTTTTGGGATGTAATTCTCCAGTTTAAACACTAGGTGTCACACTTACCCTAAGACCACAGATGTTAAGTATATGAGCCAAAAGACAGGATGTAGGTGAGATCCTCAAACCTGTCTACTGACGGTCCCCTCGGACCCAAAAAGATCCCATCTGGGTACAAAAGGGAGAAAAGAGAAAAGCTACTCAGTGTGATAAGTGTGGATCGGGTATACAATGTGATAGTAGCGACTCACGCTTGGGTAGATGCAGCAGATCCCTTCAGATATTGGCAGTCTGCGCCAAGGAAGCTCCTGCGTTCCAAGCCTAGGCGAGCTGCGGACCGGAAGTGACGTGGGTTTCCGCCCTACGTACGTTTCGTCATAGGACGTCTACGGGGAGCGGTACCCGTCAGTCGACCTCATCGTCCATAAATAGCCAGAGTCATCCCATCAGCCAATCATTCGCCCTGATACACACCTGAGGATGATTGTACGATAATGGAAAAATGGTGGAGTGTACAGGCTTATTATGGGATGTCTCTCTAGGCTATAGTGATCATCATAATAGATCATGCTGCCATCTAGTGGATCAATTTTAAATTACAAGGATATAAGAACAAAATTTTATTAGGAACGAATATGTGTAAAAAAATTCCGTAAAAATAATGTGTGTAAGAGGAGGAAATAAAAAATAGCAAATAAAATTAAAAATGGGCATCAGACATTTATTTAAATGTTTTTAATAAGGAAAAAATATAGAAGTGATGGAAAAAGTGTTTTGTGAGACATAAGGGTCCCAAAGAACATTAGTGATAATCTGACCACAAGAAATTATATTGAAAAAAAATAATAATATTTAGTGTTAACGTCGATATATATATGAGTGTGTGAGTATATCCAAATAAAACATTGGTGAAAAGAATAGATGAATAGTATTAGTGGAGTGAAAATGAAAAATGTGTATAGAAATACACCCGTGAAATATTTATGGCTATAATGAAGAGTGGGAAGGGAAGTTTAAAAAAGTCCTCATGAACTGAGGTTAATAAAAACATCCAGCTGTTTGGAAATAACGTGTCCAATTACATTCTGAGATGACAACAGAGGTCCACCCATGGGGGAAATATAATAGTTATTCCTTAGAAAGCTTAAAATGTGGAGTGATGTTGGATGAGAAGGTCAAAAAAAATTCCATAAAAATAAAAATAAAAATAAAAATAGAAGTGGATATCATATGTAAGATAATAAGATAATAAATCAATTGATGCGTTGACTTCCATATCTCTTCAGAGATGGTAATCTTGATAGTAATGAAGAATTGATGTTTAAGCGAAAAAAATTCCAAAAAGGTTAAAAACATTTAGGAGGCGTTAGACAGTCATTTATCAGATAGGAGAAGATCCTCAACATAAAAGATGGTATATTAATATTACCCAGATGTTAAATGAGGAGGCTAAAAAGAGGATGTCGGATGAGAAGGCTAGAAAAAATCCGCATCACAAATGTCGTAAAATCCATAAGAAATATCTAAAAAAATCAAAAAGTAGAGATGCGTATCGAAAAAGGAAGAAGGCGTGTGGGAACAGGCTTAAAAAATACATATATAAAACATATGTAAAAACATATGTAAAAAATATATATCAAGTAATATAAAAATATAAAAATCGCACATAAAGGATATCATAAAATGTCAGTAAAAAGGGGAAGTAAAACAAGATGTGAAAACAAAATGTAAGAAACAAAACCAAAAGAGGTTAATTCTTGAGGTAAAATCCAAAGGGAATAAAAATGAGTTATGTGTCTGTGATAAAACAATTTAAATCAATGTCGGCATTTAATCCCTCAGGACGGAGAGAACGCATTAAGAAAATCCATTTAGTTTCATTCTTTGATATCATTCTTCTTTTGTTGCTACCTCTCCAATCGTTTTTTATTTTATCAATTCCATAAAAAATCATTCCTGTTGGATTCTGTGCATGAACCTCTTTAAAGTGTCTTGATAGAGTGTGTTTTTCAAATCCCTTTTTGATGTTCTTTATGTGTTCTCTAATTCTTACGAAGAGGGGTCGTGTGGTTCTTCCGACATATTGTAATTTGCAAGGGCATTCCACCACATATGTGACATGTGTACTCGTACATGTGATGGTGTCTTTAATTTTATACTCTGTACCCGTGACATTGGATTTAAAACTTTTTATTTTTTTCTGTTGTTTCCTGTTGTTTCTACAAGGGAGACATTTCTGACATCGGAAGAAACCATTGATGGCTGTAGGTAATAGGATCTTTTTGGGTGGATTAATTACATTATGCACAATTTTATCTCTTAGGGTAGGAGCTCGGCGGTAGATAAATGATGGTCTTGTGGGTAAAAATTGCTTGAGAGTTTTATCTGCTCTGAGAATAGGCCAGTGTTTTCTGATAATTTTTTCCATATCTTTATGTTGCTTGTTGCAATATTTTGTACAAACAAAGGGAGTAGCCATGGGGGCCAGATATGCCCCCAGTGTGGCCAATATTTTTATGCAAAAGTGGGAGGAGGAGCAAGTTTTTAGTGTAGATAGACCTTTTTTAAAATTTTATCGAAGATATATTGATGATATCATTTTAATATGGCGAGGCACCCCAGAATCATTACAAGTTTTCTTTGATGAGATTAGTGATAACGGATATGGAATTACGTTCACGGGAAACTGGGACCTCAATAAAATCGCCTATTTAGATTTGGAGCTCTTTAAAAAGGATGGTAAGTTACAAAGTAAAACCTTCTTCAAAAAAACAGATAAGAATGGGTACATACCTACACGAAGTTGCCACCACCAACGATGGCTAGGCAATATACCCAAAGGCCAATTACTACGAATTAGGAGGAATTGTAGTGACATACAAGACTTCGACAATCAGGCCGATATATTAATAACCAGATTTTTAGAAAAAGGCTACAAGAAGAAGGAACTTGAACATACCAAACAGTTGGTCAGGAAAATGAAAAGAGAGGACTTAATCACAGAAAATAACAATAGAAAGAAAAACAACGGTAACAGCTTTGAGTATGCATTTATTACAGGCTTCAACAAGCAACATAAAGATATGGAAAAAATTATCAGAAAACACTGGCCTATTCTCAGAGCAGATAAAACTCTCAAGCAATTTTTACCCACAAGACCATCATTTATCTACCGCCGAGCTCCTACCCTAAGAGATAAAATTGTGCATAATGTAATTAATCCACCCAAAAAGATCCTATTACCTACAGCCATCAATGGTTTCTTCCGATGTCAGAAATGTCTCCCTTGTAGAAACAACAGGAAACAACAGAAAAAAATAAAAAGTTTTAAATCCAATGTCACGGGTACAGAGTATAAAATTAAAGACACCATCACATGTACGAGTACACATGTCACATATGTGGTGGAATGCCCTTGCAAATTACAATATGTCGGAAGAACCACACGACCCCTCTTCGTAAGAATTAGAGAACACATAAAGAACATCAAAAAGGGATTTGAAAAACACACTCTATCAAGACACTTTAAAGAGGTTCATGCACAGAATCCAACAGGAATGATTTTTTATGGAATTGATAAAATAAAAAACGATTGGAGAGGTAGCAACAAAAGAAGAATGATATCAAAGAATGAAACTAAATGGATTTTCTTAATGCGTTCTCTCCGTCCTGAGGGATTAAATGCCGACATTGATTTAAATTGTTTTATCACAGACACATAACTCATTTTTATTCCCTTTGGATTTTACCTCAAGAATTAACCTCTTTTGGTTTTGTTTCTTACATTTTGTTTTCACATCTTGTTTTACTTCCCCTTTTTACTGACATTTTATGATATCCTTTATGTGCGATTTTTATATTTTTATATTACTTGATATATATTTTTTACATATGTTTTTACATATGTTTTATATATGTATTTTTTAAGCCTGTTCCCACACGCCTTCTTCCTTTTTCGATACGCATCTCTACTTTTTGATTTTTTTAGATATTTCTTATGGATTTTACGACATTTGTGATGCGGATTTTTTCTAGCCTTCTCATCCGACATCCTCTTTTTAGCCTCCTCATTTAACATCTGGGTAATATTAATATACCATCTTTTATGTTGAGGATCTTCTCCTATCTGATAAATGACTGTCTAACGCCTCCTAAATGTTTTTAACCTTTTTGGAATTTTTTTCGCTTAAACATCAATTCTTCATTACTATCAAGATTACCATCTCTGAAGAGATATGGAAGTCAACGCATCAATTGATTTATTATCTTATTATCTTACATATGATATCCACTTCTATTTTTATTTTTATTTTTATGGAATTTTTTTTGACCTTCTCATCCAACATCACTCCACATTTTAAGCTTTCTAAGGAATAACTATTATATTTCCCCCATGGGTGGACCTCTGTTGTCATCTCAGAATGTAATTGGACACGTTATTTCCAAACAGCTGGATGTTTTTATTAACCTCAGTTCATGAGGACTTTTTTAAACTTCCCTTCCCACTCTTCATTATAGCCATAAATATTTCACGGGTGTATTTCTATACACATTTTTCATTTTCACTCCACTAATACTATTCATCTATTCTTTTCACCAATGTTTTATTTGGATATACTCACACACTCATATATATATCGACGTTAACACTAAATATTATTATTTTTTTTCAATATAATTTCTTGTGGTCAGATTATCACTAATGTTCTTTGGGACCCTTATGTCTCACAAAACACTTTTTCCATCACTTCTATATTTTTTCCTTATTAAAAACATTTAAATAAATGTCTGATGCCCATTTTTAATTTTATTTTCTATTTTTTATTTCCTCCTCTTACACACATTATTTTTACGGAATTTTTTTACACATATTCGTTCCTAATAAAATTTTGTTCTTATATCCTTGTAATTTAAAATTGATCCACTAGATGGCAGCATGATCTATTATGATGATCACTATAGCCTAGAGAGACATCCCATAATAAGCCTGTACACTCCACCATTTTTCCATTATCGTACAATCATCCTCAGGTGTGTATCAGGGCGAATGATTGGCTGATGGGATGACTCTGGCTATTTATGGACGATGAGGTCGACTGACGGGTACCGCTCCCCGTAGACGTCCTATGACGAAACGTACGTAGGGCGGAAACCCACGTCACTTCCGGTCCGCAGCTCGCCTAGGCTTGGAACGCAGGAGCTTCCTTGGCGCAGACTGCCAATATCTGAAGGGATCTGCTGCATCTACCCAAGCGTGAGTCGCTACTATCACATTGTATACCCGATCCACACTTATCACACTGAGTAGCTTTTCTCTTTTCTCCCTTTTGTACCCAGATGGGATCTTTTTGGGTCCGAGGGGACCGTCAGTAGACAGGTTTGAGGATCTCACCTACATCCTGTCTTTTGGCTCATATACTTAACATCTGTGGTCTTAGGGTAAGTGTGACACCTAGTGTTTAAACTGGAGAATTACATCCCAAAAGGTATACAATTAGTATCCTCACTGCTCCTTTGATTTAAGATCGATTTATAACCAATACATCCAGCGTTTTTTACCTAACATTATTTATTCAACAGTATTTATTCTACATTATTCACCTATTTAATAATTGTATTAATCATCATTTACTCAGCAGTACCTACTGGAAATCACTATAATATTGATTTTATATACATCTTTAACACACATTTTTACCACACTTCACATTTTCTCTTTTATTTTATTTTATTTATTTATTGTCTTGGCCTAAGTTTTATATATATCGACCTATGTACACAACTATCTATATGTCACTTTGCACGCACTAAGCACTTTTTTCCTCCTCACCCGCATCTTTGCACATGCATTAGGTAGCGCCGTTTTCCAACTATTCACCCCCACACTATATTCCTGCCCCTAAGTTTCTTAGGGGTTCGGTTGGTGGCTGCAACCTTATATTTTACTGCCTGTCAGTTCTTATCCATAGCGCTGGTTCTCACAACCCCCCGTTTATATTTATAGCACTGATTACTGCAGTAATGTCACTGGTACCCCCAAAAGTGTCAAAAATGTCAGTCAAGGGTCCGATCTGTCCGCCGCAATGTCGCAGTACCGCAAAAAAAAAATCGCAGATCGCCGCCATTACGCGTTAAAAAAAAAAACACCAAAAATGACAGAAATCTTTCCCTTTGTTAGTAAACGCAATAACTTTTGCGCAAACCAATCAAAATACGCTTATTGTGATTTTTTTTACCAAACATAGGTAGCAGAAAACAAATTAGCCAAAAATGTAAAAAAAAAATTGGTTTTTACATCTTTTTTGGGGGGAATTTCATATAAAAAAATGTTAAAAATATTGTTATTTTTTCAAAATAAACGCTCTTTTTTTGTTTATAGCGCAAAAAGTAAAAATCGCACAGGTGATCAAATACCACCAAAAGAAAGCTCTGTTTGTGGGAAAAAAAGGACATCAATTTTGTTTGGGTACGGCGTCGCACGACCGCGCAATTGTCAGTTAAAGTCGCACAGCGCCGAATCGCAAAAAGTGGCCTGGACGTAAGACAGCAAAATACTCCGGTGGTAAAGTGGTTAATGACCAGCCCATTTTTTGTGATACGGCACTGCGTTACTTTAACTGATCATTGCGCGGCCGTGCGACCCAATTAAAATTGTTGTCCTTTTTTACCCCACAAGTAGAGCTTTCTTTTTGGTGGTATTTGATCACCTCTGTGGTTTTTATTTTTTTGCGCTTTAAACAGAGAGCAACAATTTTGAAAAAAAAAAAAAACAATTTCTTTTTTTACTTTTTGCTATAAAACATATCCAATAAAAAAATGCAAATAAAATAAAAACAAATTTAATTTCTTCATCAATTTAGGACAACATGTATTCTGCTAAATTTTTGATAAAAAAAAAAAATCCCAATAAGCGTATATTGATTGGTTTGTGCAAAAGTTATCGCGTCTACAAACTATGGAATATTTTTATGCAATTTTTATTTGTTTTTTTTTTACTAGTAATGGCGGCGAACGGCAATTTTTTTTTAATCAAAAGAAAGGTTTGAGAGAACACACAATAATACATGTTATGGTCCGCACAGTCAAAATATCAGTGCAATACTTATAAAGAAATACAGCTCACAGCCAATGGTAAAAATTCAACAACAGCAGGTCGGAGACCACCTCAGACAGGCGAAGGGGAAAAGAAAAACAACTGAAAGTGGACAGATTCCCTCTTGATTGGCAGGTCATGACCACGGATAATTCCAGTATTTAAAGTAACAACCGTGGGGGCCATACCCGGAGAACTCAGCCACACTCCCCATACTTTAAAGAACTTAGCAGTAGAACCCCGGTGCTGATAGATAGATTTCTCCATGCGGAGAGTGGTGCCCAGTTGTTCTAACCACATCTTGTAGGTCGGGGGGTCCCGGGCCACCCAATGATGAAGAATGAGTAGACGAGCCAGAAACAAGGCCCGCCCCGCTGCTTCTCGTAAATATTTATCCTCCAATATATGCTCTAAAATACCTAAGAGGCATTGTCTGGGATCCTGAGGAATCCCCAATCCCAGGACTCTATTAATAGTGGAAAGCACCCCGACCAATATCTTGGAAGGCTGCGCCGTCTTCCCCAGTCTTCCTGCCGCGGGTCATGGCGGCCCCCCGAACGGAGCATATAAGGTATCAGGTGAGTCAGGGGGATCTCCTGAGCAAGGATCAAGTGGTTGTGGATCGATATCCAGCCGGGGAAAGGATCGTATCACAGGATCAGGTGCGGGAGCTCCATGAGATGGATCCTCTCACATGTCTCGCTCGGCCACGCCCCCCGGCAATTTTTAGTGGGACTACGACATTGCGGCAGACAAATCGGACACCTAAGTGAAACTTTTTTGGGGATCAGTGACATTATTACAGTGATCAGTGTTAAAAATATGCACAGTCACTGTACTAATGACACTGGCAGGGAAGGGATTAACATCAAAGGCGATCAAAGGGTTAAATGTGTCCCTAAGGGGGTGCTTTCTAACTGTGTGTGTGTGTGTGTGTGTGTGGGGGGGGGGTTGCTCTGACTGGATGAAGACAGATATCCGCGTTCCTGCTTAGCATAAACACAAGATCTCTTTCTTCTCCCCGGTCAGAAGGCCGATCTGCCTTGTTTACTTAGGCAGACCACAGTTCTGCCTCTCTCGGGAATTGCAGATGGCCGGCAAACATTTGGTCTGCCCGACCCCCCGACCAGCTCCCCCTCTGTCCAATCATCATGTGATTGTGCCTCTGGTAGCTCGTCAGCGCCACCTAGTGGCTATTGCATGAAATGACGTACAGGTAAGTGATTTAGCGCAATAGAGCCACTTTGACGCAGTCAAATTAGGAAGGTGGCAAGTGGTTATGAAAAGCTCACAGTGTGCAGTGAAATCAGAGCATGAAACTTCAGTACAGAAGAGTCGATACAACTGTGTGAGACTGAAGGTCAGATTTTAGCTTACCTTCTATCTTCAGCCGCTGAGCTATGTCTGGCCTTTCAATGAATCTTTGCAGAAGTTCAGGAAACACTCTGAAAAGAGTACTAGACTCCACTCCATTGTACCTGAGCACATCAAGGGCACTAGAGGAAGAGGAAATCCAACAAGGTTACAAAAAATTCCAATCTATATTATCACCCAGATCTGATAACAAACTCATAAAAGTGAAAACGTAACCTCTTTATGATCTCCTAACATATATGTGCGGGGGCAAAAGACTGAACTTTAGTGTCCACACGCTGTACATGTGCATCGCGGGGCAGGCGATGTGTCTGCGCTGAGAGTGCGCTAACTGCACGCTTCCAGCACATAGACTGTGAGAGGCAGCACTTGGTCCCCACTAATGATCAGCAGCTGGCGGGACCGACTCCCAAACATAGGACCACTGCAACAGCCAATCCTAGTGGTCACTTGATCGGCTGACAGTTCCGGCCTCCCAGCTTTTAGTGCCGGTTCACATTTGTGCGATCACAGAGATCGCATGTAATTCGGAGCGCACTGCTCCTAAAATCACATGCGATCTCTGTGCGGTGCAAATTCAGCCATACAGTTTGTATGGCTGACTTCGCACCGCAATCGCACTAGAAGACGCACAGGACCCTTTTTTTTGGTCCGCAGCAGAATCGGATCGCATGGTGGTTCACACAAGTGCGATCCGATTCTGTGCGAACTTTAAGATCGCACTGCGATATGCAATCTGATCTGGGGGTGTCGTTAACTTCTAATTGACACCCCCAGCGTATCGCATATGGCAGTGTGAACTGCCAGTGGTGCGGATGCGATGCGGGAACACGCTGTATATTCGCAGAGTTCCCGCATCACACAAATGTGAACCGGCACTAGAGCTGCATGATTCTGGCCAAAATGAGAATCACGATTTTTTAGCTTGGAATAAAGATCACGATTCTCTGTGTAACAAAAAAAAATTGGGATAACTTTACTGTTACGTTTTTTTTTTATTCATTAAAGTTTATTAATTGCGTTTGAAAGACTGCTGCGCAAATACAGTGTGACATAAAATATTACAACAATCGCCATTTTATTCTGTAGGGTCTCTGCTAAAAAAAATATATAAAATGTTTGGGGGTTCTAAGTACTTTTCTAGCAAAAAAAAATGATTTTAACTTGCAAGCAACAAGTGTCAGAGAAAGGTCTAGTCTTTAAGAGGTTAAACTTCCTTTCTCCCTGGCAGAGGGAAGGAAAAGGTACAATGTAATCATTTTGTTTATAGTTACTGGGAGACTTAATGCTGATAGGCGTTTGCGGGAGGAAAGATACAATGTAATCATTTTGTTTATAGTTACTGGGAGTTTTCCACAGCTGTTTTCTCTGCTCCCTCAGCTATGCAAAGAATCGAGAATATGTCAGGTTTAGATCGTCAGGGGGGGTGAATCGAGATCGCGATTTTCATACGATTAATCGTGCAGCTCTAACCGGCACTGACACTTTTTAAAAGGGACACCACGGGGGGTAGAAAGGAGCAGCTCCAGGAAAGAAGTAAAACAAAATAAATAGAGAGGCGACGAGAGTGTAGTGACAAATAAATGACATGGGGTCAATTCAATAAGAGATAAATACTGCATGAATTTTTGAGTTAAAATAATGGTATTTATCTATCTCAATTTACTAAAAAACCTGCGCTATTTAACCACTTCTGGACAGGAAGGATTTGCCCCTTAATTACCAGGCCATTTTTTGCGATCCGGCACTGCGTTATTTTAACAAAAAATTGCGCGGTCGTGCGATGCTGTACTGAAGTAAAATTGATGTTCTTTTTTTCCCACAAATAGAGATTTCTTTTGGTGGTATTTGATCACCTCTGAGATTTTTATTTTTTGCGCTATAAACCAAAAAGGAGCGACAATTCTGAAAATAAATAAATAAATAAATATTTTTCACTTTCTCTATATAACATTCACAAAAAAATCAAATCAAAATATCAAATTTTTTCATCATTTTAGGCCAATTTGTTTTCTGCTACATATTTTTGGTTAAAAAAAATCCCAATAAGCGTATTTTGATTGGTTTGCGCAAAAGCTATCATGTCTACAAACTAGGGGAAAGATGTCATTTTTATTTTTTATTTTTACTAGTAATGGCGGCGATCTGCGATTTTTAGTGGGACTGCGACATTGCGGCGGACAGATCGGACCCCTAACTGACATTTTTTACACTTTTGGGGGGGACCAGTGACATTACTACAGTAATCAGTGCTAAAAATATGCATTGTTACTGTAATAATGACACTGGCAGGAAAGGGGCTAACCTAGGGGTGATCAAAGGATTAAATGTGAGCCTGGGGGAGTGTTTACTAACTGTGGGGGGAGGGGCTTGTGAAACGACCATAGGGACCTGTGATCTAATATAGAAGGATCACAGGCGCTCTGTGATCAGTCCAGAGAGAGGAACGGTCAGCTGTGTTTACACCAGCTAACCTTCCTTCTCTCTGAAGGTCAACGGGGGTGCTACGATGATCAGAATCTGCCCAGCAAGGACCACTCCAAAGGAAACCTTACTGATTTGTATAGGTGAGTATTGTCAACCTGTGGAGGGTGAGTGAATATAATGACAGAGGGTCAGACGAGGTAGAATACAGGTGTCTCTGCCAGAGGCTGCCTTGTCCCAACACGAGCAGACAGATATTATACTCTATGATACTCCAGTCAGTGGCTTGACACCTGTATTCTACCTCATCTGACCCTCTGTCATTATATTCACTTACCCTCCACAGGTTAACAAAACTCACCTATACAAATCAGTAAGGTTTCCTTTGGAGTGGTACTTGCTGGGCAGATTCTGATCATCCTAGCACCCCCGTTGACCTTCAGTGCAGCTACTCTCCTTACTTTTTTCTATATTTGCCCTTGATGGGTTTTATTGGAACGGGGCATTCCTCTCCTACCGGTAACTTTTTTACCGTTTTATCGGCAGTTCATTCCAATCTCCTATGAAGACTCTGAGGGCACATTGAGTGTTTGGAACTCTGGCTGACCCATGAAGAAGGGTGCAATACCCGAAACGCGTAGGGTCATTTTCCAGGTTAACTCCACCATGTGTACCCGAGTGTCTTCAATGTTGACTGGTATATGAACTGTCATTGCATGCAACTTTTAACAAGCCCTTGTCTATGTACAATTGCGTTATATATAGTTTTGTATGTTCTCTTTTTTTGTTTCTTTTTTGTATAATAAAGTTGATGATTTTATTGTGACATTCAGTGTCTAGTGGCATTTATAGTCCCACACCCTTGGGGATTTTTTTTGTACACATATTTATCGGGATGATGGCCACTAGCACCGGGTACTAGGTGTTGGGATCATATTCTCCAAGTGACACTGAAGCAATCTTACCCTCAAGGCCGGCTAAAGCTGATGCCAAATCATCCTTGGTGACGTAGGCTGAGACAGAAGCACTAGAAGTGGCTACTATGCCTGACAACCGTAATGGCTCAGATTGGCCAGTCGCTCCTAGCCTCTCAGGGGAGGTTAACACAGAAGATGCACAGATAGGATCTTCCAATCCTGATGGGGGCACATTTGTGCCGATTCCCGCTGTCCCCCCCCCCCACTCCTTTTCTGGAAGGACTTTGCTCCAGACAAGAAAACTTGAGGTACTTACTTTAGTGCAGTCAAAGACTGTACCAAGCTGTAACAGCGTATCACACACAACACAGTTATCCCAAAGTCACAGAACCTGTAATCCGTGCCTGTAAACATCCCCCCAAAGTGACTCACGCACCCAGCTGCAGCTGCTCGGTGTCCCATCCAGCTTCTGATAGAAGCTCACGCCGTCTGGAACACTTCCTCAAATGCCGCCCCTTACTGCGCATGTGCGGCGTGCTACGCCATGTAAACACTCGTGCATGTAAATAGGCTGAATCTGCGCGCGTGATCTCTCGCCGCAGGGATGGCCACCGAAGGTGCTCCCTGAAACTGAGCCACAGAGGGTAAGCGGATGCGCGGGCGGGATGTACAAAGTCCCGCTGCCTGCCAAGCATCAGGGGGGTTGAGAGCAGAAGAATGTAAGGCATCCAAGGTACGCAGGCCACAGCTGAATACACATACTGCCTCTAGTGGAGACATAAAACATGGCACCCGGTATCTGTTCAATTAGAACAGTGCATCATATTTAAAGTGAACTTACCATTCCCGATGCAGGATTCTGCCAATAAATAGAATCCAATCTTCATCCATCACGGTGGGTTCTGTCACTTGTTGACCTTCAAGGACCGGGTTCCCCCTAATTATTGGGGTCACTCCCTTGGACCTGTAGAGCACCCTGCCAGAACGCCTTTGGAGTTAGTCTTACCAAGGCTCTGGATCCCAGGGTCCAGTGCCCAAGAGGGTCACATTACAGGCGATACCTCCTTTCCCTTTACGGAGGCTCAGGTACCATCCTTAGTCTTCCACTTTTGGATGGCTCTGATTACCAATCCCCTTGGATCCAGAGATCTTAAC
Source organism: Pelophylax lessonae (assembly GCF_965119305.1). Lineage (NCBI taxonomy): Eukaryota > Metazoa > Chordata > Amphibia > Anura > Ranidae > Pelophylax > Pelophylax lessonae. The sequence goes on from NC_138773.1 coordinate 42,276,249, forward strand.
CGGGACTGTAGCATAATCTTTTTCTTTAAAAATATGGAGAGCTTCTCCAACCATGACCATCACCTCTAACACACTGGTGAATAAGGAACTTCCTGTATGGGAGGGGTTATATAGAGGGGGACTTCCTGTCTTTTTGGTTCCCAGTGTCTATTCACCTATAGGTGGTGTAAAAACCCAAACAGTCATTTTATGGCTGCTCTGTGTCCCGTGATGTACGATAAAAAAAAAAAAAAAAATATAGGGATGGTCCAGAGAGTCAGACAGAGGAGGAAAGTGATAGAGGATACTTGACATCCTCCAACCAGGAAATGAAGTGGGCTCTATCTGACTTGCTGCAGCTTCTAATGCACATTCTGAGGAGCTCACAGTAAGAAAGCACTGAACCCCAAAAATATCTCATCAGATCTGGGCATCCCCCCCTACCTGACATTCACTAACCACATATATAGTTACAGATAGCAATACCAGGGTTGGGGGTTACCTGAGCATGCTGGCGCGATTGTTGCTGATTTGCGCCTCTGGGACGAGTTGCAGCCATTTCTGGGGTGCGAATTGTATGGAACGTAGTACATTCAGGCCCTCCTCCAGTGTTTCTTTGGTCCCTCGTGTCCGATCGTACCGCTCCTGAGACACACAGCCCGCTTCCTCGTATCCTGAAAGTTTGACCAGAAAAATACAGTAACGCACTGCGCAAAGGAGGGCGGACCAATGTAAAATGACAGCGTTTCTGGTGGGTCGGGAACATGCATGATTATGCACAGCACATACACTATATTGTCAAAAGTATTGGGACACCTGCCTTTAGACGCACATTAACTTTAATGGCATCCCAGTCTTAGTCCCTAGAGTTCAATATTGAGTTGGCCCACCCTTTGCAGCTATAACAGCTTCAACTCTTCTGGGAAGGCTGTCCACAAGGTTTAGGTGTGAGTCTATGGGAAGGTTTGACCATTCTTCCAGAAGCGCATTTATGAGGTCAGGCACTGATGTTGGACGAGAAGGCTTGGCTTGTAGTCTCCGCTCTAATTCAAAACAAAGGTCCTATCCTATCGGGTTGAGATCAGGACTCTGTGCAGGCCAGTCAAGTTCCTTCACCCCAGACTCGCTCATCCATGTCTTTATGGAGCTTGCTTTGTGCACTGGTGCGCAGTCATGTTGGAACAGGAAGGGGCCATCCCCAAACTGTTCCCACAAAGTTGGGAACATGAAATTGTCCAAAATGTCTTGGTTTGCTGAAGCCTTAAGAGTTCCTTTCACTGGAACTAAGGGGCCAAGCCGAACCCATGAAAAACAACCCCGACATCATAACCCCGAAGTTCCCGTGTTCTCCTGATCATAAGCACAGACCAAGCACTCTCTCAACATAGAAAGCTCTGCCGCCCATGGATGCATAGGTGAAGCGTGTGGGCATTAAAACCCATTTGCTTATGCATTACGTGGGCGGCTAGCTGTTAATTTTTTCTTTTTTTTGCAGACCCAGCTTTCCATGACTTCATGGCTATGCCTCACCAACTCCGCTGATTCTTGCCACTGAAAAACAGGGATCAGCCCTAATCATCTGCATAAATGAGGTCTCACAATGCAGGACTGATGGCCCTGCATTGTACATGGTGACCTCACAAAATTGACTGCCAGCTGGGGCAAGGGTAAGTCTGTGGGAGGAAGGAATAAGGTCATTAAAGTGCTTTTTTGGTACTGGTGGAGCATGGAAGGTATTGTATTGGTGGAGCATGGAGGGGGGAACCTGTGGGAGAGAGGGATAAGGTAATTAAAGTGCTTTTCATTGGTACTGGTGGGGCATGGAAGGTATTGGGATTGGTTGGGCATGGGACGAGGAACCTGTGGGAGAGAGGGAAAAGGTGATTAAAGATCTTTTTATTAGAACTGGTGGGGCATGGAAGGTATTGGTGCAGCATGGAAGAGGGAACCTTTGGGAGAGAGGGATAAGGTCATTAAAGTGCTTTTTATTGGTACTGGTGTGGCATGGAAGGTATAGGTATTGATGGGGCATGAAAGTGGGAACTTGCAGGAGAGAGGGATGAGGTCATTAAAGTGCTTTTTATTGGTACTGGTGTGGCATGGAAGGTATAGGTATTGATGGGGCATGAAAGTGGGAACTTGCAGGAGAGAGTGATGAGGTCATTAAAGTGCTTTTTATTAGTACTGGTGGGGCATGGAAGGTATTGGTGGGGCATAAAAGGGGGAACCTGTGGGAGAGAGGGATAAGGTAATTAAAGTGCTTTTTATTGGTACTGGTGTGGCATGGAATATTTTGGGATTGGTGGTGCATGGGAGAAGGAACCTGTGGGAGAGATGGAAAAGGTAGTTAAATATCATTTTATTAGTACTGGTGGGGCATGGAAGGTATTGATTGATGCAGCATGGAAGAGGGAACCTTTGGGAGAGAGGGATAAGGTCATTAAAGTGCTTTTTATTAGTACTGGTGGGGCATGGAAGGTTTAGGTATTGGTGGAGCATGAAAGGGGGAACCTGTGGGAGAGAGGGATGAGGTCATTAAAGTGTTTTTTATTGGTACTGGTGGGGAATGAAAGGTATTGGTATTGGTGGTGCATGAAAGGGGGAACCTGTAGGGTAGAGGGATAAGGTAGTTAAAGTGCTCTTTATTGGTACCCTAGGTAAAACAAGTATTTAACCCTTGCATTGTAGCCCCATTGTAAGGGTATTTTTCTAATTTCCTCAGAGTTTAGGGAGAAGTCTGTGCCCTGCAATGACAGTTATAATATGCCAAGGGCCAATATTTGCCACGCACACACACATATACTTTGATTTAACACTGAATTTTTCAAAACATTCCAGGCCCTCACCTCTAAGTGTAAGTCGTGTGTCGGCGTTGTCCGGTCGCAGAGACATGCGGAACTCTGCCCTGCTGGTGAACATGCGGTACGGCTCCCGGGTTCCTTGTGTGGTCAGGTCATCGATGAGGACACCAATGTATCCTTCTGTACGGCTAACCGTGAACGCTAGCTGACCTTTCACCTTAAGAGCGGCATTTATTCCAGCTATGATCCCCTGGCAAGGCAAACATAACATCAAATCACAAAAAGGTAATATTTTATCTCAGTCAAGCAAGGGAGGTTCACATATCCGGTGCCATTCATCCAAACCACACAACAATTTCAGTGGCTGGACAGAGAGGAGGACCTGATGGGAGCTGAGCTCTAGAACAGTAATAATAGACATTGCATAAGCCTGTAATTATTATTTGGGGAACCCATACACGCCATAACAGGGAGCCTTTGTTCAGCGCTGTCCCTAGTGTCATGTTAGAGGAATTGCAGCACTGAGACATACAAAGCAAGGAATAAAGCAATTACCCCACAGCTCATTACAGGTACAGTGACCCTTTATTGGATCTCAGAGATCAGCCATATATAACAATTATCTTCATGTAAGAAAAATGTTTCCCAGGTTCTTCCTTTCAACTGTAAACCTGCCCCAGACATGCAACTTTATGTTCTAGATTTAAAGCTGAAGTTTATTGTGCCTACATTTTGCCTTCCCTAGTTTAATTCCCCCCCCCCTCGCCAACGTGCTAAAGACATCCTTAAGTAAAACCTTTCCAGTTTTCATTACATACCTAATTTAAATTCAGTGATGTCATCACTGGGTCTCTGAGCTTCTCTATGCAATGCAGTCAGTGGCTGGTGGGAGGGGCCAGATGGGTGCTGTAAATAGCTTGCTGAAAACATCACAGCCCCCTGCTCAGTACTCCTCCCAAGATCCTCCAGCCCTGATGGAAGTAGTGGGCTGGCTCTTGGGAGGAGTTATGCAAATATTAAAATGCTTTGATATGTGTTTGTAAGGGAGATTATGCAAGGGAGATTATGGTGCTGGGAGGGGCTTCCTGAAACAGCGAACCACCCTAGGTAATGCCCACATGTGATGCTGCGCCTCCATTACTGAAAAAACTAAAAGCCAATAAATAAAAGGGGTGGGGCATGGATAGTATGGCTGGGGAGAAAAGGGCTATATGAAACTGGGTGCCCTCCAGCCAGGAAATGAGGCAGGCTCTATCTGACTTGCTGCAGCTTCTACTGCACATTGTGAGGAGCTCACAGTGTGCAGTGAAACCAGAGTAAGCCATTTCAGTCCAGGAGGGGAGCCTGTACAACTGTGCAACACTAAGGGGAAGAATGGAGGTCAGATTTAAGTGAAGGATGCTGAATTTCCACTGTTGGTTGTTCAGCATAAATGCAAAAAAATTGTCCCTACCTAGCTTTGCATGAGACACGTTCAATTGCTTGTACAGTTTTCTATATTTTGTTATGCTTAGTATACAGTTTACGTTATAAACAGAAATATAGGGAGACTGATCTGGGGGCGTTCTAATAAAAGTATGATAATGTGGATATTCTTTACTCTATGGCACATGTGTCAAACACAAGGCCCAGGGCCAAATGTGGCCCTCCAGGCCATTTCATGTGGCCCTCGCAGCACTTCTCCAGGAGAGCTCTGGTCCTCCAGACCCTGCACTTTCTGCCCAGCTTCTTTCTAGCAGAAGCACAAGGTAAGAGGGGTGCACTGTATTGTAGGGGAACTCTTGACTTCTGGTGATGCGGGGGGGTCTGGACATCTGATGTAATGGGAGGTGAGGTGCTCTGGACATCTAGTCTTAAAGAGACAACAGCCCTTTGAGGGCAACCATAATGCTGATTAAGAATAGACCGATATGGTTTTTCTCAGGGCCGATACCGATATTTTGGTCACAACGTATCAGTATTGGCCGATATTTTGTACATTTAAAGTTTTGAAAATAAAAAGAGAATTTTTGACACAAATCTGGTAATGAACATGTTAATTTTTGTTTATGCTTAATGGCTGGCTTGCTGGCACCCTGTGGTGGGTGGCTGGCTGGCACCCTGTGGTCGGTGGATGGCTGGTATAGGGGCTGTGGGTGGCTGGCTGGTACAGAGCCTGTGGCTGGATGGTACAGGACCTGTGGGTGGCTGGCTGTCTGGCACCCTGGCTGTGGGTGGCTGGCTGTCTGGCACCCTGTGGTGGGTGGCTGGCACCCTGTGGCGGGTGGGTGGCTGGCACAGGGGCTGTGGCTGGCTGGTACAGGGCCTGTGGCTGGATGGTACAGGACCTGTGGGTGGCTGTCTGGCACCCTGTCTGTGGGTGGCTGGCTGTCTGGCACCCTGTCTGTGGGTGGCTGGCTGTCTGGCACCCTGTGGTGGGTGGCTGGCACCCTGTGGTGGGTGGGTGGCTGGCACAGGGGCTGTGGCTGACTGGCTGGTACAGGGCCTGTGGGTGGCTGGCTGGTACAGGGCCTGTGGGTGGCTGGCTGGCTGGCTGGTACAGGGCCTGTGGGTGGCTGGCTGGCTGGGTCGCTGGTACAATGCTTGTGGCTGGCTTGCTTGTACAGGGCCTGTGGATGTGGGTGGCTGGCTAGCACCAGGCTGCTGTGGGTGGGTGTATGGCTGTGAAACTAGTCCCGACTCCAGACGAGGCTGTCCAAGGTGAGGGAGGCGGCCTAAGAAGGCAGAATGACGTCACAAAAATATTGGCAATATCAGCCAGTTCTGGGGCCGATACCGATATATTGGGGAAAGTGCATATCGGCCACTGATATATCAGCCTTGCCAATAATAGGTCTTTCCCTAATGCTGATACCACCCGAAAATGTGTTTGACACCCCTGCTCTATAGAGATAAAAAGAAATCGTTCCTAGATTATTGCTAGTATTTTGCCATCTAGTGGTGGAAATACACATTACATGTTAGCTTTTATAAAACCCTTTGTATACTGTAGGAGAAATATTCATGATAACAGTTACACTAACACTGTATCAGGCATTTTATTTTGTCAACTTGATTTCAGAATAATAACGGATGCATCTCTTGGGTACCTGAGCTGCAGCCTCCTCATATCCCGTAGTGCCGTTGATCTGTCCAGCCAGGAAAAGTCCCTGTACTAGAAATGACTCCAGTGAGGATCGGAGCTGTCTGGGGTCCATGAAGTCATACTGCACCCCATAACCTGCAAATGCAATACAACGCTTACAGCATTCAGAATAAAGGATAGACCTTGCGTATATTAAACATTTCAGATAGCCTGATGGTTGCTGAAAGTAAAACTTGCCAATTTACTCAACATTAAATAGCCAGAAATTACCCAGCTGAAGTAGAACTCCAGTTCCTAAATTCGCTTGGGGTCTTTTGTAGCTCTGCATCCAATTCAAGGACACAGGATGAGAGAACAATGGCATGGGGGGGGGCAATAACAAGACTTACAGCTATCAGCAACATAAACCACTTGCCACCCAAACCAATTCTGACATCTCTCTCCTACAAGTAAAAATTATCTTTTTTTTTTTTTTCTGCTAGAAAATTACTCAGAACCACCAAACATAGCAGAGACCCTAGGGAATAAAATGGCGGTCGTTGCAATTTTTCAAACGCGACTTTTTGAGGGGGGGGGAACACTCATGAATTAAAAAACAAAAACACAATATGTACCCCAATTTTTCTGTACAATGTAAAGGTGGTGTTACGCTGAGCAAATAGATACCCAACATGTCACACTCGTGGAATGGCACCGAACTTCAGTACTTAAAAATCTCCATAATCGACGCTTTAAAATTTGGGGTTAAAGAGGAGGTCTAGTGCTAAAATGATTGCTCTCACTCTAACAATCACAGCGATACCTCATGTGTGGTTCGAATGCTGTTTACATACGTGGGCGCCACCTACGTTTGCTTCCACATGCAAGCATAAGGGGTAGGGGGGCGCTTTACATTTTTTATTTTTTTTTATTGTTTTATTTACACTTATTTATTTATTTTTTTTATCACTTTTATTCCTATTAGAGCCCATTCAGACTGGCGCGATCCGACTTTGGGGGGGCGACCTGTGAAGTCACGGTGCACAGCGTGCAGTGCGACTTCGGCGCGACTTGCAGAGACTTCATATAATTGCAAGTCGCCTCCAGGTCGCCCCAAAGTAGTACAGGACCCTTTTTCTAAGTCGGAGCGACTTGTGTCACTCCTATTAGAATGGGTCCTGTACTACTCAATGGCGAGCGACCGACTTGGTCGCCTGACAAGTCGCGCTAGTGTGAATGGACTCTTACAAGGAATGTAAACATCCCTTCTAATAGGGCATGACAGGTCCGGTTTACAGAGCAATCTGGGGTCTATAAGTCTCCAAATCTCCGCTCTGTGTGCGGAGACGGAGCTGTCAGATTCCCCGCTGTTCTCTATGGGGAGATCGGACCACCTGTCCATTCTCATCCGATCCGCCAGACGGATGGAAAATAGGGTTTCCATCCATCCGGATTTCACAGACAGGATCGGAAGCGGATAGCAGCGGAGATGATATAGATATATATATAGATAGTTCCCTCCTGATACAGATAGGACAGCATGTCATCGGAGAGAATGCAGCATGCCTTAAGTATTCTTTTTACATGTTATACCGGAATGCAACGATCTTTCCTAACGCTTTGAACAAGCGGCTGTCAGTGCCATCTGCATACAAGGTCTGATTCGCCTGAGAGCAGCGTAGTAGTATCTGGTATCCATATCCATCAGAGGCCGTCAATACCAACTGGATATAGAGACACACTCGTTTGAGAGGAGTATAACAACGCATGTTATCTCTATCCATCTGGTAAGAAGCCCAGCGGGCCACTTTGAACGCACGGTGGGGATCACCATTGTTTGTTTTTAGAGCACTGGGATCGTTTAATTTTGCTAAGGAGAGCACTTACTTTATTCCGTCCGGTAAGGAGGAATTCCAACAGGTGGAGGGAATTCAAGTCACCATTTGTTTTCAACACCATCTGTCACTTATCACATCACTGAAGATTGTCTAATATCGACACGTTGGGGTCTTGGGACTTTTTTCTTTATACAATATTGTATATTGTACACATTGCACCATATTCTTTGTTTGATTTTTGAAGGTGTATATTTATTGGTTGCAAATTATTGCACAGTTATCTAGATATAGCGCACCACTTCAGTACACATTTAATTACATTTTTTCTGGGAGCAGCATATCACTGATCAGCGCACTTTTCTTTCACACATATATATAGATACGTTATAGATAGGAGATGTCTCCGCTGACATCCGCTGCCCCATAGGGATGCATGTAGCATCCGATCCGGTCCGCCTGAAAAACTGACAGGCGGATCTGGTCGGATCGTTCGTGTGAAAGGGTCCTTACTCTTTCTAAAAAGAAAAAAAGAGCTTTGCATTTGGTTCTACGCTAAGTAAGACTTGGCAAATATATCTGGTCATACCTGGTTTACTAGGTGATATCAGGATTAAAAAAAAAAAGAGAGAGAGAGAGACTTTGGTTGAACCAAGGACTCTAACCACATCCACTGACCTGGGCGAAGCATGTGAACATTTTCCAGCCCAGGAATCTCCTTCAGAAGCCTTTCCTGGGCCTCAGCTGGCATGGTCACAGACAGTCCCTGAGGGTAAATCACCTCTGAATCCGCCCCCTCCGGCTCCAGCCACACCTGATGCCTCCTACCTGGAAACCGCAAGATCTTTGACTCAATGGAAGGGCAGTACCTAGAAGAGGGTAAGTCTAAAAATCAGCCAATAGTCACAAAGATACGCAATAGGGTCATGTGATTAGTACAGGCCAGACTTCTACCTGGGGCCCATGCTGGTCTCCTTGACGTGACTGTTCAGGTGTAAATTCTCTCGAATGATCTGCTCCACTGCAGGAGTTGTGTAGGTCAGATGACACGGAACTTGGTCTTCAGGCTAGAGAGAACAAGCTAAATTAATGAGAGTCATCCAGTGGGCTCAGCAAGTCATGGAAGACCAAAAAACAACGGTGTATAAATCACACAACCAGATTTTACCTATAACAAAGATCTCTTGAGTGGGCTGAGCATTTATATCTCTAGTGTCTCACCTTGATCCAGACGCTGTCATTCATGAAGCTGAAGGGCACAGGTGGGTTATCTGCATCATGCCTTGCCAGAGCACTAAAGTCTATTGACTCCTTTAAGATGCGAGGTGGTGTTCCAGTCTTCAGCCGACCGATGGTAAAACCCAGGCGTTCCAGAGTATGAGCGAGACCAACCGCAGGCTCCTCTCCCCAGCGACCAGCAGGAATATTTTCCAGGCCAATCCTCACTGTTCCTCTAAGGAAGGTGCCATTTGTCAACACCACGCTGCTCGCCAATATCCTGCTTCCATCAGCTAGAGAGACAAAGCGTGGTCTGAAGGTTATTAATGCTTTTTAAAGGTTTTGGGTACTTTTGTAATAAATCCGTTTTCTACACCTTTCCAGTGCTCTGTACTGGCTGAGCTGAGTAGTAGCCACACCCCTCAGCACAAGTGTCCCAGACAGATTTGTATTTTAGAGGATGGCAGCATGTGTTAACAGATCAGTTACTGAGTGCTGATTAGTGTACAGTGAGACACCCTGCACAACTGCTGTAGCAGGAGGTGGAGGTAAGATTATGAAATTTAAAGCCATTATTATAATGTGCATATGGAAAGGGGGGGGGGGGAATGGCCTGGCGTCAGAGAATGGCTCCCTGATCCTCCAGCACCCGCTAAAATGAGGACTTTGCATCGCTAATAAGCAGAGACTAGACCAACAACGATGGGCAAGGGAGACAGGAGCAATTCGGCAACCAGGTCCCGCTCACCCCAGGGCGGCGAGACCCAGCTGAGCTGCAACTTCCCCTCAATCTTCAGGTCCCAGCAGCGGGACACACAGCTCTCCACACAGGCCCCTGCCCACAGCATGCGCTCTGCTAGCTGCAGCCCCAATCATGACAGGCACAACCAGCCCACACACCAGCAACCAGTCATGCACAACCTCTGTGCTTGGGGGATCTGCAAGCTATAGCCCAGGACATAAAAAACACCCTGTCAGCTGCCATTAATAAAACACAGGCGGGGGCTGATCCCCAGAGTCCAAGGGACTAAATGGAAATCACCCCACCTATTAAAAGGATGGGATTTTTTAAGGGTGTGGATTGTGCAATGGTGAGAATTCATTAATAGGAAAAGAAGAAAATATAAATAAAATAATTATTATACATCATTCATTAAAACCATGGTAAGACATTAGTTACATATATGTTATAACCACTGATCATATCTGCCAGGAGGAAAGCTTCCGGCCAATAGATGTAGATGGCCTGTTGATAATCACAACCAAGACAACATGGGGCTGAGGCGTTTCGCTGAGCTAATGTTCAAAAGTGCTTCCTCAGAGACCCTTTAAATCCTTGGCAGACACAAATATAAAGCAAAGGATGCCTTCAAAGGCTAGGATGTAAGGTTCCCTATAGGCATGCCAAAGACATCCGGCGGTAGCAGCTTAAGAGGAATCCCCAGCAACAAATACCGGGGTGCTGAGTCCTAGAATTCCAGGAAAGAACCCAATGGTTCAACCATAAGGGGAACCGCCACTATGGAGACCAGACGAGGTGATGGCAAAATCTTAGTCTAGTAGGTCTCCTGTAGCCCCAATAATGTCATCTCCAAGACGGAGAACGGCTTTTTCTATATTTTCTTCTTTTCCTGTTAATGAATGCTCACCATTGCACAATCCACACCCTTAAAAATCCCATCCTTTTAATAGGTGGGGTGATTTCCATTCAATCCGGTGGACTCTGGGATCAGCCCCCGCCTGTGTTTTATTAGTGTTCTCTGTTTCTGTGATGCGGGTGTGGCTGAGTACCCTCAATGCCTAATTGATTTTCTGTCTACCCTGTCAGCTGCCATAGCTGACCCCTGATTCAGCATACAGTCTGTGGCTACACGACTGGAGGGAGTGGAAGCTGCTACAAGCAGGCAAGAGACTGCCATTACAAGATGCACAGGCACCTGGAAGATCTAGATAATAGGGGACGCAGGCACAACATAGGAGTGAGAGGGTTCACTGAAACTGTTGAACCTGGTACCCTTCACCATTGCATAAAGGCTATAGTCAAGGAGCTGCTAGACAGACCTCATGACTCCCCTATTGATATGCAAAGCATGCAAAGGGCCTTACGACCCAGGGAAAGAAACTCTGACCCTCCACGCGACGTCATCTGCTGCCTTGTGAGCTTTCCCCTGAAAGAAGATAGCCTTAAGCGTGCCAGAAAAAGACGCCAGGTTCTGCACAAGAGAGCCGAAATCAAGCTCTTTCAAGATTTATCACCCATCACCCTACAGCACCTGCAAGATCTTTGCCCTCTCCTAGACCTTCTCCACTCACTGAAAATTTCCTACAGGTGCAAATGATGTGCATGTGACTATAAATCAATTTTTGTGGCCTGAGTTGACTTTATTTATTTTTTGCATCTGCAGTCTGTGCCTGCTCTGTGCAATGGTTTTGCACAGAGCAGCCTTGATCCTCCTCTTCACAGGTTGGGTCCAGCCAGCCCTCCTGGATCCTCCTCTTCTCCCAGTGCCCTCATAGCAAGCCCGCTTGCTATGAGGGCACTTGTGCATGCTTGCTGCTGTGCCCCGCTCTGTAAATCCATAAAACACAGAACAGGCCCCAACCTCCCTGCTCCCTCCTCACTGGCTGTGATGGCTCCCTCTGCCATCTCTCTCAGCCAATGAGGAGGCAGAGATCAAGGAGAGCAGCTACTGCTATGGATATTGTTGGATCATGATCGGGCTCAGGTATTAGGAGGGGCTGCAGGGGGAACTGCATACTGAAGGTTTTTTACCCTCATGCATAGCATGCATGAAAGTAAAACAACTTTCAGCCTTTAGAACCACTTAATTGAGGTGGGTGGAACACTAACTATTATTAAGAAAGAGATGATGCACTATATTATAAGCTCTTATGGGCAAAGCTCCCCTAACCCTCTTGTGTTGTATTCTAACTCTATTTTCTTGCTTTATACTGTGTAGTGCTACACAAACTGCTAGTACTAGATGAATGAATAATAATAATATAATGTTATTTCTGCTGCAGTAGTGGAGGAAATTAGCATTTTTTTAAAGCATTTATTTATTTATTTCTAAGTTTTGCAGAAAATTACCAAATACCGGAAGAACACAGAACCCTGCGTCCAGAGCACATAGATCAAATGGGTCTGGCAGCGCACAAGTAATATAAAAAACAGAACAGTAATTACACAAACACACGCGCGCGCGCTCTCCCCATCATCCCCTACACTGCAAATTTGAAGATAAAAATATCCTGGACATATACGGGAGCTCGGAGGCCCCATTCACACTTGCAAATCATTTGCGATTATCCGTGGGAGACTCAGTGAGTATCCCTGCGAATAGGTCCGGGTGTTAAGCTCCATTCAAAGCAATATGAACTCATCAGTGCCCGCAGATATTCCCACCATCTGCATGTAATTTCTCACGCGTGATTACCTGCAGGTGATAGGCCCAAGTTGATGATTACCTGTGAACAGCAGCGAATAGCTGGGAATGCTGCCAGTCTCCCATGCCTTTAATTCGAACATTGCACCAACACCTATTCGCAGGGATCCCCGCGCATTATCCCACGGGTAATTGTAAACACTCCCCCCCACAATCGAAAGTGTAAATAGGGCCTAAGGGCTCATTTACACATGGAGTCCGTCGGACGGACTCCGTTTTTTTCAGCGGGGGATCGATCCGTCGATCCCCCGCTGAGCAGGAGGATGACAGCTGTTCTCTGTGCTGTGTGCGGAGACACAGCTGTCAGGTCCCCATGCATCTCTATGGGGGAATCAGATGGGAACGGACCGTGGACAGATGGAAAATAGGGTTTCCATCCGTCCAGATTTGACGGATCGGATGTCAGCAGACATGTCTCCGCTGACATCCGATGTCCCATAGAGATGCATGGGGTGACCATTCAGATCCGCCAAAAAAACTAACAGGCGGATCCGAACGGTCCGCCTGTGTGAAAGGGGCCTAAATCATGAAGCTCAGGTAAAGTGGTCCTTTACCCTCCTCCCCTCATTATCTATTTTTTTAACCCCTAGTTGCAGGTCCTGCACAGGAAACATACGCACCCATCCACCAGATCCAGCAGTGTCCTGTGGAAATCCTCCTCCTTTCAGTACCGCACCGCCATGTTCATTTGTGACATCGGGCTATGCTGGGTTCAGCGGGGGGGCTCTCTCAATGACTCAATGCTAAGCCTGCTAATGTCTCCTGGGATATGTGGAATGTGTGGGTACGGGGAAAAATCAAGAGAGCAGCCTAAAAACATCAAAATTACGAGGCTTATATACCAATGCCAGAAGCCTGGCCAACAAGATGGGAGAGCTGGAGCTGCTGATGTTTGAGGAGGACTTAGATTTTGTGGGGATAACTGAGACTTGGTTTGACAGCTCTCATGACTGGATGGCGTCCATTCAGGGGTATTCCCTTTATCGCAGAGATAGAGAGGGTAAAAAAGGGGGAGGGGTATGTTTGTATATTAAGAACAGTATACAGGTAAATATGAGGGATGATATTAATAATGGAGCTATGGACGAAGCAGAATCCCTATGGGTAGAGCTTCAAAGGAAAGGCACGGTGGGGAAGGTAATATTGGGCGTATGCTATAGGCCCCCAAACCAGAGGGAGGAGGGTGAGGTGGACCTCATGTTACAGATAGGATTGGCAGCAAGGATGGGAAATGTCATTATAATGGGGGACTTTAATTATCCTGATATAGACTGGGCAGAAGGAACCGCGCATTCAGCCAAGGCTCGGCAGTTCCTAAATGTTTTGCAGGACAATTTCATGGGTCAGATGGTGAATGCACCGACAAGAAACAATGCGGTACTTGACCTACTGATTACCAACAATACAGACCTGCTCACGGATATAGAAATACGGGACAACTTAGGGAACAGTGACCATAGGTCAATTGGTTTCAGTATTAATTACAGTAATAGGAAACACAAGGGTAATATAAGGACACTGAATTTCAAAAGAGCCAATTTCCCTAAACTGCGCTCGCTGCTAGAAAATATCAATTGGGATAGAACCCTGGGAACAAAGAACACGGAGGAAAAATGGGAGTGCTTCAAGAGCATACTTAACAAGGGGGTGGACCAGTGCATTCCACAGGGAAATAAATTTAAAAGAGCAAAACTAAACCCTGGGTGGCTAAACTCCAACATAAAAATGTATATTAGAGCTAAAGAAAAGGCCTTCAAAAAATACAAGACTGAGGGGTCATTGGCAGCATTTAAGCATTACAAAGAGTGTAATAAGAAATGTAAAGATGAAATCAGGGCGGCTAAAATAGAACACGAGAGACATATAGCGGAGGAGAGTAAAAAGAACCCCAAGAAATTCTTTAAGTATATAAACAGTAAGAAAGCGAGGCCAGAACACATTGGCCCCATAAAAGATGATAAAGGAAAAATGGCCACTGAGGACAGAGAAAAGGCGGAAGTGTTAAATAATTTCTTTTCTTCAGTCTTCACAAAGGAATCGGGGGGCTACACGAACCCCGCTTGTAAGGCCGAACTAAATAATACACCTCAGGAAGTGCCGCCATGGCTAACAGAGGATAGACTTAGAGCTAAACTAGAGAAACTTAACATAAATAAATCCCCGGGACCGGATGGCTTGCACCCAAGGGTTCTAAATGAGCTCAGTCAGGTGATTGCCAGACCATTATTCTTGATCTTTAAGGATAGTTTACAGACGGGTATGGTGCCAGCTGATTGGAAAAAAGCCAACGTGGTACCAATATTTAAAAAGGGGCCGAGATATATCCCGGGTAACTATAGGCCGGTCAGCCTAACATCTGTAGTCTGCAAAATTTTGGAGGGGATGATAAGGGACCACATACAAGACTTTAGTAATGAAAACGGTATTATAAGTAGTAATCAGCATGGATTCATGAAAAATCGTTCATGCCAAACCAATCTATTAACCTTCTACGATGAAGTGAGCTGCCACTTAGATAAAGGTAAGCCTGTGGATGTGGTGTATCTGGACTTTGCAAAGGCCTTTGACACCGTTCCCCACAAACGCTTACTGTACAAACTAAGGAAGGTAGGTATGGACCATAAGGTGAGTACCTGGATAGAGAACTGGCTCCAGGGGAGAGTACAGAGGGTGGTGATTAATGGGGAGTACTCGGATTGGGCGGGTGTGGAAAGTGGGGTCCCCCAGGGTTCTGTCCTGGGACCAATCCTGTTTAATTTATTCATAAATGATCTAGAGGAGGGGATATCTAGTACAATCTCAGTATTTGCAGATGATACTAAATTAGGCATGCCAATATCTTCTATGCAGGATGTGGAAATCTTGCAAGCAGACCTGAACAAAATAACGGGGTGGGCAACTACATGGCAGATGAGATTTAATGTAGAAAAATGTAAAGTAATGCACTTGGGGGCCAGAAACCAGAAAGCAAGCTACTCACTAGGGGGGGAACCTCTGGGTGAGTCTAGGATGGAAAGGGACCTGGGGGTACTGGTAGACAACAGGCTTGGAAGTGGCATGCAATGCCAAGCCGCTGCAAGCAAAGCCAACAGAATACTGGGTTGTATAGAAAAGGGGATTCACTCCAGAAATAAAGAGATTATTCTTCCACTCTACAAGACTCTGGTCCGGCCACATCTGGAGTATGCTGTCCAGTTCTGGGCACCGGTCCTCAGGAAGGATGTGCTGGAACTGGAGAAAGTCCAGAGAAGGGCAACAAAAATAATTAGGGGAATGGAGGACATCGGCTATGAGGAAAGACTACATGCACTGAACCTATTCTCTCTGGAGAAGAGACGCTTGAGGGGGGATATGATATCAATGTACAAATACTGTACTGGCGACCCTAGCATAAGGAACAAACTATTTAGAGTAAGGGAATACAATAAGACACGTGGCCACTCACTAAAACTAGAGGAAAGGCGGTTTAACCTTAAAGTGCGTAAGGGGTTCTTCACTGTAAGAGCGGTAAGGATGTGGAATTCTCTTCCGCAAGCAGTCGTATCAGCGGGGAGCATTGATAGTTTCAAAAAACTATTGGATGGACACCTTAAAGACCACAACATACAGGGGTATACAATGTACGGTTAAAAGCAAACACACACACATAGGTTGAACTGGATGGACTTGTGTCTTTTTTCAGCCTCACTAACTATGTAACTATGTAACTATGTAACTATGTAACTATGTATCCTAGGAGGCACAGCGGACAAAATGCATGTTTTTCAACTAGGCAAATGGAAGGCCGGGGGGGGGGGGGGGGGTGTAGGCTAGAAGAGTTTTCACCCAAAAAAGGTCAATAAAAAAATCCTATTTCAACAGTGGAGGGGAGTTGGGGTGCAGAAGCAGAAAGATGAGAGAGAAGGTGAAGATCCGCCTTAAAGATAGTGTCATGCTGAATAATTTTTAAGAAGAGAGAAAGTATCTTACCTAGCATGACCCCACTGACTTGACACTTTCCAGGACGAGAAGGATCTGGTGGATCCAAAATCAAATCTTCTACAGATCCTTCTCTTACGGTGAGGCCAGGAGTGTTCAGAATCTCTTTCTAGACAAAAAACAGAAAGTGTTGAAAGTTTTAATTAAAAACAGTTGGATAAATCTATACACAAGCTAAAGCAGCCTTTTTCACCCTGGGGTGCCTTGAGGTTTCTTGAGGGGTGCCTAGGCAAAATGCCTTAAAATTGCCCCAAAATTGTATACAAGGCAGTGGGTGGATGAAACCTGAATTTTACTTACACAAAGCCACAGGTTTTCATAGTACACCATTACAACATTCTAGCTGCCAGCGTCCTAACGACCAATGACATCATCAGTTGATATAGAGGATGTCAGTTGCCTGCATAGCATCAATTTTTGACCCTCCCCGGCCTCCCTCTATCAGCTTTGGGGTCACATTAGCTGAGTGATGGAGAAAAACTGAGGGAGAAGAGAAACATTGGAATACTAGACACTCGGACGAGAATATTTGTACGAAAATTCTTTGTATAATCGATGAATGGACGAATGTTGTTCGAAAAATGTCACTTGCTTTTAACATTCGATTGTAAAATGAATGTCATTTCTGAACGAAATCACTTAGCACAGCACAATTACTCCTTGTTATGGTTTGTGGAATAGGTAGGTGAAGGTAGATGACATTATACCTGCATGTTTTGTTTGTACATCTTCCTGTCGATTTGTGCTCGCAGTCCCCACACTGCTGGACCTTTGGCGCGGTTTAAGACCTTGTAGTGGATTCCCGATTTATCGCAGATCCTCCCACAGACTCCATCCAGGGCGTCCACTTCCCTCATTAGGTGACCCTTACCGATTCCACCAAACGACGGATTACAGGACATCTGACCTAGACAGGTAGAAATAAATAAACCATTGTTAGAGACAGAGCGTTTCATGTATTGACCCCGACTGAGCGTTCCGTATAAGAAATGGCCACTTTATGGATTTTATGGAAACCTTTAAGGTTTCCATCGCTAGATTCCTTCAGGAGATGTCAGTTTCCTGGTTGCAATGCTGACCCTTTGAATTAAAGAAATAAAAGTCTCCCCCCCAAACCTCCTGCCTCACCAGCACCTACACATTCACAATTTAAAGCGGTTGTAACTTGTGGCTGTTTGTAATGTGTTTTTTTTTTTTTTTTTATACTAGCACATTATAAAAAAATACTCACCCTGGAACAAAGCCCTTCAGCGCTGTGCTGTCACCTCGGAGACAGCTGACATGTTCCCGTCTTTCTTCTGGGTTCTCATGTTGAGAACTATGCTATGTGTTTGGCTGAAGCCACGATGACGTCGGATCTTCAGAGTGCATGCGCCGGTGACGTAACTGGCTACATTTAGGGTAAATATATCCTAAATGGTGCACATTTAGGAGATATTCATTTTACCTACAGGTAAGCCTTATTATAGGCTTACCTGTAGGTGAAAATGACTAAGCAGGCTTTTTAGAGGCAATGAAGGATCACCATCATGTGATCCTTCGTTGCCTCTATTTGGTAGGTAAAATAGTTGTAAAGGCATTCTCTGCATTAAAGTGTTTGTTAAGCTACTGTTTTATGTTCAGATAATCCTGTGTGTTTCGTTATGCTATGTGCCCCAGTCTCTGCGTTTTATAAAAAAAAAAAAAAAAATGCTGTTCTTTACCCGATTTCTAGGAGCTCATATCAGCACTCACGTGACTGGCCGCCTCTCTCCTCTCCTAATCAGACAGCTACAGCGGGAGGGGCTGAGAATCCCCTGCTGACGTCAGTCAGGGTGAGAGGAGAGAGGCGGCCGGTCACGTGAGCGCCGATATATGCTCTGAAATCAGGTAAAGAACAACATATTTTTTTTTTTTATAAAACACAGAGACTGGAGCACATAGCATAACAAAACACACATGAATATATGAAAGAATAAAAGTAATTTCAGCAGCAGGAAGGAAAGAGGTGGGCACTGTCACGAGCTGACAGACCGGGAGGGGAGGGGGAGAGAAAGACAGAGGAGGACAGAGGAGAGCTGCAGATGACGGAGGCACGTTAACTGACCACAGTGTCAGGGCTCAGCAGCCATGATAAACCGTGGTCAGTGTACAGGGGGAGGGGAGAACAAGGCAGGATCAGCCAATTTTCAGGGGATTCAAGGAGCCAAATTACACAGCACAAGCACTGTGCTGTATAACATGCTTTAAAGAAACAGAATCTATTTTTTTTTGGGGGGGGGGGGGCTTTAAGGTAGAAAACCTTCTGTGCTCCGCTCTCCCCCCCCCCACCTTATACTTACCCAAGCCCGATCTCGATCCAGCTCTGTGCTAAAGAGCAATGACATATTGAGTTCAGATATGTAGTCTGTGCAGGGATCATATCAGGAACTCAAGTGAAGTGCCCTCTATCCTTACCTATGGTTTCCACCTTGTGTGTGATGAGCAGTGTCTTGGCACCGGTCCGTGCTGCCGCTGCAGCAGCCTCTGTGCCTGCATGTCCTCCTCCAACCACCACCACATTGTAGCATTGGGCGTTCTCCTCATTAATGGTGGAGGATACTGTGCGTCTGAGAAGCCGGGGAACAGAATATCGAACTCCATGGAAGAGGATCCACTGCAGGAAAAAAGCAGAAGTCACTTCTCAGATCAATGCACACAAGTAAATCACACTCTATAACCAAATGACTCCCTAAGACCATCCTGACCATGGTACCCCCTTATGGTAAAGAATTCTTCATTTACTCTTTTGTCCAGCAGAAAATGCTAATGAAGGCTGGCTGAACATGTGACCACAAGCAAATGGCTAGAGGATTGACAGATATAAAAATCTAAAAAAAAATAAATAAAAGAAGGAGGACAGGAGAAAAAAGCTAATTTTCCTTTACTATTAAAGGAAAATAGGGGGATTCCGGTTTCTGCTGTCACTTCTTCCGGCTGCTTTGGTCTAGAGAAGAAGCTAATACAGCATGATCTGCGTTCCATTACCTTAAAGCGGAACTCCAGAAATTCATCTCCTTTGTAAAACGTGAAGGTACACTATGAGTTGGTTCCAGCAAGGTGCATGACATCGCCTGGACCTCTGTTATTTAAATCTGACAGGTTTATTGCACTCTCAGAAGACAGCTATTGCTGTAATTTCGGGAGCCTGACCCTGAACCATCTGGTCTCTTGGCATCTCCAACAGCAGAGTCGCTGCAGCTGCTATGCCTGCCCCTTCCCTTCCCCTGCACAGAGAAAGAGATGTACACCGCTCAGGCAGTTGGAACTTCACAGCCAGCCATGGGTGCAGGACCTCAGATTGCCACTGGAAACAGGATACAAGAGAAATGGCCGCACACCAAGCAATGGCTCGCGATGAAAGGCTTTATTGAACAAGGATGCAAGGTACAGCAAAATGGATGGTAGACATGTTATATACGACTCACAGCATGCTTGTTCACTACCTAGTGAACAATCACGCTGCGAGTCGTGTGAAACATGTCTACCATCCATTTTGCTGTACCTTGCATAGTTGTTCAATAAAGCCTTTCATCGCGAGCCATCGCTTGGTGTGCGGCCATTTCTCTTGTATCCTCCCCTTCCCCTACCCAATCACCAAAGCCTTTGTATTATGTGAACTCGTTCACATAATACAAAGGCTTCTGTGAATGGGCAGCAGAGAGGATGGGAAGGTATAGTTTCTGTATGTGATTTTCTCCTCTCTGTCAAAGCCATGAGTATATCAGTGTATGCTCAGGCAGAGCCATAAACCTGTCAGATATAAATTATAGAGATAAGTCCTGGAGGGGTCATGCACTCCTTGGACTTTATTCATAGCGTGCCTTCATTTTTTAGAAAGTGGCTGAATTTCTGGAAGTCAGCTTTAAGTGGAGTGCAGGGGAGACATCAGGGGTCTTATAGACACTTGATGTCTCAATAAAGGGAACCTGTCACAGCAAAAGGTTATCAAATGGGGCTATTAGTTTCCCCTTGTGTTAACAATGAACTTAAAGTGGTTCTAAAGGCTGCAGTTTTTTTACCTTCATGCATTCTATGCATGAAAGTAAAAAAACTTCTGTATCCAGCTCCCCCCAAAGCCCCCACTTATACCGGAGCCCATCCCGATCCAGTGCTGTGCATGAGAGCAGCAGCTCTCTGTGCCTCCTCACAGGGCAGATCCATAGCAGCAGCAGACATTGCCCCCGCTGTCAAACAAACTCTGTGACAGGGTAGAGGGGGTAGGGCTGGGCACCGGTTTCTGTGTCTATGGATGCAGGCAGTGGGGCTGGCAAGCAAGCCTGCACTAGTGCCCCTATAAGGAGAGGCTTCCTATTACAGCACTGGATAAAGAGGAGGACCCAGAAGCACTAACGGGGTACCCAAGAAGAGGGGGGCTGCTGTGTTCAATACCAGAGCAGGTAAGTATAACATGTTTTTTATTTTGTAAAAAAAAAAAAAATATATATATATATACACACTTTTAGAAACACTTTAAAATATAACTGAAGTTAAAACTTTTTTCGTTTCGGATGAAGTGGAGAGGGATTAGCACCCCTGTCAGGTTTTTATTGCTGTCAGTGCCCCCCTTGTGGGATTCGCCCTCTCTAATTGTCCAGTTTACTGTTATCACTGAGAGTGAAAGAAGATCCCAAATTTTGAATTGTCACCAGAACAGGAATAGAGAGGAAATATTCCAATAGGGACACTAGTTCTGGTGACAACCAGGTATTCCCTCACACACTAGTGGGGTACACACTTGTAGGAAATCTGCCGAAAATTCCCGTCCGAGGTAAAATCGTACGATTTGCGGCTAGTGTGTACACAACTTTCAGCAGCCGATGACGACATTTTCAACGAAAAAAAAAAACGGAGGGACAAACACCAAAATTTTTATCGTCCGTCCCCAGACGACCAATTTTCGTTTAATGTGTATGCAGGACCGCGCATGATCTGAAGTTGCTGACGACCCAGAAGTCTAGGAACAAATGTCCCAAAAAAAAAATAAATAAATCGGACGAGAAATTTCGTGAACATGTATGTACTGTCAACTAAAGACGATAATGACCGCTGAGCACGAGAGAGAAATCGGAGGATATTTCATCCAATTTTTGTCAAGTGTGTACGGGCCTTTAGTTAGCAGGGATTTCCTCTCACTTCCTGTTTAGGCTATAGGACAGATAGCAATGATATTCTCCCTGTAATGGGACACAGATGGGCAAAAAAACCTGACAGAGGTTATAACCCTCATTAAACTATCCAAATGAAAAAGCAAAAGTTTTGAGTTTAGTTCTACGCAAATTTTTTTTTTTTTTGTTATTTCCTGACATTACATCAGGGAACTAATTGAGAGTGATGGAAAATTTCCTTGTTGCATCTGGAGCCATTAGAGGAGATTTAAAGCGATACAGACTGCTTGATCATGACGCTCTGGTGAGTGTGTTATCTTTATGGTGGAGGGAAGATCACATGTTGAGTTTGTGGATTTATGGCATGAAAAGTACCATTGAAGGCTATCAAAAGGATTTATGGACACTTTTTTTTAATTGATTCATACAATTTGTCTTTGGAGGGCATTGTATTTTTGTATGGACACATAAGGCATTTAGGTATATCATCTATGAATATTGTATATTTTTGATTTAGTATAATAACAGCACTGCTTCTTTTATCAATATATTGGTTATGCATAGAGGGTTTGCACTAGGGATGCACCGAAATGAAAATTCTGGGCCGAATCCGAAAATGCAGGATGCCCTTGGCCGAAAACCGAAACCGAAAATGACTTTTTTCCCCCAAATGATTTTAAAATAGATAGAACAGGGGCATACACCAAAAACAGGCAGCGACGTACACCTGTCGCTGCCACCCTGTCACAGTATACAGTGCCTTGCGAAAGTATTCGACCCCCTTGAACTTTGCAACCTTTTGCCACATTTCAGGCTTCAAACATAAAGATATAAAACTGTAATTTTTTGTGAAGAATCAACAAGTGGGACACAATCATGAAGTGGATCGAAATTTATTGGATATTTCAAACTTTAACAAATAAAAAACTGAAAAATTGGGTGTGCAAAATTATTCAGCCCCTTTACTTTCAGTGCAGCAAACTCTCTGCAGAAGTTCAGTGAGGATCTCTGAATGATCCAATGTTGACCTAAATGACTAATGATGATAAATAGAATCCACCTGTGTGTAATCAAGTCTCCGTATAAATGCACCTGCACTGTGATAGTCTCAGAGGTCCGTTTAAAGCGCAGAGAGCATCATGAAGAACAAGGAACACACCAGGCAGGTCCGAGATGCTGTTGTGGAGAAGTTTAAAGCCGGATTTGGATACAAAAAGATTTCCCAAGCTTTAAACATCCCAAGGAGCACTGTGCAAGCGATAATATTGAAATGGAAGGAGTATCAGACCACTGCAAATCTACGAAGACCTGGCCGTCCCTCTAAACTTTCAGCTCATACAAGGAGAAGACTGATCAGAGATGCAGCCAAGAGGCCCATGATCACTCTGGATGAACTGCAGAGATCTACAGCTGAGGTGGGAGACTCTGTCCATAGGACAACAATCAGTCGTATACTGCACAAATCTGGCCTTTATGGAAGAGTGGTAAGAAGAAAGCCATTTCTTAAAGATATCCATAAAAAGTGTTGTTTAAAGTTTGCCACAAGCCACCTGGGAGACACCAAACATGTGGAAGAAGGTGCTCTGGTCAGATGAAAGCAAAATCAAACTTTTTGGCAACAATGCAAAACGTTATGTTTGGCGTAAAAGCAACACAGCTCATCACCCTGAACACACCATCCCCACTGTCAAACATGGTGGTGGCAGCATCATGGTTTGGGCCTGCTTTTCTTCAGCAGGGACAGGGAAGATGGTTAAAATTGATGGGAAGATGGATGGAGCCAAATACAGGACCATTCTGGAAGAAAACCTGGAGTCTGCAAAAGACCTGAGACTGGGACGGAGATTTGTCTTCCAACAAGACAATGATCCAAAACATAAAGAAAAATCTACAATGGAATGGTTCACAAATAAACATATCCAGGTGTAAGAATGGCCAAGTCAAAGTCCAGACCTGAATCCAAGCGAGAATCTGTGGAAAGAACTGAAAACTGATGTTCACAAACGCTCTCCATCCAACCTCACTTAGCTTGAGCTGTTTTGTAAGGAGGAATGGGCAAAAACTTCAGTCTCTCGATGTGCAAAACTGATAGAGACATACCCCAAGCGACTTACAGCTGTAATCGCAGCAAAAGGTGGCGCTACAAAGTATTAACTTAAGGGGTCTGAATAATTTTGCACGCCCAATTTTTCAGTTTTTTATTTGTTAAAAAAGTTTGAAATATCCAATAAATTTCGTTCCACTTCATGATTGTGTCCCACTTGTTGTTGATTCTTCACAAAAAATTACAGTTTTATATCTTTATGTTTGAAGCCCGAAATGTGGCAAAAGGTCAAAAAGTTCAAGGGGGCCGAATACTTTCGCAAGGCACTGTATGTACTGTGATGGGTTGGCAAGTGGTTAATTTAATTACCAATGGTATTAGTATTATGCATCATGAGGGGGTTAATGTATTGCTACTGCTGGTCACTGATGCATTAATGACCGACCAGTATCAGTGTTAATTAACACTGGTTGCACTAATGCAGCACAAAGGGGTTAATTAACTGCCACTGGTCGGTCATTAATGCATCAGTGACCAGCAGTGGCAATACATTAACCCCCTCATGCTACATAATACAAATACCATTGGTAACCTCGCCTCAGCGTCCCTCCCCATCCCAATGATGCAATCTCCTTACTCTCAGCTCCTCCTGTGTCCTTCCTTTCAAAAGACCCACCTCTGGCCGGCAGCCCGCCTCCCGGTGATGTCACTACTACTACGATGTGCATGAATGAACTAACACACCGGCGAGCGAGCGGGCGGCCGCTAATAGCTATAATTAAGTGAGCGCTTCACTTCCGTGTCAGAGGAGGGGAAGTGAAGCGCTCACATAGTTATAGCTATTATCGGCCCCTCGCCCGCCAGCGGGGACAACGTGGCCTTCGTTTGCAGGTAAGTGTCACATAATGTGCTAGTATGCAATGTTTACTTCCTTTTTAAGACCCCTTTCACACGATCGGACCAATCAGGTCTGCCCAGCCGTTTTTCAGGTGGACCTGATCAGGCCACCCATTCCACACAATGGGGAGGTGGATGTAAGTGGACACCTGCCTGGCATCCGATCCAACAAGATCCGCTGAAAACAGACGAATGGCGATACGTTCGCCATCCATCCAGTGAGTCGCATTGGATGAAAATGGACAGGCTGTCTGTTTTCATCTGATCCCCCCATAGAGGAGAGCGGGACTCTGACAGGTCCATCTCTGCAAAGTGAGTGGAGTGGGACCCATCATCCACCTGCTCAATAGGGATCAACAGAGCAATCCCAGCTGAGCAAGCGGAGTCCATGAAAAGGGTCCAACTCTAAACTGCTGAACTGCAAAGGCTTTTCCTGGTAACTCCATGGCACCATACACAATGCTTGGTTACTCTGCCCACAACCAACCCACAGGACCACTTTAACTCTATGAAAGAAAAAGCTCCTCTCCACTATTTTGGAGCGCCTTACTGCCTCACTTCTGCCTCCCATTGGAAGGTAGAGGAATTACAGTAGAAAAAAGCGACGATCTGAAGTCGCACGATTTCAAAGCCACACAATTTTAAAACCGCATTTCAGTGCGACTTGAAATACATCTGTGAGGCTTCATGCACAGATGTCTACTGAAGTCTCACCCGAAATCGCCAAAAGTAGAGCAGGAACCACTTTTGCAAACCGGTACAGCGCTCGCGAAGTCAGCGTCACACTGATTGGACCGGTGTCATTGCCGGAAATAGGCTACAACTAGTCATGGGATTTTGACCTGTCAAATTGAATAACAAATCGCTCCAATGTGAAGGAGGGCTTAGAAAGTTTAGGGTAGTTTGCCATCATTTTATGGGCATTCACAATATAAGGCTTGGCATGTTGGGTATCTATTTACTCGGTAAAACCTCATCCTTCGTATTATAGCAAATGTTGGGTAATATATTGTGTGACTGTGCACTAATATTAATGTTTGTGTATTTTTTTTTTTTAATGAAAATTTGCACTTGAGAAAGCAATGCAATTGTATTGTGTGGTGTAAATGTGGCTCTGGCAGCAAAAGGGTTAAAAAATAAAGGGGAAACAAAAAGTAAACACTGTAATGTAATGTAACCATACATCACACCTCCCCCACACACATATTATATATTCAGTACAAGGTGTCCCCTTTCCTTGTCAGATATGTTATTGTTGTCACCAATACAAGGATCCCTTTATAATTCCATTGTAGACCCAAAACCTTTCCCTGTTCCCTACAATGATTTCCCCCAAGTGTCACCTTCCCTGTGTCCCCCTGAATTCCCATCCTTACCTTCCCCCCATGCTCTGCTATGGACGCAGCCATCTTGATGACCTCATAACTTACCATAGAGGTGAGAGGGAGAGAAGGGAAGAAGGGCTCTCTGTAGCCCTCTGCTGGCCTGGAGGAATGCAGCTGTTCATCCTCTGTAGCCCTGTCCTCACTATGCCTGTTGTCATATGAAGCTGTACAGAAGAATGAATATACCAGTATGGGGGAGAAATGCTTCACAGAATTCTTCCAGAACTTCCAATTGTGGGTTTATGTTTACAATCTAGATGAGGAAACTGAATTCAAATATAAGGAGAACCAGCAGGAAAAGTCCAACTCTAATGTCTGTATATACACTATGTACGGACACAAGTATATACACTATGTACGGACACTAGTATATACACTATGTACAGACACAAGTATATACACTATGTACGGACACTAGTATATACACTATGTACAGACACTAGTATATACACTATGTACGGACACTAGTATATACACTATGTACAGACACTAGTATATACACTATGTACAGACACAAGTATATACACTATGTACAGACACTAGTATATACACTATGTACGGACACTAGTATATACACTATGTACGGACACTAGTATATACACTATGTACGGACACTAGTATATACACTATGTACAGACACAAGTATATACACTATGTACAGACACTAGTATATACACTATGTACGGACACAAGTATATACACTATGTACAGACACTAGTATATACACTATGTACGGACACTAGTATATACACTATGTACGGACACAAGTATATACACTATGTACGGACACTAGTATATACACTATGTACAGACACAAGTATATACACTATGTACGGACACTAGTATATACACTATGTACAGGACACTAGTATATACACTATGTACGGACACTAGTATATACACTATGTACAGGACACTAGTATATACACTATGTACAGACACTAGTATATACACTATGTACAGACACAAGTATATACACTATGTACGGACACTAGTATATACACTATGTACAGGACACTAGTATATACACTATGTACGGACACTAGTATATACACTATGTACAGGACACTAGTATATACACTATGTACAGACACAAGTATATACACTATGTACGGACACAAGTATATACACTATGTACAGACACTAGTATATACACTATGTACAGGACACTAGTATATACACTATGTACAGACACTAGTATATACACTATGTACAGACACTAGTATATACACTATGTACAGGACACTAGTATATACACTATGTACAGACACTAGTATATACACTATGTACAGACACTGGTATATACACTATGTACGGACACTAGTATATACACTATGTACAGACACTAGTATATACACTATGTACAGACACAAGTATATACACTATGTACAGACACAAGTATATACACTATGTACGGACACTAGTATATACACTATGTACAGACACAAGTATATACACTATGTACAGACACTAGTATATACACTATGTACAGACACTAGTATATACACTATGTACAGGACACTAGTATATACACTATGTACGGACACTGGTATATACACTATGTACAGACACTAGTATATACACTATGTACAGGACACTAGTATATACACTATGTACAGACACTAGTATATACACTATGTACAGGACACTAGTATATACACTATGTGCAGGACACTGGTATATATACTATGTACGGGACACTAGTATGTACACTATGGGCGTGCAAAATTATTCAGCCCCCTTAACTTAATACTTTGTAGCGCCACCTTTTGCTGCGATTACAGCTGTAAGTCGCTTGGGGTATGTCTCTATCAGTTTTGCACATCGAGAGACTGAAATTTTTGCCCATTCCTCCTTGCAAAACAGATCGAGCTCAGTGAGGTTGGATGGAGAGCGTTTGTGAACAGCGGTTTTCAGTTCTTTCCACAGATTCTCGATTGGATTCAGGTCTGGACTTTGACTTGGCCATTCTAACACCTGGATATGTTTATTTGTGAACCATTCCATTGTAGATTTTGCTTTATGTTTTGGATCATTGTCTTGTTGGAAGACAAATCTCTGTCCCAGTCTCAGGTCTTTTGCAGACTCCATCAGGTTTTCTTCCAGAATGGTCCTGTATTTGGCTCCATCCATCTTCCCATCAATTTTAACCATCTTCCCTGTCCCTGCTGAAGAAAAGCAGCCCCAAACCATGATTCTGCCACCACCATGTTTGACAGTGTGGATGGTGTGTTCAGGGTGATGAGCTGTGTTGCTTTTACGCCAAACATAACGTTTTGCATTGTTGCCAAAAAGTTCGATTTTGGTTTCTGACCAGAGCACCTTCTTCCACATGTTTGGTGTCTCCCAGGTGGCTTGTGGCAAACTTTAAATGACACTTTTTATGGATATCTTTAAGAAATGGCTTTCTTCTTGCCACTCTTCCATAAAGGCCAGATTTGTGCAGTATACGACTGATTGTTGTCCTATGGACAGAGTCTCCCACCTCAGCTGTAGATCTCTGCAGTTCATCCAGAGTGATCATGGGCCTCTTGGCTGCATCTCTGATCAGTCTTCTCCTTGTATGAGCTGAAAGTTTAGAGGGACGGCCAGGTCTTCGTAGATTTGCAGTGGTCTGATACTCCTTCCATTTCAATATTATCGCTTGCACAGTGCTCCTTGGGATGTTTAAAGCTTGGGAAATCTTTTTGTATCCAAATCCGGCTTTAAACTTCTCCACAACAGTATCTCGGACCTGCCTGGTGTGTTCCTTGTTCTTCATGATGCTCTCTGCGCTTTAAACGGACCTCTGAGACTATCACAGTGCAGGTGCATTTATACGGAGACTTAATTACACACAGGTGGATTCTATTTATCATCATTAGTCATTTAGGTCAACATTGGATCATTCAGAGATCCTCACTGAACTTCTGGAGAGAGTTTGCTGCACTGAAAGTAAAGGGGCTAAATAATTTTGCACGCCCAATTTTTCAGTTTTTTATTTGTTAAAAAAGTTTGAAATATCCAATAAATGTCGTTCCACTTCATGATTGTGTCCCACTTGTTGTTGATTCTTCACAAAAAATTACAGTTTTATATCTTTATGTTTGAAATGTGGCAAAAGGTCGAAAAGTTCAAGGGGGCCGAATACTTTCGCAATGCACTGTATATACACTATGTACGGACACTCGTATGTACAGGGCACTAATATATACACTTTGTATGGGACACTAGTATATACACTATGTACAGGGCACTAGTATATACACTACGTACGGGACGCTAATATATACACTATGTACGGGACACTAGTATATACACTATGTACAGGACACTAGTATATACACTATGTAGTTATTTGAAAAAAATAAGCAAAATACAATTTCAATTGTTTATATTGTCAGTTTTCAAAGCGCCCTCTTACATTGGGTGTCCCCATCAGAGTCCTCCCTTATTTTGTGTGCCCATCACAGTGTCCTCTACATCTGTTGTCCCCATCAGAGATCCCCTGTACATCATGTGTCCCCATCAGAGTGCCCCCTTACATTAGGTGTCCTCATCAGGGCACCCTCTTACATCAGGTATCCCCATCACAAGGCCCCTTACATCGGGTTTCCCCATCAGGGTTCCCCCTTACATTAAATGTCCCCATCAAAATGCCCCCTTACATCGGATTTCCCCATCTGAGTGCCCCCTTACATCAGACGTCCTCATCAGAATGCCCCTTTATATTAAATTTCCCCATAACATTTCTCCTTTACATCAGGTGTCTCCATTACAATCCCCCTTACACCAGGTGTCCCTCTACTTCAGATGCTCCCATCACATCACCCCCTTACATATGGTATGCCCTATACAGTGCCCCCTTACATCAGATTCCTCCATCAGAGTGACCCCACCATACTGCCCCCTTACATCAGATGTCTCCCTCATAGTGATCCCACCATACTGCCCCCTTACATCAGGTGTCATTATCAGAGTAACCCCAACACACTGCCCCCTTACATCAGGTGTCTCCATTAGGGTGACCCCACCACACTGCCCCCTTACATCAGGTGTTTCCATTAGGGTGACCCCAACACACTGCCCCCTTATATCAGGTGTCTCCATCAGAGTGACCCCAACACACTGCCCACTTACATCAGGTGTCTCTATCAGAGTGGCCCCACTACACTGCCCCCTTACATCAGGCATCTCTATCAGAGTGACCCCAACACACCCTTACATCAGGTGTCTCCATTAGGGTGACCCCAACACACTGCCTCCTTACATCAGGTGTCTCCATCAGAGTGACCCCAACACACTGTCCCCTTACATCATGTGTTTCCATCAGAGTGACCCCACCACACTGTCCCCTTAAATCAGGTGTCTCTATTAGGGTGACCCCACCACACTGCCCCCTTACATCAGGTGTCTCCATTAGGGTGACCCCACCACACTGCCCCCTTAAATCAGGTGTCTTCTTCAGAGTAACCCTACCACACTGCCCCCTTACATCAGGTGTCTCCATCAGAGTAACCCCAACACACTGCCCCCTTACATCATGTGTTTCCATCAGAGTGACCCCACCACACTGTCCCCTTAAATCAGGTGTCTCTATTAGGGTGACCCCACCACACTGCCCCCTTACATCAGGTGTCTCCATTAGGGTGACCCCACCACACTGCCCCCTTACATCAGGTGTCTCCATCAGAGTGACCCCAACATACTGTCCACTTACATAAGGTGACTCTATCAGAGTGGCCCCACCACACTGTCCCCTTACATCAGGTGTCTCCATCAGAGAGACCCCAACACACTGCCCCCTTACATCAGGTGTCTCCATCAGAGTGACCCCACCACACTGTCCCCTTACATCAGGTGTCTCCATCAGAGTGACCCCACCACACTGTCCCCTTACATCAGGTGTCTCCATCAGAGTGACCCCACCACACTGTCCCCTTACATCAGGTGTCTCCATCAGAGAGACCCCAACACACTGCCCCCTTAAATCAGGTGTCTTCTTCAGAGTAACCCTACCACACTGCCCCCTTACATCAGGTGTCTCCATCAGAGTAACCCCAACACACTGCCCCCTTACATCGGGTGTCTTCATCAGAGTGACTCAACCACACTGTCCCCTTACATCAGGTGTCTCTATCAGAGAGACCCCAACACACTGCCCCCTTAAATCAGGTGTCTTCTTCAGAGTAACCCTACCACACTGCCCCCTTACATCAGGCGTCCCCATCAGAGATTCCTTTGTACAAAATGGGTCCCCATCAGAGTTTCCCTTTACAACAGGTGTTCTCATCACATTTCCCTTTTACATCAGGCAGGGCCGGGACAAGGGGTGGGCCTGATTGAACATCTCTGGAGAGATCTGAAAATGGCTGTGCACCGATGCTCCCCATCCAACTTGATGGAGCTTGAGAGGTCCTGCAAAGAAGAATGGGAGAATCTGCCCAAAGATCGGTGTGCCAAGCTTGTAGCATCATACTCAAAAAGACTTGAGGCTGTAATTGGTGCCAAAGGTGCTTCAACAAAGTATTTAGCAAAGGCTGTGAATACTTATGTACATGGGATTTTTTTATTTTTAATAAATTTGCAAAGATTTCATACAAACTTCTTTCACGTTGTCATTATTTATGGGGTATTGTTTGTAGAATTTTAAAGAAAATATTGAATTTAATCAATTTTGGAATATGGCTGTAACATAACAAAATGGCATAAATCAGAAGATACTGACCCCAAAGGGCCACCAGCACGTCTGTGGCATCCGCCAGAGGATCCCTTGACCGAGCTACAAACCTCTGCACCTTTCTTTTGAGCCGAGACGCCAACATATCCACCTCTGGGGTGCCCCAACTGAGACATAGCTGATGAAACACCTCCGGATGAAGGAACCACTCCCCTTGGTCCAGCGCCTGCTGACTGAGGTAATCCACCTGCCAATTTTCCACCCAGGAAGTTGTACTGCAGAGAGGGCTGGAAGGAACTGTTCTGCCCACCTTAGAATGCCGGCTACCTCCAGAGCGGCCAGGACACTTCTTGTGCCCCCTTGGTGATTGACATAAGCCATGGCCGTGGCATTGTCCAATTGAATGCGCACTGGACAACCCTGAAGACGATCCATCCAACGATCCAGACACAGTCTGATCGCTCGGAATTCCAAGATATTGATCGGTAGTCTGGACTCGTCCAGTGTCAAGATCCCCTGAGCAAAATGTTTGCAGAGGACGCCTCCCCAGCCTGACAGGCTGACATCCGTGGTGACCACTGTCCAGTACAAGGGGAGGAAGGATTTTCCCAGCCAAAGCGCCGGAGAACGAAAGCCACCATATCAGGGACTCCCTCGTTCTCCAACTCAGCCGGATCTGATTGTCCAGAGACTGCAGAGTCTTGTCCAATTTGGTCAGAATCTCCCTTTGAAGAGACCTCGTATGGAACTTTGCAAACTGAAACGCCACAAAGGTAGACACCATCAGGACCAGCATTGGCATGCAAGTCCAGAGGGATGACCATCTGTTGGACAGCAGGAGGCGAATCGCAGCATGCAATTTCTGGAGTTTGTTCAGAGGAAGGAGCACTCTGTCTAAGGTCGAGTCCAGAGTCAGACCCAGATAGTCCAGCTTCGTGGACAAAGCCAGAGCAGACTACTGAAAATTCAGAATCCAGTCGAACTCCCACAGAGTTCGTATTGTGATTTTCCACCAAAGCAGTGGGAGACTCCACTCGCAGAAGAAGATCGTCCAGGTAGCCCAGTGCCATGATCCCCCGTCAGCGTAGCAAAGCTAGCACCGAGGCTAACAGTTTTGTGAAGATTGCCGCCGGGCACCCGCGATTGTTCCCCATATCAACAAAATGGTGGCACCACAAGGCATACAGGGACCCAGGAGGGAGACCAGGTCTAGGGGACAGATCCAGGCAGGATGGGGGCCCTGGCAGTAGCCCCCACCAGGTACAACCCACCCCTGCACAGCTGATCGTCTGGTTGCTGGCGGCACACCCCCCTTGGCCTCCATCACTAGTAGGTGCCTTGCCCACACCCCCGGAACAGTTGCTAGACCACCCAAACAGCCCCAGCGTATATGTGGAGGGGAGGGGGGGGCAGGGGAGGGACCCCTGCTGACAGATTCATTGGTTGAAGTAATGCGTACGGGGGCGGAGCGTACGGGGGGGCCTGCAGGAAGGAGGGGAACATGGGGGTCCGACTGTCGGAAGGAGGGGCCCACATCCACCCCCAAAGCCTCCAGGGGGAGAGGGGGGACAGCTACTCACCATACCAGGAGCCAGGCTGGCACCGCTCCAGACAGAACCCCTCTCCATGGAAATGGGGGGCTGTCAGCCAGGAGGAATGCTGCAACTCGGGTCGAGACCCGGTCATATGCGACCTCGCGAGGCGTTTAACTCGGCCAGCCCCCGTCTGGTGTGGCTAGGTCGCGGCAAATCTAGTGCGGAGGCTGAGGTCTGCACGTGTTTGCTGGCCAGACTGGGGTGACCACTGGATCTAGATTATCTAGGCCGTCGCCCAGTCTGGCAGTTGATTATAGATCTCACAGGAAAATCCAGGAGAAAAAATATCCATCTAAAAAGAAAAAAAATTGCCAGGACCAGAGATCCCAGCAAGGAACTAGGTCCTAACTCCTGACTAGACAGAACAAAAACTGAATGACTATAGCAGAGAGAGGGAGTATACCTCCTGGGACTGTCCATGGATGTAGCCAAAATTTTTTGCCTAGTGTCCTACATTTGTAGGGGGCAGTATAACCCAATGGTTATGATTACCAGGAGCTGTGTCCGTCTAAGAACATCAGAGAAATGGATTTTATGGTAAGTCAAAAATCCTGTTTTTTCTACTTCTTCTTATAAAAATATACTATAAATTCAATTTTTGTCTGTGTCCGTCAATGAACCAAAGAGAATGTAATTTTTTCTTAAAATTTCCGGTCTTTTTTCATTTATATTGCAAAAATAAAAACTGCAGAGGGGATCAAATACCACTAAAAGAAAGCTTTATTTGTTGGAAAAAAAGGACATAAATTTTGTTTGGGTAAGTATTGCATGACTGCGCAATTGCCAGTTAAAGTCACGCAGTGCCAAATTGTAAATATCGGCCTGGTCATTAAGGGGGTAAAACCTTTCCGGTCCTTAAGTGGTTAAAAAAAGACCACATAGATGAGTTCTTGCTGGGAAAAAAATATTTTAAGCAGCAGACAGCATGGATTCATGAAAGACAGAAGTTGTCAAACAAAGCTGATTTCTTTTTATGAGGAGGTAAGTAAAACCTTGGACAGAGGGGTGGCTGTGGACGTAGTATACTTGGATTTTGACACAGTTCCCCACACACGGCTAATGTGCAAGGTAAAGTCTACAGGCTTGGAAAGATTGGTTTGTAAATGGATATAAAACTGGCTAAGAGATAGAATTCAGAGAGTAGTGGTTAATGATTCTTACTCTGAATGGTCTAAAGTTATCAGTGGTGTACCCCAAGGTTCAGTGTTGGGACCCTTACTTTTTAATATCTTTATAAATGATATAGGGTCTGGTATTAAAAGTACCATTTCAGTCTTTGCAGATGACACCAAGCTTTGCAGTGGAATAACTTCTTTACAGGATGTCTCCAACTTACAAGGAGACCCCAATGCACTGTTTCATTGGGCAACTATGTGGCAAATGAGGTTTAATGTTGATAAATGTAAAGTTATGCTCTTGGGGGCTAAGAATATGCATGCAGCATACATACTAGAGGGAGTAGAACTGGGGGAAACCATAGCGTAGAAGGATCTGGGTGTTCTGGTAGATCATAAGCTTAATAATAGCATGCAATGCCAAGCTGCTGTTTCCAAAGCAAGTAAAGTCCTTTCTTGTATTAGGAAAGGCATGGACTCCAGAGAGAGAGAGATATAATTTTGCCCCTGTACAAATCATTAGTAAGACCTCATCTGGAATATGCAGTTCAGTTTTGGGAACCAGTTCTTAAAAAGGATATCGGGGAACTAGAGAAAGTGCAGAGAAGAGCAACCAAACTGATAAGAGGCATGGAGGAGCTCAGCTATGAGGAAAGATTGGAGGAACTGAATTTATTCTCTCTTGAGAAAAGGAGATTAATGGGGGGATATGATCAACATGTATAAATACAGAAGGGGTCCATATAGTGAACTTGGTGTTGAGTTATTCACTTTAAGGTCATCACAGAGGACAAGGGGGGAATCTTTATGCCTAGAGGAAAAGAGATTTCATCTCTAAATATGAAAACGTTTCTTCAACGTAAGAGCTGTGAAAATGTGGAATAGACTCCCTCCAGAGGCGATTCTGGCCAGCTCAGTAGATTGCTTTAAAAAAAGGCCTGGCTTCTTTCCTGGGTGTACATAATAAAACTGGGTACTAATATTTATAGGTAAAGTTAATCCAGGGAATATCCAATT
The DNA here is from genome assembly GCF_965119305.1 of Pelophylax lessonae. Taxonomy (NCBI): domain Eukaryota; kingdom Metazoa; phylum Chordata; class Amphibia; order Anura; family Ranidae; genus Pelophylax; species Pelophylax lessonae. Next base: position 42,311,408 of record NC_138773.1, read on the forward strand.
GCCTCTCGGGGGATCAGGAAGGATCCCCCGCCCACTGTAGCAAATTGGATCATGTTTTGCTAGGATTGTTCTCCTTCCTCTGGATCAACTGCAGGTATAGGATTGTGTATATGGGATTGTATGGGTTTTTTTTTTTATTGGTTCAGCCAGATGGACTTTTTTCAACCTGACTAACTATGCAACTATGATCTAAAAAGTCTACACACCCCTGTTAAAATGTCATGTTTCTGCGATGAAAAAATGAGACAAAGATTAATCATTCCAGAACTTTTTCCACCTTTAATGTGACCTATAAACTGTACAATTCAAATAAAAAAAAAACTGAAATATTTTAGGGAGGGAAGTAAAAATAAAAAATAATGTGGTTGCATAAGTGTGCACACCCTCTTATAACTGGGGATGTAGCTTTGTTCTGAATTAACCACTTAAGATTTTTCCCCCTTCCTGACCAGGGCCTATTTTGCGATTCGGCACTGCGTGACTTTAATGGACAATTGCGCAGTCATGCGATGCTGTACCCAAACGAAATTGACGTCCTTTTTTTTCCCACAAACAGAGCTTTCTTTTGGTGGTATTTGATCACCTGTGCGATTTTTTGATCACGCGCTATAAACAAAAAAATAGCGTCAATTTTGCAAAAATAACAATATTTTTCACATTTTTTTATATGAAATTCCCCAAAAGAAAATGTAAAAATCAAAATTTTTTAACATTTTAGGCCAATTTGTTTTCTGCTACATATGTTTGGTAAAAAAAACGGAAAAAGCGTATTTTGATTGGTTTGCGCGAAAGTTATTGCGTTTACTAACTAAGGGAAAGATTTTTGTCATTTTTATTGTTTTTTTTTTTTTAACGAGTAATGGCGGCGATCTGCAATTTTTTTTGTGGGACTGCGACATTGGGGCGGACAGATCGGACCCTTGACTGACATTTTTGACACTTTTGGGGTTACCAGTGACATTACTGCAGTAATCAGTGCTATACATATGCACTGTTACTGTAATAATGACACTGGGAGGGAAGGGGTTAACTTTATTGGAGAGGGAGGGTGTGTCCCTAGGGGCGTGATTCTAACTGTGATTGGATGTGGCTGTTTGTGTAACAGCACAGATCAACGGTCCTACATAGGTGTGTTCCTTGTTCTTCATGATGCTCTCTGCGCTTTAAACAGACCTCTGAGACTATCACAGTGCAGGTGCATTTATACGGAGACTTGATTACACACAGGTGGATTCTATTTATCATCATTAGTCATTTAGGTCAACATTGGATCATTCAGAGATCCTCACTGAACTTCTGGAGAGAGTTTGCTGCACTGAAAGTAAAGGGGCTGAATAATTTTGCACGCCCAATTTTTCAGTTTTTTATTTGTTAAAGTTTGAAATATCCAATAAATTTCATTCCATTTCATGATTGTGTCCCACTTGTTGTTGATTCTTCACAAAAAAATTAGTTTTATATCTTTATGTTTGAAGCCTGAAATGTGGCAAAAGGTCGCAAAGTTCAAGGGGGGCGAATACTTTCGCAAGGCACTGTATGCACTGTTACTGTAAAAATGACACTGGCAGGGAAGGGGTTAACTGTATTGGAGAGGCAGGGGTTAAATGTGTCCCTAGGGGGCGTGCTTCTAACTGTAAAGGGGCGTGGCTTTTCATGTAACCACAGAGACATACGATCCTACATAGCAGGATCGTATGATCTCTGCAGTTACATCAGGGAGAAATGACAGGCGGCTTTGTTTACATCAGCCGCCTGCCTTTCTTCCTCAGCAGTGGACGGACGATCACGGGTGGCCGCTGGACATCCGAGCCGCCGGTCACACGCGCGGGTGATCGAGCGGGGGTGGGAGCACGCCTCCGGCAGCACGCGCTCGCCCTTTATTGGCTCGCGGGCGAGTGACGTACCCCTACGTCACTTTGCCCAGGAGGGGCTGACCGCCGCCGTAAATAGTCGTTCGGCGGTCGGCAAGTGGTTAACTCATAGAAACCTGACATTTTAACAGGGTGTGTAGACTTTTTATATCCACTGTACACCACTGTGAGCGTCTCACAATGTGCATTAGAAGCTGCAGCAATTCAGACAGAGGGGTTCATTTACTAAAGATAAATAGTCTGTGCACTGCAAGTGCAGTCGCTGTAGATCTGAGGGGAACATGCAGGGAAAATAAACTGCATTTTTGCTTACACACGAATGATCGAAATCAGCTTCAGCTCATTTCAGAGATTCCCCTCAGATCTAGAGCAAATGCACTTCTAGTTCACAGTATATTTAAGGCCTTTAGTAAATCAACCTCAGAGCGCATCTTATTTCCTGGCTGGAAGATGTCCAGCATCATCTAACTCTTTCCTTGCCAGCCTGACTGTCCCTGGCCCATCCCTTTCATTCATTTAACCACTTCAGCTCCGGAAGGTTTTACCCCCTTAATGACCAGGCCATTTTTTGCAATTCGGCACTGCGTTACTTTAACAATTGTGCGGTCGTGCGATGCTGTACCCAAATACAATTGATGTCCTTTTTTTTCCCACAAATAGAGCTTTCGTTTGGTCACAAAAAGCATATATATATTAATTTGTTTGCGCAAAAGTTATCGCGTTTACAAACTATGGGATATCATTTTTTACTTTTTATTTATTTTTTTTGTTTTTATTAGTAATGGCGGCGATCAGCGATTTTTTTAACCACTTGCCGACCGCCGCACGACTATCTACGTCGGCGGTCAGCCCCTCACAGGCAAACTAACGTAGGGCTACGTTGCTTGCTTGTGAGGGTCTAGGGAGCGAGCGCGCGCCGCCGGAGGCGCGCTCCCGCTCCCGCGTGGTCACGGACCCCCCCCGCGCGTGTGACCAGCGGACCCGATGTCCGCCGGCCACTCGGCAATCGGCGGGGGAGAGGGAGAATGTCAGGCAGCTTGTGTAAACAAGCTGCCTGTCATTCTCCTCGCTGTAAAGACACTGATCACATGGATCTACTATGTAGATCCGTTGATCAGTGTCCTTACAGCTCAAGCCACAGCCAATCACAGTAGAAAGCACGCCCCTAGGGACACACACAGCCCCTCCCTCCCAAATAAAGTTAACCCCTTCACTACCAGTGTATTTTTACAGTAACAGTGCATATATATAGCACTGATTACTGTAGAAATGTCACTGGTAACCCCAAAAGTGTCAAAAATGTCAGTCAAGGGTCCGATCTGTCCGTCGCAATGTCGCAGTACCGCAAAAAAAAAAAATCGCAGATAGCCGCCATTACGCGTTAAAAAAAAAAAAAAATGACAAAAATCTTTCCCTTTGTTAGTAAACGCGATAACTTTTGCGCAAACCAATCAAAATACGCTTTTTGCGATTTTTTTTTACCAAACATAGGTAGCATAAAACAAATTGGCCGAAAATGTTAAAAAATTTTGATTTTTACATTTTTTTTTGGGGGGGAATTTCATATAAAAAAATGTGAAAAATATTGCTATTTTTGCAAAATTTACGCTCTTTTTTTGTTCATAGCGCGTGATCAAAAAATCGCACAGGTGATCAAATACCACCAAAAGAAAGCTCTGTTTGTGGGAAAAAAAGGACGCCAAATTCGTTTAGGTACAACATCGCACGACCGCGCAATTGTCCGTTAAAGTCACGCAGTGCCGAATCGCAAAATACCCCCTGGTCGGAATGGGGGTAAAATCTTCCGGGGCTTAAGTGGTTAAGGGGACTGCGACATTGTGGTGGACAAATCTGACACTAAAGCCCCGTACACACGCACAGATTGTTGGCTGTAAATTGTTGGCCAACGTCCGATCTGCCGATTGTAGTAGTATGATGCTTCCGACAACCAACTGCGAATTTTCGGCCGAAAAAAATCTGGTGTGCATGCTATACAATGTTTGTTGGCCAACAAAGAACGGCCGATTGTTCCTCAGTCAGTACAGATTTCGGCAGACAAAAATCAGATGAGCAAGACTGGGCATGCTCAGAGAAGAAAAAACACAAGGAAAGTCAACCATCACTTCTGAAGTTGGTTTTTGTTGGCCAACAAAAGTCCAGTGCAAGTCTAGAGCACATTTCAACCAACAAACACTGGACGATCAGTTGGCCAACAATCTGTACGTGTGTACGGGGCTTTAGTGACATTTTTTGGGGACCAGTGACACATAATATGCACTGTTAGAGCCGGTTCACATTATGACGACTTGGTCAGCCTGGCAAGTCGCGCACCGTCGGGTCCATTGAGTAGTACAGGACCGGTTCTAATAGGAACGACACAAGTCGCTCCAACTTAGAAAAAGGGTCCTGTACTACTTCGAGACGACCTGGAGGCAACTTGCATAGACATTAATTTTATGAAGTCCGTGCAAGTCACGCTGCACGCGACTTCACAGGTCGCCCCCCAAGTCGGAGCGACCTAATGTGAACGGGGGCTTACTGTATAAATGACACTTATAGATTTTTTTGACTTTTATCTATTTTTTTGTTTTCATTAGTAATGGCAGTAATCAGCGATTTTTTTGCTGGACTGCGACATAGCGGCGGACAAATCTGACACTTTTTGGGGACCAATGACACCAATACAGTGATCAGTGCTAAATAATATGCACTGTTACGGTATAAATGACACTTAATGTTAATACTGGCAGTGATCAAGGGGTTAAGTGTGAGCCTAATTGTGATTACTAGCTGTGGGGGAGGGGGCTCTGTGAAAGGCACACAGAGGTCGGTGTTTCAGCTTAGCTGAGACACACAATCTCACTGTGCCTGTCTGACAGGAGAGCCGCCTGCTTTGTTTACATAGGCAGGCAGTTCTCCTGTCAGTTTCCGCAAAGATCGCGGGAGGCCGGTGGCGATCCAGCCTGCTCCTCCCATGGTCTGGCTCCCACTGTGTCTAATCACAGCGGGAGCGCGGCTCAGACGGCGCGCGCTCCGCCGACACCGCGTGCACATAATCACATAGATCTACGCGATTATGCGCAGCCGATCCGCCCTGCCGCAGTAAATCTGCGTGGGGCGGTCGGCAAGTGGTTAATCATGGAGGCTCAGCATCACATGTGAGCATTATCTAGGGTGGTCTGCATGCAAATACACCCTGCCTAGGATTGCCTACACCCATCAAAGCAGTTTCATCGGCAGACTAGAATAGCTACGGCCACGACAGCCTATCATTGCACACGATGGCTACGGGCTCAGCAACCGCTGCTATCCGCACACAGCGGTCAATTCATGCACCAGAAATCAGTCGATTCCTACCAATGAGATTCGCAGCATGGCAAAACACTGGTGTGGATGGTGCCTAAATTCTGTGTGTATCCCAGCACCCACTACGATAATAAAAGAAAAACACAACACACAGGAGAGAAAGGCTTAGTTAAGTGTTTTTATTCTTGTTAAACAATACATTTTTTGTGTTTCGGAGAAAAACTTTTTTTTTTTTTTCCCTCCGTTTTTTTGTTTCTTTTTTTTTTTTCTGTTTTTGTATCTAAAAACCGATCCAACAATTTTTTTTTTCCGTATAATAAATAATTTAAAGATATACTTTAGGCAAATAGATTAAGGTAAATACGGTTTTACAAATGCAAAATAAACAAAACAGAAAACCTTTAGATAAAATAAAAACAGCTTCAGAAAAAAAGTACCTATTATCACTATTACACAGTAGAAAAATAAATTAAAAAAAAAAACAAAACAAAAAAAAAAAAAAGGATTACTTAAATCGGGAGAACTATATATATATATATATATATATATATATATATATAGTGTTTTAATGGGAGTAATATATACACTAATAGTATATATTTTTATTATATATATATATATGTATACATACAAAGAGCAGAATTTAAAGCATACCACGCCCTTGTCAAACAAAAATGTAAATTAAACATCAAATTGAAATGACGGACTGATTACGCACTCTCTAGGAGTACCTTTGCATGTCTGCAACTGAAGAAGCTATTTTGTGAGTAGAACCAATAGGTGTTATGGTAGAACTCCAGATAGAGGACGAAATTTAAAGTATACAGAAATTGATGGTGGCAGATATCTGTGCATTAATGAGAATAGGTAGCAACTAATGCTTATGCAAGAATCTGAATAGCTACAGGTCTGTGTATAAAACGTTAGTTGTGCAGATGTTACAAACATTCACATAATTAGAGCAAAAATTGCATGCGTGTGATTTCTTTATCATCAGGACCATCTAGAAGCCATAATGCATTTTTTTCCCCCCAGAAATAAAAGTACCTTCATCAGGACAAAAAAAAAAAAAAATAATGTGGCCAGTAGATGGCGCTGGCAATATAGGAACTACACATATTAGAGGAAGTATGGCAATTTTCACCCTAATTCAGTGGTTCTCAACTCCGGTCCTCAGGACCCAACTAACAGGCCAGGTTTGCAAGATAACTGAAATACATCGCAGGCGATATCATTTGTTGCTCAGTGATTGCAGTATTCTAGTCTGCATCTCCCCAAGGTAAGATTTAAAATCTGGCCTGTTACTGCAGTGGTCCTCAACTCCGGTCCTCGGGGCCCACTAACTGGACAGATTTTAAGTATTACCTTGGGGAGATGCAGACTAGAATACTGCAATCACTGAGCAGCAAATGAGATCACCTGTGATGTAATTTAGTTATCTTGCAAACCTGGCCTGTTAGTGGGCCCCGACGACCGGATGTTGAGGACCACTGAGTTAGTGGGTCCTGAGGACCGGAGTTGAGGACCACTGAGTTAGTGGGTCCTGAGGACCAGAGTTGAGGACCACTGAGTTAGTGGGTCCTGAGGACCAGAGTTGAGGACCACTGAGTTAGTGGGTCCTGAGGACCAGAGTTGAGGACCACTGAGTTAGTGGGTCCTGAGGACCAGAGTTGAGGACCACTGAGTTAGTGGGTCCTGAGGACCGGAGTTGAGGACCACTGAGTTAGTGGGTCCTGAGGACCGGAGTTGAGGACCACTGAGTTAGTGGGTCCTGAGGACCGGAGTTGAGGACCACTGAGTTAGTGGGTCCTGAGGACCAGAGTTGAGGACCACTGTGTTAGTGGGTCCTGAGGACCGGAGTTGAGGACCACTGAGTTAGTGGGTCCTGAGGACCGGAGTTGAGGACCACTGTGTTAGTGGGTCCTGAGGACCGGAGTTGAGGACCACTGAGTTAGTGGGTCCTGAGGATCGGAGTTGAGAACCACAGCCCTAATTGCTCTAATGTTTGTCACATCCGTACATAAGCATATACGTTTATAAACTCCATAATCTTTAATTAATGCAGGCTTACTGATGAACAAGATTAATTTGATAGCAGCAAATGTTGACTCCATCTAATAAAGTTCCTGGGTGCTCTGTGAGACCTGACAACTGTTGGGATGTTCTCAGTGTAGGGTCTAAATAGCCCCAGACTGCATGGGGGTAGGCATTCAATAGTGGTGGTTTGACAGAATTTTATGACATCATAGTGTGTAATCAATAAGACAAAATAAACATTGCAAGCTCTGGTGAGCTAATAGGCTTTTATTTTGGATTTCTCTGTGTTAAAGCATGAAAATGCATTTTGATGTGCTGCGGTGCTGTTCATTCTTAATGGAATCCCAAGGCACCTTGTCAACACATTACAATGTGTAGTGAATTGATGAGCTGCAAAAAAAGAAAAAAAAAAATGCACCTTTTTGGTTTAATAGGCAGCCCATACCAATACAAGGGCTTCCTTAACAAAATGCATGTACACTACATTGCGTCACCATCTCACCTCGTCCAATCAGAGAATGCTTTGCATTCATTTAGAAAATGCAAAGCATTCTCTAAATGGCGCCGATGCTGAGCAGGACACTCAAAAACGAGACCCAGAAGCATATGGAGATCACTGGACTAGCGCTGTCTACTTCAGTGATCTCCGATTTCCAGGGGGATTAGCTAGGTATGGTATATATACATAGTTACATTGGTTCATCTAACTATGCAAAAAAATAAACCATACCTGAAATTCATTTTTAAGGAGCTCAAAGAAAAGGTCTGCAAATTTTGCAGTGGGAAGAGAATAGGACCATCTTCAATGACCAGGCCACCTGCATAGAATGATGAGTGGAGGTCCTCTAAAGCCAATTAGATATGAGGAAAATACTGGGTTTAGAAAGTTGTAGGTGTTCTACCAAATAATAAATCAAAAGGCACCAGAACTGAGAAAACCTGCAGAGCACTAAACTGCAACTGCAGGCATCATTAGTTTTAAAGT